>NW_027175173.1:0-360972 GCF_028021215.1 Eschrichtius robustus
TTAAACTTTGGGGTGCCTGTGTCTTGCTGATTTTTAGTTTTCCCAATTTATACGCCCATGAGAGGACGTGCCCTATGCTCCTAGAGCTGTGTTTTTTCGATGTTTCAGGACACACCTTACACTTCTCCAGAGTGGCTGTTGGCAATTTACATCCCGCCCATCAGCGTAGCAAGGCTGCCATTTCTCCAGGGCCTGTCCTGCATTTCTGGTTTTGACACTTTTTGCAGCATGGCCCTTTTGACCGATGGGAAGCGAGACTTCTTTGTAGCGCTGATTAGCCTTTCCAGGTTGCTTGGTTGGCCAAACAGGGCGTATGCGTTTTTTCCTGAATATATTCAGGAAAAAATGCATACGCCCTGTTTGGCCAAGGGCATCAATGTCGACGTTTTACCACTTTTCATGTGCTTTAAAGGCGATTCGAATCTACCTCCTGAAACCTGTTTCCTGCAATCCTGCCTTGCTTTCAAATCCTCTTCGTTGCCTTCCCTCAATATATCTGTGGATGAGAGTTATCATTTATAGCTCTGCGGGTTTGTGAATTGCAGTGTCCCTGAGCTCCATTTTTCAACTGGCTTTTTTGGGAGCTGGCCGCAAAAGCGCGGGATTGCCTCAGGCCCTATTCAGCTTCTGGCCGGCAGGCTGAGCCTGTGGTTAATTCTTCTTCCCGATGGGAAAATAGAGTGACCTGTGCCTGTCCCAACACCAAGATCTAGTCTCTCATTGGTTTCCCCTCTTCCCGTTCATCCACAGGACAAATTGCAACCTGTAGGGAACAGGAGCTTAAAGGTGCTGATTCTCCAAGTAGGGAGATTGCTAGTAAAGTAGCTGGAAAGGCGAACCCGAGCACAAGGAGATGTGAAATGAGGTGCGTATTAGAAACCTTTCAAAATCACACGGTGTACCATCTTCTGGGTTTCTCATGCATGTTTTCGATGTAGGAAGATGCCCTTGAACCTGGAGATTTGGGACCCATGGGATGGATACCAGGCAGTATTACTTTAAAGGGTCTGCGTTTGCTCACCCAACCTCACCCAACCGTTCAGCCCCAAGAGTGTCCACCCTTATGTCTCATCCAGCTGTGGGTCTAGATATGGTCAATCCAGGTTGCATCAGAGCCTATGAACGAATTTTGTAATAATTTCTCTCGCTTTCACTGTCTTTGTTTTACGGGTTTTTAAAAGTAATTTATTTTTATAATGGGGTTTAGCTGCTTTTCACGGCTGTGTTTATGCAGCTTTACACCCACTTGACTCACTTCCAGACAGATATCAATACATAGGTTTTAAGATTCTTACTAGTCACATATATTCTTGTGCGGTGAATAGGGGGTGTTGAGTCCAGTTCACTGAGCAAGGAGTAGGTCTTGTCTATTACATATTGGGTGTATGGAACGGTATCTGAGCGAATTTGAAACCCTTGTTTTATGCCTCACCCCACCTCACCTTTCCCGTTAAGCAGCCATAGTGTGTTTTCTAAACGTGTGACTCTGTTCTGTTTTGTAATTCAGTTCAAGTGTAGCGGTTTTTACATTCCCTCTCTAAGTGATAGCTTATGATAAGTGTCTTTTTCTGTGTGACTTATTTCACTTAGAATCATCGTACCTAAATCCACTCATCTTGCTTCTACTAGCGTTATGACATTGATTTCATGTCTGAGTGATATTCCATTGTACATAAGGACCACAACTTCTTTATCCATTTTTCTCTTTCCTGGGATATTTAAGGTGTCATGAAGTGGAGGTTCTTGTCAACAGAGCAGCCCTAAACTTTGGGGTACCTGTGTCTTGCTGATTTTTAGTTTTCCCAATTTATACGCCCATGAGAGGACGTGCCCTATGCTCCCTAAGCTGTGTTTTTTCGATGTTTCAGGACACACCGTACACTTCTCCAGAGTGGCTGTTGGCAATTTACATCCCGCCCATCAGCGTAGCAAGGCTGCCATTTCTCCATGGCCTGTCCTGCATTTCTGGTTTTGACACTTTTTGCAGCATGGCCCTTTTGACCGATGGAAACGAGACTTCTTTGTAGCGCTGATTAGCCTTTCCAGGTTGCTTGGTTGGCCAAACAGGGCGTATGCGTTTTTTTGCTGAATATATTCAGGAAAAAACGCATACGCCCTGTTTGGCAAGGGCATCATTGTCGACGTTTTACCACTTTTCATGTGCTTTAAAGGCGATTCGAATCTACCTCCTGAAACCTGTTTCCTGCAATCCTGCCTTGCTTTCAAATCCTCTTCGTTGCCTTCCCTCAATATATCTGTGGATGAGAGTTATCATTTATAGCTCTGTGGGTTTGTGAATTGCAGTGTCCCTGAGCTCCATTTTTCAACTGGCTTTTTTGGGAGCTGGCCGCAAAAGCGCGGGATTGCCTCAGGCCCTATTCAGCTTCTGGCCGGCAGGCTGAGCCTGTGGTTAATTCTTCTTCCCGATGGGAAAATAGAGTGACCTGTGCCTGTCCCAACACCAAGATCTAGTCTCTCATTGGTTTCCCCTCTTCCCGTTCATCCTCAGGACAAATTGCAACCTGTAGGGAACAGGAGCTTAAAGGTGCTGATTCTCCAAGTAGGGAGATTGCTAGTAAAGTAGCTGGAAAGGCGAACCCGAGCACAAGGAGATGAGAAATGAGGTGCGTATTAGAAACCTTTCAAAATCACACGGTGTACCATCTTCTGGGTTTCTCATGCATGTTTTCGATGTAGGAAGATGCCCTTGAACCTGGAGATTTGGGACCCATGGGATGGATACCAGGCAGTATTACTTTAAAGGGTCTGCGTTTGCTCACCCAACCTCACCCAACCGTTCAGCCCCAAGAGTGTCCACCCTTATGTCTCATCCAGCTGTGGGTCTAGATATGGTCAATCCAGGTTGCATCAGAGCCTCTGAACGAATTTTGTAATAATTTCTCTCGCTTTCACTGTCTTTGTTTTACGGGTTTTTAAAAGTAATTTATTTTTATAATGGGGTTTAGCTGCTTTTCACGGCTGTGTTTATGCAGCTTTACACCCACTTGACTCACTTCCAGACAGATATCAATACATAGGTTTTAAGATTCTTACTAGTCACATATATTCTTGTGCGGTGAATAGGGGGTGTTGAGTCCAGTTCACTGAGCAAGGAGTAGGTCTTGTCTATTACATATTGGGTGTATGGAACGGTATCTGAGCGAATTTGAAACCCTTGTTTTATGCCTCACCCCACCTCACCTTTCCCGTTAAGCAGGCATAGTGTGTTTTCTAAACGTGTGACTCTGTTCTGTTTTGTAATTCAGTTCAAGTGTAGCGGTTTTTACATTCCCTCTCTAAGTGATAGCTTATGATAAGTGTCTTTTTCTGTGTGACTTATTTCACTTAGAATCATCGTACCTAAATCCACTCATCTTGCTTCTACTAGCGTTATGACATTGATTTCATGTCTGAGTGATATTCCATTGTACATAAGGACCACAACTTCTTTATCCATTTTTCTCTTTCCTGGGATATTTAAGGTGTCATGAAGTGGAGGTTCTTGTCAACAGAGCAGCCCTAAACTTTGGGGTACCTGTGTCTTGCTGATTTTTAGTTTTCCCAATTTATACGCCCATGAGAGGACGTGCCCTATGCTCCCTAAGCTGTGTTTTTTCGATGTTTCAGGACACACCGTACACTTCTCCAGAGTGGCTGTTGGCAATTTACATCCCGCCCATCAGCGTAGCAAGGCTGCCATTTCTCCATGGCCTGTCCTGCATTTCTGGTTTTGACACTTTTTGCAGCATGACCCTTTTGACCGATGGGAAGCGAGACTTCTTTGTAGCACTGATTTGCCTTTCCAGGTTGCTTGGTTGGCCAAAAAGGGCGTATGCGTTTTTTCCTGAATATATTCAGGAAAAAACGCATACGCCCTTTTTGGCCAAGGGCATCATTGTCGACGTTTTGCCGCTTTTCATGTGCCTTAAAGGCGATTCGAATCTACCTCCTGAAATCTGTTTCCTGCAATTCTGCCTTGCTTTCAAATCCTCTTCGTTGCCTTCCCTCAATATATCTGTGGATGAGAGTTATCATTTATAGCTCTGCGGGTTTGTGAATTGCAGTGTCCCTGAGCTCCATTTTTCAACTGGCTTTTTTGGGAGCTGGCCGCAAAAGCGCGGAATTGCCTCAGACACTATTCTGCTTCTGGGCAGCAGGCTGAGCCTGTGGTTAATTCTTCTTACCGATGGGAAAATAGAGTGAGCTGTGCCTGTCCCAACACCTATATCTAGTCTCTCTTTGGTTGCCCCTCTTCCCGTTCATCCTCAGGACAAATTGCAACCTGTAGGGAACAGGAGCTTAAAGGTGCTGATTCTCCAAGTAGGGAGATTTCTAGTAAAATAGCTGGAAAGGCGAACCCGAGCACAAGGAGATGAGAAATGAGGTGCGTATTAGAAACCTTTGAAAATCACACGGTGTACCATCTTCTGGGTTTCTCATGCATGTTTTCGATGTAGGAAGATGCCCTTGAACCTGGAGATTTGGGACCCATGGGATGGGTACCAGGCAGTATTACTTTAAAGGGTCTGCGTTTGCTCACCCAACCTCACCCAACCTTTCAGCCCCAAGAGTGTCCACCCTTATGTCTCATCCAGCTGTGGGTCTAGATATGGTCAATCCAGGTTGCATCACAGCCTCTGAACGAATTTTGTAAGAATTTCTCTCTCTTTCACTGTCTTTGTTTTACGGGTTTTTAAAAGTAATTTATTTTTATAATGGGGTTTAGCTGCTTTTCACGGCTGTGTTTATGCAGCTTTACACCCACTTGACCCACTTCCTGACAGATATCAATACATAGGTTTTAAGATTCTTACTAGTCACATATATTCTTGTGCGGTGAATAGGGGGTGTTGAGTCCTGTTCACTGAGCAAGGCGTAGGTCTTGTCTATTACATATTGGGTGTATGGAACGGTATCTGAGCGAATTTGAAACCCTTGTTTTATGCCTCACCCCACCTCACCTTTCCCGTTAAGCAGCCATAGTGTGTTTTCTAAACGTGTGACTCTGTTCTGTTTTGTAATTCAGTTCAAGTGTAGCGGTTTTTACATTCCCTCTATAAGTGATAGCTTATGATAAGTGTCTTTTTCTGTGTGACTTATTTCACTTAGAATCGTCGTACCTAAATCCACTCATCTTGCTTCTACTAGCCTTATGACATTGATTTCATGTCTGAGTGATATTCCATTGTACATAAGGACCACAACTTCTTTATCCATTTTTCTCTTTCCTGGGATATTTAAGGTGTCATGAAGTGGAGGTTCTTGTCAACACAGCAGCCCTAAACTTTGGGGTGCCTGTGTCTTGCTGATTTTTAGTTATCCCAATCTATACGCCCATGAGAGGACGTGCCCTATGCTCCCTAAGCTGTGTTTTTTCGATGTTTCAGGACACACCTTACACTTCTCCAGAGTGGCTGTTGGCAATTTACATCCCGCCCATCAGCGTAGCAAGGCTGCCATTTCTCCATGGCCTGTCCTGCATTTCTGGTTTTGACACTATTTGCAGCATGGCCCTTTTGACCGATGGGAAGCGAGACTTCTTTGTAGCGCTGATTAGCCTTTCCAGGTTGCTTGGTTGGCCAAAAAGGGCGTATGCGTTTTTTCCTGAATATATTCAGGAAAAAACGCATATTCCCTGTTTGGCCAAGGGCATTATTGTCGACGTTTTACCACTTTTCATGTGCTTTTAAGGCGATTTGAATCTACCTCCTGAAACCTGTTTCCTGCAATTCTGCCTTGCTTTCAAATCCTCTTCGTTGCCTTCCCTCAATATATCTGTGGATGAGAGTTATCATTTATAGCTCTGCGGGTTTGTGAATTGCAGTGTCCCTGAGCTCCATTTTTCAACTGGCTTTTTTGGGAGCTGGCCGCAAAAGCGCGGAATTGCCTCAGGCCCTATTCTGCTTCTGGGCGGCAGGCTGAGCCTGTGGTTAATTCTTCTTACCGATGGGAAAATAGAGTGAGCTGTGCCTGTCCCAACACCTACATCTAGTCTCTCATTGGTTGCCCCTCTTCCCGTTCATCCTCAGGACAAATTGCAACCTGTAGGGAACAGGAGCTTAAAGGTGCTGATTCTCCAAGTAGGGAGATTGCTAGTAAAGTAGCTAGAAAGGTGAACCCGAGCACAAGGAGATGAGAAATGAGGTGCGTATTAGAAACCTTTCAAAATCACACGGTGTACCATCTTCTGGGTTTCTCATGCATGTTTTTGATGTAGGAAGATGCCCTTGAACCTGGAGATTTGGGACCCATGGGATGGGTACCAGGCAGTATTACTTTAAAGGGTCTGCGTTTGCTCACCCAACCTCACCCAACCTTTCAGCCCCAAGAGTGTCCACCCTTATGTCTCATCCAGCTGTGGGTCTAGATATGGTCAATCCAGGTTGCATCACAGCCTCTGAAAGAATTTTGTAAGAATTTCTCTCTCTTTCACTGTCTTTGTTTTACGGGTTTTTAAAAGTAATTTATTTTTATAATGGGGTTTAGCTGCTTTTCACGGCTGTGTTTATGCGGCTTTACACCCACTTGACTCACTTCCAGACAGATATCAATACATAGGTTTTAAGATTCTTACTACTCAGACATATTCTTGTGCGGTGAATAGGGGGTGTTGAGTCCTGTTCACTGAGCAAGGAGTAGGTCTTGTCTATTACATATTGGGTGTATGGAACGGTATCTGAGCGAATTTGAAACCCTTGTTTTATGCCTCACCCCACCTCACCTTTCCCGTTAAGCAGCCATAGTGTGTTTTCTAAACGTGTGACTCTGTTCTGTTTTGTAATTCAGTTCAAGTGTAGCGGTTTTTACATTCCCTCTATAAGTGATAGCTTATGATAAGTGTCTTTTTCTGTGTGACTTATTTCACTTAGAATTGTCGTACCTAAATCCACTCATCTTGCTTCTACTAGCCTTATGACATTGATTTCATGTCTGAGTGATATTCCATTGTACATAAGGACCACAACTTCTTTATCCATTTTTCTCTTTCCTGGGATATTTAAGGTGTCATGAAGTGGAGGTTCTTGTCAACAGAGCAGCCCTAAACTTTGGGGTGCCTGTGTCTTGCTGATTTTTAGTTTTCCCAATTTATACGCCCATGAGAGGACGTGCCCTATGCTCCTAGAGCTGTGTTTTTTCGATGTTTCAGGACACACCTTACACTTCTCCAGAGTGGCTGTTGGCAATTTACATCCCGCCCATCAGCGTAGCAAGGCTGCCATTTCTCCAGGGCCTGTCCTGCATTTCTGGTTTTGACACTTTTTGCAGCATGGCCCTTTTGACCGATGGGAAGCGAGACTTCTTTGTAGCGCTGATTAGCCTTTCCAGGTTGCTTGGTTGGCCAAACAGGGCGTATGCGTTTTTTCCTGAATATATTCAGGAAAAAATGCATACGCCCTGTTTGGCCAAGGGCATCAATGTCGACGTTTTACCACTTTTCATGTGCTTTAAAGGCGATTCGAATCTACCTCCTGAAACCTGTTTCCTGCAATCCTGCCTTGCTTTCAAATCCTCTTCGTTGCCTTCCCTCAATATATCTGTGGATGAGAGTTATCATTTATAGCTCTGCGGGTTTGTGAATTGCAGTGTCCCTGAGCTCCATTTTTCAACTGGCTTTTTTGGGAGCTGGCCGCAAAAGCGCGGGATTGCCTCAGGCCCTATTCAGCTTCTGGCCGGCAGGCTGAGCCTGTGGTTAATTCTTCTTCCCGATGGGAAAATAGAGTGACCTGTGCCTGTCCCAACACCAAGATCTAGTCTCTCATTGGTTTCCCCTCTTCCCGTTCATCCACAGGACAAATTGCAACCTGTAGGGAACAGGAGCTTAAAGGTGCTGATTCTCCAAGTAGGGAGATTGCTAGTAAAGTAGCTGGAAAGGCGAACCCGAGCACAAGGAGATGAGAAATGAGGTGCGTATTAGAAACCTTTCAAAATCACACGGTGTACCATCTTCTGGGTTTCTCATGCATGTTTTCGATGTAGGAAGATGCCCTTGAACCTGGAGATTTGGGACCCATGGGATGGATACCAGGCAGTATTACTTTAAAGGGTCTGCGTTTGCTCACCCAACCTCACCCAACCGTTCAGCCCCAAGAGTGTCCACCCTTATGTCTCATCCAGCTGTGGGTCTAGATATGGTCAATCCAGGTTGCATCAGAGCCTATGAACGAATTTTGTAATAATTTCTCTCGCTTTCACTGTCTTTGTTTTACGGGTTTTTAAAAGTAATTTATTTTTATAATGGGGTTTAGCTGCTTTTCACGGCTGTGTTTATGCAGCTTTACACCCACTTGACTCACTTCCAGACAGATATCAATACATAGGTTTTAAGATTCTTACTTGTCACATATATTCTTGTGCGGTGAATAGGGGGTGTTGAGTCCAGTTCACTGAGCAAGGAGTAGGTCTTGTCTATTACATATTGGGTGTATGGAACGGTATCTGAGCGAATTTGAAACCCTTGTTTTATGCCTCACCCCACCTCACCTTTCCCGTTAAGCAGCCATAGTGTGTTTTCTAAACGTGTGACTCTGTTCTGTTTTGTAATTCAGTTCAAGTGTAGCGGTTTTTACATTCCCTCTCTAAGTGATAGCTTATGATAAGTGTCTTTTTCTGTGTGACTTATTTCACTTAGAATCATCGTACCTAAATCCACTCATCTTGCTTCTACTAGCGTTATGACATTGATTTCATGTCTGAGTGATATTCCATTGTACATAAGGACCACAACTTCTTTATCCATTTTTCTCTTTCCTGGGATATTTAAGGTGTCATGAAGTGGAGGTTCTTGTCAACAGAGCAGCCCTAAACTTTGGGGTACCTGTGTCTTGCTGATTTTTAGTTTTCCCAATTTATACGCCCATGAGAGGACGTGCCCTATGCTCCCTAAGCTGTGTTTTTTCGATGTTTCAGGACACACCGTACACTTCTCCAGAGTGGCTGTTGGCAATTTACATCCCGCCCATCAGCGTAGCAAGGCTGCCATTTCTCCATGGCCTGTCCTGCATTTCTGGTTTTGACACTTTTTGCAGCATGGCCCTTTTGACCGATGGAAACGAGACTTCTTTGTAGCGCTGATTAGCCTTTCCAGGTTGCTTGGTTGGCCAAAATGGGCGTATGCGTTTTTTCCTGAATATATTCAGGAAACAACGCATACGCCCTGTTTGGCCAAGGGCATTATTGTCGACGTTTTACCACTTTTCATGTGCTTTTAAGGCGATTTGAATCTACCTCCTGAAACCTGTTTCCTGCAATTCTGCCTTGCTTTCAAATCCTCTTCGTTGCCTTCCCTCAATATATCTGTGGATGAGAGTTATCATTTATAGCTCTGCGGGTTTGTGAATTGCAGTGTCCCTGAGCTCCATTTTTCAACTGGCTTTTTTGGGAGCTGGCCGCAAAAGCGCGGAATTGCCTCAGGCCCTATTCTGCTTCTGGGCAGCAGGCTGAGCCTGTGGTTAATTCTTCTTACCGATGGGAAAATAGAGTGAGCTGTGCCTGTCCCAACACCTATATCTAGTCTCTCATTGGTTGCCCCTCTTCCCGTTCATCCTCAGGACAAATTGCAACCTGTAGGGAACAGGAGCTTAAAGGTGCTGATTCTCCAAGTAGGGAGATTTCTAGTAAAATAGCTGGAAAGGCGAACCCGAGCACAAGGAGATGAGAAATGAGGTGCGTATTAGAAACCTTTGAAAATCACACGGTGTACCATCTTCTGGGTTTCTCATGCATGTTTTCGATGTAGGAAGATGCCCTTGAACCTGGAGATTTGGGACCCATGGGATGGGTACCAGGCAGTATTACTTTAAAGGGTCTGCGTTTGCTCACCCAACCTCACCCAACCTTTCAGCCCCAAGAGTGTCCACCCTTATGTCTCATCCAGCTGTGGGTCTAGATATGGTCAATCCAGGTTGCATCACAGCCTCTGAACGAATTTTGTAAGAATTTCTCTCTCTTTCACTGTCTTTGTTTTACGGGTTTTTAAAAGTAATTTATTTTTATAATGGGGTTTAGCTGCTTTTCACGGCTGTGTTTATGCAGCTTTACACCAACTTGACCCACTTCCTGACAGATATCAATACATAGGTTTTAAGATTCTTACTAGTCACATATATTCTTGTGCGGTGAATAGGGGATGTTGAGTCCTGTTCACTGAGCAAGGCGTAGGTCTTGTCTATTACATATTGGGTGTATGGAACGGTATCTGAGCGAATTTGAAACCCTTGTTTTATGCCTCACCCCACCTCACCTTTCCCGTTAAGCAGCCATAGTGTGTTTTCTAAACGTGTGACTCTGTTCTGTTTTGTAATTCAGTTCAAGTGTAGCGGTTTTTACATTCCCTCTATAAGTGATAGCTTATGATAAGTGTCTTTTTCTGTGTGACTTATTTCACTTAGAATCGTCGTACCTAAATCCACTCATCTTGCTTCTACTAGCCTTATGACATTGATTTCATGTCTGAGTGATATTCCATTGTACATAAGGACCACAACTTCTTTATCCATTTTTCTCTTTCCTGGGATATTTAAGGTGTCATGAAGTGGAGGTTCTTGTCAACAGAGCAGCCCTAAACTTTGGGGTGCCTGTGTCTTGCTGATTTTTAGTTTTCCCAATTTATACGCCCATGAGAGGACGTGCCCTATGCTCCTAGAGCTGTGTTTTTTCGATGTTTCAGGACACACCTTACACTTCTCCAGAGTGGCTGTTGGCAATTTACATCCCGCCCATCAGCGTAGCAAGGCTGCCATTTCTCCAGGGCCTGTCCTGCATTTCTGGTTTTGACACTTTTTGCAGCATGGCCCTTTTGACCGATGGGAAGCGAGACTTCTTTGTAGCGCTGATTAGCCTTTCCAGGTTGCTTGGTTGGCCAAACAGGGCGTATGCGTTTTTTCCTGAATATATTCAGGAAAAAATGCATACGCCCTGTTTGGCCAAGGGCATCATTGTCGACGTTTTACCACTTTTCATGTGCTTTAAAGGCGATTCGAATCTACCTCCTGAAACCTGTTTCCTGCAATCCTGCCTTGCTTTCAAATCCTCTTCGTTGCCTTCCCTCAATATATCTGTGGATGAGAGTTATCATTTATAGCTCTGCGGGTTTGTGAATTGCAGTGTCCCTGAGCTCCATTTTTCAACTGGCTTTTTTGGGAGCTGGCCGCAAAAGCGCGGGATTGCCTCAGGCCCTATTCAGCTTCTGGCCGGCAGGCTGAGCCTGTGGTTAATTCTTCTTCCCGATGGGAAAATAGAGTGACCTGTGCCTGTCCCAACACCAAGATCTAGTCTCTCATTGGTTTCCCCTCTTCCCGTTCATCCTCAGGACAAATTGCAACCTGTAGGGAACAGGAGCTTAAAGGTGCTGATTCTCCAAGTAGGGAGATTGCTAGTAAAGTAGCTGGAAAGGCGAACCCGAGCACAAGGAGATGAGAAATGAGGTGCGTATTAGAAACCTTTCAAAATCACACGGTGTACCATCTTCTGGGTTTCTCATGCATGTTTTCGATGTAGGAAGATGCCCTTGAACCTGGAGATTTGGGACCCATGGGATGGATACCAGGCAGTATTACTTTAAAGGGTCTGCGTTTGCTCACCCAACCTCACCCAACCGTTCAGCCCCAAGAGTGTCCACCCTTATGTCTCATCCAGCTGTGGGTCTAGATATGGTCAATCCAGGTTGCATCAGAGCCTCTGAACGAATTTTGTAATAATTTCTCTCGCTTTCACTGTCTTTGTTTTACGGGTTTTTAAAAGTAATTTATTTTTATAATGGGGTTTAGCTGCTTTTCACGGCTGTGTTTATGCAGCTTTACACCCACTTGACTCACTTCCAGACAGATATCAATACATAGGTTTTAAGATTCTTACTAGTCACATATATTCTTGTGCAGTGAATAGGGGGTGTTGAGTCCAGTTCACTGAGCAAGGAGTAGGTCTTGTCTATTACATATTGGGTGTATGGAACGGTATCTGAGAGAATTTGAAACCCTTGTTTTATGCCTCACCCCACCTCACCTTTCCCGTTAAGCAGGCATAGTGTGTTTTCTAAACGTGTGACTCTGTTCTGTTTTGTAATTCAGTTCAAGTGTAGCGGTTTTTACATTCCCTCTCTAAGTGATAGCTTATGATAAGTGTCTTTTTCTGTGTGACTTATTTCACTTAGAATCATCGTACCTAAATCCACTCATCTTGCTTCTACTAGCGTTATGACATTGATTTCATGTCTGAGTGATATTCCATTGTACATAAGGACCACAACTTCTTTATCCATTTTTCTCTTTCCTGGGATATTTAAGGTGTCATGAAGTGGAGGTTCTTGTCAACAGAGCAGCCCTAAACTTTGGGGTACCTGTGTCTTGCTGATTTTTAGTTTTCCCAATTTATACGCCCATGAGAGGACGTGCCCTATGCTCCCTAAGCTGTGTTTTTTCGATGTTTCAGGACACACCGTACACTTCTCCAGAGTGGCTGTTGGCAATTTACATCCCGCCCATCAGCGTAGCAAGGCTGTCATTTCTCCATGGCCTGTCCTGCATTTCTGGTTTTGACACTTTTTGCAGCATGGCCCTTTTGACCGATGGAAACGAGACTTCTTTGTAGCGCTGATTAGCCTTTCCAGGTTGCTTGGTTGGCCAAAAAGGGCGTATGCGTTTCTTCCTGAATATATTCAGGAAAAAACGCATACGCCCTGTTTGGCCAAGGGCATTATTGTCGACGTTTTACCACTTTTCATGTGCTTTTAAGGCGATTTGAATCTACCTCCTGAAACCTGTTTCCTGCAATTCTGCCTTGCTTTCAAATCCTCTTCGTTGCCTTCCCTCAATATATCTGTGGATGAGAGTTATCATTTATAGCTCTGCGGGTTTGTGAATTGCAGTGTCCCTGAGCTCCATTTTTCAACTGGCTTTTTTGGGAGCTGGCCGCAAAAGCGCGGAATTGCCTCAGGCCCTATTCTGCTTCTGGGCAGCAGGCTGAGCCTGTGGTTAATTCTTCTTACCGATGGGAAAATAGAGTGAGCTGTGCCTGTCCCAACACCTATATCTAGTCTCTCATTGGTTGCCCCTCTTCCCGTTCATCCTCAGGACAAATTGCAACCTGTAGGGAACAGGAGCTTAAAGGTGCTGATTCTCCAAGTAGGGAGATTTCTAGTAAAATAGCTGGAAAGGCGAACCCGAGCACAAGGAGATGAGAAATGAGGTGCGTATTAGAAACCTTTGAAAATCACACGGTGTACCATCTTCTGGGTTTCTCATGCATGTTTTCGATGTAGGAAGATGCCCTTGAACCTGGAGATTTGGGACCCATGGGATGGGTACCAGGCAGTATTACTTTAAAGGGTCTGCGTTTGCTCACCCAACCTCACCCAACCTTTCAGCCCCAAGAGTGTCCACCCTTATGTCTCATCCAGCTGTGGGTCTAGATATGGTCAATCCAGGTTGCATCACAGCCTCTGAACGAATTTTGTAAGAATTTCTCTCTCTTTCACTGTCTTTGTTTTACGGGTTTTTAAAAGTAATTTATTTTTATAATGGGGTTTAGCTGCTTTTCACGGCTGTGTTTATGCAGCTTTACACCCACTTGACCCACTTCCTGACAGATATCAATACATAGGTTTTAAGATTCTTACTAGTCACATATATTCTTGTGCGGTGAATAGGGGGTGTTGAGTCCTGTTCACTGAGCAAGGCGTAGGTCTTGTCTATTACATATTGGGTGTATGGAACGGTATCTGAGCGAATTTGAAACCCTTGTTTTATGCCTCACCCCACCTCACCTTTCCCGTTAAGCAGCCATAGTGTGTTTTCTAAACGTGTGACTCTGTTCTGTTTTGTAATTCAGTTCAAGTGTAGCGGTTTTTACATTCCCTCTATAAGTGATAGCTTATGATAAGTGTCTTTTTCTGTGTGACTTATTTCACTTAGAATCGTCGTACCTAAATCCACTCATCTTGCTTCTACTAGCCTTATGACATTGATTTCATGTCTGAGTGATATTCCATTGTACATAAGGACCACAACTTCTTTATCCATTTTTCTCTTTCCTGGGATATTTAAGGTGTCATGAAGTGGAGGTTCTTGTCAACACAGCAGCCCTAAACTTTGGGGTGCCTGTGTCTTGCTGATTTTTAGTTATCCCAATCTATACGCCCATGAGAGGACGTGCCCTATGCTCCCTAAGCTGTGTTTTTTCGATGTTTCAGGACACACCTTACACTTCTCCAGAGTGGCTGTTGGCAATTTACATCCCGCCCATCAGCGTAGCAAGGCTGCCATTTCTCCATGGCCTGTCCTGCATTTCTGGTTTTGACACTTTTTGCAGCATGGCCCTTTTGACCGATGGGAAGCGAGACTTCTTTGTAGCGCTGATTAGCCTTTCCAGGTTGCTTGGTTGGCCAAAAAGGGCGTATGCGTTTTTTCCTGAATATATTCAGGAAAAAACGCATACGCCCTGTTTGGCCAAGGGCATTATTGTCGACGTTTTACCACTTTTCATGTGCTTTTAAGGCGATTTGAATCTACCTCCTGAAACCTGTTTCCTGCAATTCTGCCTTGCTTTCAAATCCTCTTCGTTGCCTTCCCTCAATATATCTGTGGATGAGAGTTATCATTTATAGCTCTGCGGGTTTGTGAATTGCAGTGTCCCTGAGCTCCATTTTTCAACTGGCTTTTTTGGGAGCTGGCCGCAAAAGCGCGGAATTGCCTCAGGCCCTATTCTGCTTCTGGGCGGCAGGCTGAGCCTGTGGTTAATTCTTCTTACCGATGGGAAAATAGAGTGAGCTGTGCCTGTCCCAACACCTACATCTAGTCTCTCATTGGTTGCCCCTCTTCCCGTTCATCCTCAGGACAAATTGCAACCTGTAGGGAACAGGAGCTTAAAGGTGCTGATTCTCCAAGTAGGGAGATTGCTAGTAAAGTAGCTGGAAAGGTGAAACCGAGCACAAGGAGATGAGAAATGAGGTGCGTATTAGAAACCTTTCAAAATCACACGGTGTACCATCTTCTGGGTTTCTCATGCATGTTTTCGATGTAGGAAGATGCCCTTGAACCTGGAGATTTGGGACCCATGGGATGGGTACCAGGCAGTATTACTTTAAAGGGTCTGCGTTTGCTCACCCAACCTCACCCAACCTTTCAGCCCCAAGAGTGTCCACCCTTATGTCTCATCCAGCTGTGGGTCTAGATATGGTCAATCCAGGTTGCATCACAGCCTCTGAACGAATTTTGTAAGAATTTCTCTCTCTTTCACTGTCTTTGTTTTACGGGTTTTTAAAAGTAATTTATTTTTATAATGGGGTTTAGCTGCTTTTCACGGCTGTGTTTATGCGGCTTTACACCCACTTGACTCACTTCCAGACAGATATCAATACATAGGTTTTAAGATTCTTACTAGTCACATATATTCTTGTGCGGTGAATAGGGGGTGTTGAGTCCTGTTCACTGAGCAAGGATTAGGTCTTGTCTATTACATATTGGGTGTATGGAACGGTATCTGAGCGAATTTGAAACCCTTGTTTTATGCCTCACCCCACCTCACCTTTCCCGTTAAGCAGCCATAGTGTGTTTTCTAAACGTGTGACTCTGTTCTGTTTTGTAATTCAGTTCAAGTGTAGCGGTTTTTACATTCCCTCTATAAGTGATAGCTTATGATAAGTGTCTTTTTCTGTGTGACTTATTTCACTTAGAATCGTCGTACCTAAATCCACTCATCTTGCTTCTACTAGCCTTATGACATTGATTTCATGTCTGAGTGATATTCCATTGTACATAAAGACCACAACTTCTTTATCCATTTTTCTCTTTCCTGGGATATTTAAGGTGTCATGAAGTGGAGGTTCTTGTCAACAGAGCAGCCCTAAACTTTGGGGTGCCTGTGTCTTGCTGATTTTTAGTTTTCCCAATTTATACGCCCATGAGAGGACGTGCCCTATGCTCCTAGAGCTGTGTTTTTTCGATGTTTCAGGACACACCTTACACTTCTCCAGAGTGGCTGTTGGCAATTTACATCCCGCCCATCAGCGTAGCAAGGCTGCCATTTCTCCAGGGCCTGTCCTGCATTTCTGGTTTTGACACTTTTTGCAGGATGGCCCTTTTGACCGATGGGAAGCGAGACTTCTTTGTAGCGCTGATTAGCCTTTCCAGGTTGCTTGGTTGGCCAAACAGGGCGTATGCGTTTTTTCCTGAATATATTCAGGAAAAAATGCATACGCCCTGTTTGGCCAAGGGCATCATTGTCGACGTTTTACCACTTTTCATGTCCTTTAAAGGCGATTCGAATCTACCTCCTGAAACCTGTTTCCTGCAATCCTGCCTTGCTTTCAAATCCTCTTCGTTGCCTTCCCTCAATATATCTGTGGATGAGAGTTATCATTTATAGCTCTGCGGGTTTGTGAATTGCAGTGTCCCTGAGCTCCATTTTTCAACTGGCTTTTTTGGGAGCTGGCCGCAAAAGCGCGGGATTGCCTCAGGCCCTATTCAGCTTCTGGCCGGCAGGCTGAGCCTGTGGTTAATTCTTCTTCCCGATGGGAAAATAGAGTGACCTGTGCCTGTCCCAACACCAAGATCTAGTCTCTCATTGGTTTCCCCTCTTCCCGTTCATCCACAGGACAAATTGCAACCTGTAGGGAACAGGAGCTTAAAGGTGCTGATTCTCCAAGTAGGGAGATTGCTAGTAAAGTAGCTGGAAAGGCGAACCCGAGCACAAGGAGATGAGAAATGAGGTGCGTATTAGAAACCTTTCAAAATCACACGGTGTACCATCTTCTGGGTTTCTCATGCATGTTTTCGATGTAGGAAGATGCCCTTGAACCTGGAGATTTGGGACCCATGGGATGGATACCAGGCAGTATTACTTTAAAGGGTCTGCGTTTGCTCACCCAACCTCACCCAACCGTTCAGCCCCAAGAGTGTCCACCCTTATGTCTCATCCAGCTGTGGGTCTAGATATGGTCAATCCAGTTTGCATCAGAGCCTCTGAACGAATTTTGTAATAATTTCTCTCGCTTTCACTGTCTTTGTTTTACGGGTTTTTAAAAGTAATTTATTTTTATAATGGGGTTTAGCTGCTTTTCACGGCTGTGTTTATGCAGCTTTACACCCACTTGACTCACTTCCAGACAGATATCAATACATAGGTTTTAAGATTCTTACTAGTCACATATATTCTTGTGCGGTGAATAGGGGGTGTTGAGTCCAGTTCACTGAGCAAGGAGTAGGTCTTGTCTATTACATATTGGGTGTATGGAACGGTATCGGAGCGAATTTGAAACCCTTGTTTTATGCCTCACCCCACCTCACCTTTCCCGTTAAGCAGCCATAGTGTGTTTTCTAAACGTGTGACTCTGTTCTGTTTTGTAATTCAGTTCAAGTGTAGCGGTTTTTACATTCCCTCTCTAAGTGATAGCTTATGATAAGTGTCTTTTTCTGTGTGACTTATTTCACTTAGAATCATCGTACCTAAATCCACTCATCTTGCTTCTACTAGCGTTATGACATTGATTTCATGTCTGAGTGATATTCCATTGTACATAAGGACCACAACTTCTTTATCCATTTTTCTCTTTCCTGGGATATTTAAGGTGTCATGAAGTGGAGGTTCTTGTCAACAGAGCAGCCCTAAACTTTGGGGTACCTGTGTCTTGCTGATTTTTAGTTTTCCCAATTTATACGCCCATGAGAGGACGTGCCCTATGCTCCCTAAGCTGTGTTTTTTCGATGTTTCAGGACACACCGTACACTTCTCCAGAGTGGCTGTTGGCAATTTACATCCCGCCCATCAGCGTAGCAAGGCTGCCATTTCTCCATGGCCTGTCCTGCATTTCTGGTTTTGACACTTTTTGCAGCATGGCCCTTTTGACCGATGGAAACGAGACTTCTTTGTAGCGCTGATTAGCCTTTCCAGGTTGCTTGGTTGGCCAAAATGGGCGTATGCGTTTTTTCCTGAATATATTCAGGAAAAAACGCATACGCCCTGTTTGGCCAAGGGCATTATTGTCGACGTTTTACCACTTTTCATGTGCTTTTAAGGCGATTTGAATCTACCTCCTGAAACCTGTTTCCTGCAATTCTGCCTTGCTTTCAAATCCTCTTCGTTGCCTTCCCTCAATATATCTGTGGATGAGAGTTATCATTTATAGCTCTGCGGGTTTGTGAATTGCAGTGTCCCTGAGCTCCATTTTTCAACTGGCTTTTTTGGGAGCTGGCCGCAAAAGCGCGGAATTGCCTCAGGCCCTATTCTGCTTCTGGGCAGCAGGCTGAGCCTGTGGTTAATTCTTCTTACCGATGGGAAAATAGAGTGAGCTGTGCCTGTCCCAACACCTATATCTAGTCTCTCATTGGTTGCCCCTCTTCCCGTTCATCCTCAGGACAAATTGCAACCTGTAGGGAACAGGAGCTTAAAGGTGCTGATTCTCCAAGTAGGGAGATTTCTAGTAAAATAGCTGGAAAGGCGAACCCGAGCACAAGGAGATGAGAAATGAGGTGCGTATTAGAAACCTTTGAAAATCACACGGTGTACCATCTTCTGGGTTTCTCATGCATGTTTTCGATGTAGGAAGATGCCCTTGAACCTGGAGATTTGGGACCCATGGGATGGGTACCAGGCAGTATTACTTTAAAGGGTCTGCGTTTGCTCACCCAACCTCACCCAACCTTTCAGCCCCAAGAGTGTCCACCCTTATGTCTCATCCAGCTGTGGGTCTAGATATGGTCAATCCAGGTTGTATCACAGCCTCTGAACGAATTTTGTAAGAATTTCTCTCTCTTTCACTGTCTTTGTTTTACGGGTTTTTAAAAGTAATTTATTTTTATAATGGGGTTTAGCTGCTTTTCACGGCTGTGTTTATGCAGCTTTACACCAACTTGACCCACTTCCTGACAGATATCAATACATAGGTTTTAAGATTCTTACTAGTCACATATATTCTTGTGCGGTGAATAGGGGGTGTTGAGTCCTGTTCACTGAGCAAGGCGTAGGTCTTGTCTATTACATATTGGGTGTATGGAACGGTATCTGAGCGAATTTGAAACCCTTGTTTTATGCCTCACCCCACCTCACCTTTCCCGTTAAGCAGCCATAGTGTGTTTTCTAAACGTGTGACTCTGTTCTGTTTTGTAATTCAGTTCAAGTGTAGCGGTTTTTACATTCCCTCTATAAGTGATAGCTTATGATAAGTGTCTTTTTCTGTGTGACTTATTTCACTTAGAATCGTCGTACCTAAATCCACTCATCTTGCTTCTACTAGCCTTATGACATTGATTTCATGTCTGAGTGATATTCCATTGTACATAAGGACCACAACTTCTTTATCCATTTTTCTCTTTCCTGGGATATTTAAGGTGTCATGAAGTGGAGGTTCTTGTCAACAGAGCAGCCCTAAACTTTGGGGTGCCTGTGTCTTGCTGATTTTTAGTTATCCCAATCTATACGCCCATGAGAGGACGTGCCCTATGCTCCCTAAGCTGTGTTTTTTCGATGTTTCAGGACACACCTTACACTTCTCCAGAGTGGCTGTTGGCAATTTACATCCCGCCCATCAGCGTAGCAAGGCTGCCATTTCTCCATGGCCTGTCCTGCATTTCTGGTTTTGACACTTTTTGCAGCATGGCCCTTTTGACCGATGGGAAGCGAGACTTCTTTGTAGCGCTGATTAGCCTTTCCAGGTTGCTTGGTTGGCCAAAAAGGGCGTATGCGTTTTTTCCTGAATATATTCAGGAAAAAACGCATACGCCCTGTTTGGCCAAGGGCATTATTGTCGACGTTTTACCACTTTTCATGTGCTTTTAAGGCGATTTGAATCTACCTCCTGAAACCTGTTTCCTGCAATTCTGCCTTGCTTTCAAATCCTCTTCGTTGCCTTCCCTCAATATATCTGTGGATGAGAGTTATCATTTATAGCTCTGCGGGTTTGTGAATTGCAGTGTCCCTGAGCTCCATTTTTCAACTGGCTTTTTTGGGAGCTGGCCGCAAAAGCGCGGAATTGCCTCAGGCCCTATTCTGCTTCTGGGCGGCAGGCTGAGCCTGTGGTTAATTCTTCTTACCGATGGGAAAATAGAGTGAGCTGTGCCTGTCCCAACACCTACATCTAGTCTCTCATTGGTTGCCCCTCTTCCCGTTCATCCTCAGGACAAATTGCAACCTGTAGGGAACAGGAGCTTAAAGGTGCTGATTCTCCAAGTAGGGAGATTGCTAGTAAAGTAGCTCGAAAGGTGAACCCGAGCACAAGGAGATGAGAAATGAGGTGCGTATTAGAAACCTTTGAAAATCACACGGTGTACCATCTTCTGGGTTTCTCATGCATGTTTTCGATGTAGGAAGATGCCCTTGAACCTGGAGATTTGGGACCCATGGGATGGGTACCAGGCAGTATTACTTTAAAGGGTCTGCGTTTGCTCACCCAACCTCACCCAACCTTTCAGCCCCAAGAGTGTCCACCCTTATGTCTCATCCAGCTGTGGGTCTAGATATGGTCAATCCAGGTTGCATCACAGCCTCTGAACGAATTTTGTAAGAATTTCTCTCTCTTTCACTGTCTTTGTTTTACGGGTTTTTAAAAGTAATTTATTTTTATAATGGGGTTTAGCTGCTTTTCACGGCTGTGTTTATGCGGCTTTACACCCACTTGACTCACTTCCAGACAGATATCAATACATAGGTTTTAAGATTCTTACTAGTCACATATATTCTTGTGCGGTGAATAGGGGGTGTTGAGTCCAGTTCACTGAGCAAGGAGTAGGTCTTGTCTATTACATATTGGGTGTATGGAACAGTATCTGAGCGAATTTGAAACCCTTGTTTTATGCATCACCCCACCTCACCTTTCCCGTTAAGCAGCCATAGTGTGTTTTCTAAACGTGTGACTCTGTTCTGTTTTGTAATTCAGTTCAAGTGTAGCGGTTTTTACATTCCCTCTATAAGTGATAGCTTATGATAAGTGTCTTTTTCTGTGTGACTTATTTCACTTAGAATCGTCGTACCTAAATCCACTCATCTTGCTTCTACTAGCCTTATGACATTGATTTCATGTCTGAGTGATATTCCATTGTACATAAGGACCACAACTTCTTTATCCATTTTTCTCTTTCCTGGGATATTTAAGGTGTCATGAAGTGGAGGTTCTTGTCAACAGAGCAGCCCTAAACTTTGGGGTGCCTGTGTCTTGCTGATTTTTAGTTTTCCCAATTTATACGCCCATGAGAGGACGTGCCCTATGCTCCTAGAGCTGTGTTTTTTCGATGTTTCAGGACACACCTTACACTTCTCCAGAGTGGCTGTTGGCAATTTACATCCCGCCCATCAGCGTAGCAAGGCTGCCATTTCTCCAGGGCCTGTCCTGCATTTCTGGTTTTGACACTTTTTGCAGCATGGCCCTTTTGACCGATGGGAAGCGAGACTTCTTTGTAGCGCTGATTAGCCTTTCCAGGTTGCTTGGTTGGCCAAACAGGGCGTATGCGTTTTTTCCTGAATATATTCAGGAAAAAATGCATACGCCCTGTTTGGCCAAGGGCATCATTGTCGACGTTTTACCACTTTTCATGTGCTTTAAAGGCGATTCGAATCTACCTCCTGAAACCTGTTTCCTGCAATCCTGCCTTGCTTTCAAATCCTCTTCGTTGCCTTCCCTCAATATATCTGTGGATGAGAGTTATCATTTATAGCTCTGCGGGTTTGTGAATTGCAGTGTCCCTGAGCTCCATTTTTCAACTGGCTTTTTTGGGAGCTGGCCGCAAAAGCGCGGAATTGCCTCAGGCCCTATTCTGCTTCTGGGCAGCAGGCTGAGCCTGTGGTTAATTCTTCTTACCGATGGGAAAATAGAGTGAGCTGTGCCTGTCCCAACACCTATATCTAGTCTCTCATTGGTTGCCCCTCTTCCCGTTCATCCTCAGGACAAATTGCAACCTGTAGGGAACAGGAGCTTAAAGGTGCTGATTCTCCAAGTAGGGAGATTTCTAGTAAAATAGCTGGAAAGGCGAACCCGAGCACAAGGAGATGAGAAATGAGGTGCGTATTAGAAACCTTTGAAAATCACACGGTGTACCATCTTCTGGGTTTCTCATGCATGTTTTCGATGTAGGAAGATGCCCTTGAACCTGGAGATTTGGGACCCATGGGATGGGTACCAGGCAGTATTACTTTAAAGGGTCTGCGTTTGCTCACCCAACCTCACCCAACCGTTCAGCCCCAAGAGTGTCCACCCTTATGTCTCATCCAGCTGTGGGTCTAGATATGGTCAATCCAGGTTGCATCAGAGCCTCTGAACGAATTTTGTAATAATTTCTCTCGCTTTCACTGTCTTTGTTTTACGGGTTTTTAAAAGTAATTTATTTTTATAATGGGGTTTAGCTGCTTTTCACGGCTGTGTTTATGCAGCTTTACACCCACTTGACTCACTTCCAGACAGATATCAATACATAGGTTTTAAGATTCTTACTAGTCACATATATTCTTGTGCGGTGAATAGGGGGTGTTGAGTCCAGTTCACTGAGCAAGGAGTAGGTCTTGTCTATTACATATTGGGTGTATGGAACGGTATCTGAGCGAATTTGAAACCCTTGTTTTATGCCTCACCCCACCTCACCTTTCCCGTTAAGCAGCCATAGTGTGTTTTCTAAACGTGTGACTCTGTTCTGTTTTGTAATTCAGTTCAAGTGTAGCGGTTTTTACATTCCCTCTCTAAGTGATAGCTTATGATAAGTGTCTTTTTCTGTGTGACTTATTTCACTTAGAATCATCGTACCTAAATCCACTCATCTTGCTTCTACTAGCGTTATGACATTGATTTCATGTCTGAGTGATATTCCATTGTACATAAGGACCACAACTTCTTTATCCATTTTTCTCTTTCCTGGGATATTTAAGGTGTCATGAAGTGGAGGTTCTTGTCAACAGAGCAGCCCTAAACTTTGGGGTACCTGTGTCTTGCTGATTTTTAGTTTTCCCAGTTTATACGCCCATGAGAGGACGTGCCCTATGCTCCCTAAGCTGTGTTTTTTCGATGTTTCAGGACACACCGTACACTTCTCCAGAGTGGCTGTTGGCAATTTACATCCCGCCCATCAGCGTAGCAAGGCTGCCATTTCTCCATGGCCTGTCCTGCATTTCTGGTTTTGACACTTTTTGCAGCATGGCCCTTTTGACCGATGGAAACGAGACTTCTTTGTAGCGCTGATTAGCCTTTCCAGGTTGCTTGGTTGGCCAAAAAGGGCGTATGCGTTTTTTCCTGAATATATTCAGGAAAAAACGCATACGCCCTGTTTGGCCAAGGGCATTATTGTCGACGTTTTACCACTTTTCATGTGCTTTTAAGGCGATTTGAATCTACCTCCTGAAACCTGTTTCCTGCAATTCTGCCTTGCTTTCAAATCCTCTTCGTTGCCTTCCCTCAATATATCTGTGGATGAGAGTTATCATTTATAGCTCTGCGGGTTTGTGAATTACAGTGTCCCTGAGCTCCATTTTTCAACTGGCTTTTTTGGGAGCTGGCCGCAAAAGCGCGGAATTGCCTCAGGCCCTATTCTGCTTCTGGGCAGCAGGCTGAGCCTGTGGTTAATTCTTCTTACCGATGGGAAAATAGAGTGAGCTGTGCCTGTCCCAACACCTATATCTAGTCTCTCATTGGTTGCCCCTCTTCCCGTTCATCCTCAGGACAAATTGCAACCTGTAGGGAACAGGAGCTTAAAGGTGCTGATTCTCCAAGTAGGGAGATTTCTAGTAAAATAGCTGGAAAGGCGAACCCGAGCACAAGGAGATGAGAAATGAGGTGCGTATTAGAAACCTTTGAAAATCACACGGTGTACCATCTTCTGGGTTTCTCATGCATGTTTTCGATGTAGGAAGATGCCCTTGAACCTGGAGATTTGGGACCCATGGGATGGGTACCAGGCAGTATTACTTTAAAGGGTCTGCGTTTGCTCACCCAACCTCACCCAACCTTTCAGCCCCAAGAGTGTCCACCCTTATGTCTCATCCAGCTGTGGGTCTAGATATGGTCAATCCAGGTTGCATCACAGCCTCTGAACGAATTTTGTAAGAATTTCTCTCTCTTTCACTGTCTTTGTTTTACGGGTTTTTAAAAGTAATTTATTTTTATAATGGGGTTTAGCTGCTTTTCACGGCTGTGTTTATGCGGCTTTACACCCACTTGACTCACTTCCAGACAGATATCAATACATAGGTTTTAAGATTCTTACTAGTCACATATATTCTTGTGCGGTGAATAGGGGGTGTTGAGTCCAGTTCACTGAGCAAGGAGTAGGTCTTGTCTATTACATATTGGGTGTATGGAACAGTATCTGAGCGAATTTGAAACCCTTGTTTTATGCATCACCCCACCTCACCTTTCCCGTTAAGCAGCCATAGTGTGTTTTCTAAACGTGTGACTCTGTTCTGTTTTGTAATTCAGTTCAAGTGTAGCGGTTTTTACATTCCCTCTATAAGTGATAGCTTATGATAAGTGTCTTTTTCTGTGTGACTTATTTCACTTAGAATCGTCGTACCTAAATCCACTCATCTTGCTTCTACTAGCCTTATGACATTGATTTCATGTCTGAGTGATATTCCATTGTACATAAGGACCACAACTTCTTTATCCATTTTTCTCTTTCCTGGGATATTTAAGGTGTCATGAAGTGGAGGTTCTTGTCAACAGAGCAGCCCTAAACTTTGGGGTGCCTGTGTCTTGCTGATTTTTAGTTTTCCCAATTTATACGCCCATGAGAGGACGTGCCCTATGCTCCTAGAGCTGTGTTTTTTCGATGTTTCAGGACACACCTTACACTTCTCCAGAGTGGCTGTTGGCAATTTACATCCCGCCCATCAGCGTAGCAAGGCTGCCATTTCTCCAGGGCCTGTCCTGCATTTCTGGTTTTGACACTTTTTGCAGCATGGCCCTTTTGACCGATGGGAAGCGAGACTTCTTTGTAGCGCTGATTAGCCTTTCCAGGTTGCTTGGTTGGCCAAACAGGGCGTATGCGTTTTTTCCTGAATATATTCAGGAAAAAACGCATACGCCCTGTTTGGCCAAGGGCATCATTGTCGACGTTTTACCACTTTTCATGTGCTTTAAAGGCGATTCGAATCTACCTCCTGAAACCTGTTTCCTGCAATCCTGCCTTGCTTTCAAATCCTCTTCGTTGCCTTCCCTCAATATATCTGTGGATGAGAGTTATCATTTATAGCTCTGCGGGTTTGTGAATTGCAGTGTCCCTGAGCTCCATTTTTCAACTGGCTTTTTTGGGAGCTGGCCGCAAAAGCGCGGGATTGCCTCAGGCCCTATTCAGCTTCTGGCCGGCAGGCTGAGCCTGTGGTTAATTCTTCTTCCCGATGGGAAAATAGAGTGACCTGTGCCTGTCCCAACACCAAGATCTAGTCTCTCATTGGTTTCCCCTCTTCCCGTTCATCCTCAGGACAAATTGCAACCTGTAGGGAACAGGAGCTTAAAGGTGCTGATTCTCCAAGTAGGGAGATTGCTAGTAAAGTAGCTGGAAAGGCGAACCCGAGCACAAGGAGATGAGAAATGAGGTGCGTATTAGAAACCTTTCAAAATCACACGGTGTACCATCTTCTGGGTTTCTCATGCATGTTTTCGATGTAGGAAGATGCCCTTGAACCTGGAGATTTGGGACCCATGGGATGGATACCAGGCAGTATTACTTTAAAGGGTCTGCGTTTGCTCACCCAACCTCACCCAACCGTTCAGCCCCAAGAGTGTCCACCCTTATGTCTCATCCAGCTGTGGGTCTAGATATGGTCAATCCAGGTTGCATCAGAGCCTCTGAACGAATTTTGTAATAATTTCTCTCGCTTTCACTGTCTTTGTTTTACGGGTTTTTAAAAGTAATTGATTTTTATAATGGGGTTTAGCTGCTTTTCACGGCTGTGTTTATGCAGCTTTACACCCACTTGACTCACTTCCAGACAGATATCAATACATAGGTTTTAAGATTCTTACTAGTCACATATATTCTTGTGCGGTGAATAGGGGGTGTTGAGTCCAGTTCACTGAGCAAGGAGTAGGTCTTGTCTATTACATATTGGGTGTATGGAACGGTATCTGAGCGAATTTGAAACCCTTGTTTTATGCCTCACCCCACCTCACCTTTCCCGTTAAGCAGCCATAGTGTGTTTTCTAAACGTGTGACTCTGTTCTGTTTTGTAATTCAGTTCAAGTGTAGCGGTTTTTACATTCCCTCTCTAAGTGATAGCTTATGATAAGTGTCTTTTTCTGTGTGACTTATTTCACTTAGAATCATCGTACCTAAATCCACTCATCTTGCTTCTACTAGCGTTATGACATTGATTTCATGTCTGAGTGATATTCCATTGTACATAAGGACCACAACTTCTTTATCCATTTTTCTCTTTCCTGGGATATTTAAGGTGTCATGAAGTGGAGGTTCTTGTCAACAGAGCAGCCCTAAACTTTGGGGTACCTGTGTCTTGCTGATTTTTAGTTTTCCCAATTTATACGCCCATGAGAGGACGTGCCCTATGCTCCCTAAGCTGTGTTTTTTCGATGTTTCAGGACACACCGTACACTTCTCCAGAGTGGCTGTTGGCAATTTACATCCCGCCCATCAGCGTAGCAAGGCTGCCATTTCTCCATGGCCTGTCGTGCATTTCTGGTTTTGACACTTTTTGCAGCATGGCCCTTTTGACCGATGGAAACGAGACTTCTTTGTAGCGCTGATTAGCCTTTCCAGGTTGCTTGGTTGGCCAAACAGGGCGTATGCGTTTTTTCCTGAATATATTCAGGAAAAAACGCATACGCCCTGTTTGGCCAAGGGCATTATTGTCGACGTTTTACCACTTTTCATGTGCTTTTAAGGCGATTTGAATCTACCTCCTGAAACCTGTTTCCTGCAATTCTGCCTTGCTTTCAAATCCTCTTCGTTGCCTTCCCTCAATATATCTGTGGATGAGAGTTATCATTTATAGCTCTGCGGGTTTGTGAATTGCAGTGTCCCTGAGCTCCATTTTTCAACTGGCTTTTTTGGGAGCTGGCCGCAAAAGCGCGGAATTGCCTCAGGCACTATTCTGCTTCTGGGCAGCAGGCTGAGCCTGTGGTTAATTCTTCTTACCGATGGGAAAATAGAGTGAGCTGTGCCTGTCCCAACACCTATATCTAGTCTCTCATTGGTTGCCCCTCTTCCCGTTCATCCTCAGGACAAATTGCAACCTGTAGGGAACATGAGCTTAAAGGTGCTGATTCTCCAAGTAGGGAGATTTCTAGTAAAATAGCTGGAAAGGCGAACCCGAGCACAAGGAGATGAGAAATGAGGTGCGTATTAGAAACCTTTCAAAATCACACGGTGTACCATCTTCTGGGTTTCTCATGCATGTTTTCGATGTAGGAAGATGCCCTTGAACCTGGAGATTTGGGACCCATGGGATGGGTACCAGGCAGTATTACTTTAAAGGGTCTGCGTTTGCTCACCCAACCTCACCCAACCTTTCAGCCCCAAGAGTGTCCACCCTTATGTCTCATCCAGCTGTGGGTCTAGATATGGTCAATCCAGGTTGCATCACAGCCTCTGAACGAATTTTGTAAGAATTTCTCTCTCTTTCACTGTCTTTGTTTTACGGGTTTTTAAAAGTAATTTATTTTTATAATGGGGTTTAGCTGCTTTTCACGGCTGTGTTTATGCAGCTTTACACCCACTTGACCCACTTCCTGACAGATATCAATACATAGGTTTTAAGATTCTTACTAGTCACATATATTCTTGTGCGGTGAATAGGGGGTGTTGAGTCCTGTTCACTGAGCAAGGCGTAGGTCTTGTCTATTACATATTGGGTGTATGGAACGGTATCTGAGCGAATTTGAAACCCTTGTTTTATGCCTCACCCCACCTCACCTTTCCCGTTAAGCAGCCATAGTGTGTTTTCTAAACGTGTGACTCTGTTCTGTTTTGTAATTCAGTTCAAGTGTAGCGGTTTTTACATTCCCTCTATAAGTGATAGCTTATGATAAGTGTCTTTTTCTGTGTGACTTATTTCACTTAGAATCGTCGTACCTAAATCCACTCATCTTGCTTCTACTAGCCTTATGACATTGATTTCATGTCTGAGTGATATTCCATTGTACATAAGGACCACAACTTCTTTATCCATTTTTCTCTTTCCTGGGATATTTAAGGTGTCATGAAGTGGAGGTTCTTGTCAACAGAGCAGCCCTAAACTTTGGGGTGCCTGTGTCTTGCTGATTTTTAGTTTTCCCAATTTATACGCCCATGAGAGGACGTGCCCTATGCTCCTAGAGCTGTGTTTTTTCGATGTTTCAGGACACACCTTACACTTCTCCAGAGTGGCTGTTGGCAATTTACATCCCGCCCATCAGCGTAGCAAGGCTGCCATTTCTCCAGGGCCTGTCCTGCATTTCTGGTTTTGACACTTTTTGCAGCATGGCCCTTTTGACCGATGGGAAGCGAGACTTCTTTGTAGCGCTGATTAGCCTTTCCAGGTTGCTTGGTTGGCCAAACAGGGCGTATGCGTTTTTTCCTGAATATATTCAGGAAAAAACGCATACGCCCTGTTTGGCCAAGGGCATCATTGTCGACGTTTTACCACTTTTCATGTGCTTTAAAGGCGATTCGAATCTACCTCCTGAAACCTGTTTCCTGCAATCCTGCCTTGCTTTCAAATCCTCTTCGTTGCCTTCCCTCAATATATCTGTGGATGAGAGTTATCATTTATAGCTCTGCGGGTTTGTGAATTGCAGTGTCCCTGAGCTCCATTTTTCAACTGGCTTTTTTGGGAGCTGGCCGCAAAAGCGCGGGATTGCCTCAGGCCCTATTCAGCTTCTGGCCGGCAGGCTGAGCCTGTGGTTAATTCTTCTTCCCGATGGGAAAATAGAGTGACCTGTGCCTGTCCCAACACCAAGATCTAGTCTCTCATTGGTTTCCCCTCTTCCCGTTCATCCTCAGGACAAATTGCAACCTGTAGGGAACAGGAGCTTAAAGGTGCTGATTCTCCAAGTAGGGAGATTGCTAGTAAAGTAGCTGGAAAGGCGAACCCGAGCACAAGGAGATGAGAAATGAGGTGCGTATTAGAAACCTTTCAAAATCACACGGTGTACCATCTTCTGGGTTTCTCATGCATGTTTTCGATGTAGGAAGATGCCCTTGAACCTGGAGATTTGGGACCCATGGGATGGATACCAGGCAGTATTACTTTAAAGGGTCTGCGTTTGCTCACCCAACCTCACCCAACCGTTCAGCCCCAAGAGTGTCCACCCTTATGTCTCATCCAGCTGTGGGTCTAGATATGGTCAATCCAGGTTGCATCAGAGCCTCTGAACGAATTTTGTAATAATTTCTCTCGCTTTCACTGTCTTTGTTTTACGGGTTTTTAAAAGTAATTGATTTTTATAATGGGGTTTAGCTGCTTTTCACGGCTGTGTTTATGCAGCTTTACACCCACTTGACTCACTTCCAGACAGATATCAATACATAGGTTTTAAGATTCTTACTAGTCACATATATTCTTGTGCGGTGAATAGGGGGTGTTGAGTCCAGTTCACTGAGCAAGGAGTAGGTCTTGTCTATTACATATTGGGTGTATGGAACGGTATCTGAGCGAATTTGAAACCCTTGTTTTATGCCTCACCCCACCTCACCTTTCCCGTTAAGCAGCCATAGTGTGTTTTCTAAACGTGTGACTCTGTTCTGTTTTGTAATTCAGTTCAAGTGTAGCGGTTTTTACATTCCCTCTCTAAGTGATAGCTTATGATAAGTGTCTTTTTCTGTGTGACTTATTTCACTTAGAATCATCGTACCTAAATCCACTCATCTTGCTTCTACTAGCGTTATGACATTGATTTCATGTCTGAGTGATATTCCATTGTACATAAGGACCACAACTTCTTTATCCATTTTTCTCTTTCCTGGGATATTTAAGGTGTCATGAAGTGGAGGTTCTTGTCAACAGAGCAGCCCTAAACTTTGGGGTACCTGTGTCTTGCTGATTTTTAGTTTTCCCAATTTATACGCCCATGAGAGGACGTGCCCTATGCTCCCTAAGCTGTGTTTTTTCGATGTTTCAGGACACACCGTACACTTCTCCAGAGTGGCTGTTGGCAATTTACATCCCGCCCATCAGCGTAGCAAGGCTGCCATTTCTCCATGGCCTGTCGTGCATTTCTGGTTTTGACACTTTTTGCAGCATGGCCCTTTTGACCGATGGAAACGAGACTTCTTTGTAGCGCTGATTAGCCTTTCCAGGTTGCTTGGTTGGCCAAAAAGGGCGTATGCGTTTTTTCCTGAATATATTCAGGAAAAAACGCATACGCCCTGTTTGGCCAAGGGCATTATTGTCGACGTTTTACCACTTTTCATGTGCTTTTAAGGCGATTTGAATCTACCTCCTGAAACCTGTTTCCTGCAATTCTGCCTTGCTTTCAAATCCTCTTCGTTGCCTTCCCTCAATATATCTGTGGATGAGAGTTATCATTTATAGCTCTGCGGGTTTGTGAATTGCAGTGTCCCTGAGCTCCATTTTTCAACTGGCTTTTTTGGGAGCTGGCCGCAAAAGCGCGGAATTGCCTCAGGCCCTATTCTGCTTCTGGGCAGCAGGCTGAGCCTGTGGTTAATTCTTCTTACCGATGGGAAAATAGAGTGAGCTGTGCCTGTCCCAACACCTATATCTAGTCTCTCATTGGTTGCCCCTCTTCCCGTTCATCCTCAGGACAAATTGCAACCTGTAGGGAACAGGAGCTTAAAGGTGCTGATTCTCCAAGTAGGGAGATTTCTAGTAAAATAGCTGGAAAGGCGAACCCGAGCACAAGGAGATGAGAAATGAGGTGCGTATTAGAAACCTTTGAAAATCACACGGTGTACCATCTTCTGGGTTTCTCATGCATGTTTTCGATGTAGGAAGATGCCCTTGAACCTGGAGATTTGGGACCCATGGGATGGGTACCAGGCAGTATTACTTTAAAGGGTCTGCGTTTGCTCACCCAACCTCACCCAACCTTTCAGCCCCAAGAGTGTCCACCCTTATGTCTCATCCAGCTGTGGGTCTAGATATGGTCAATCCAGGTTGCATCACAGCCTCTGAACGAATTTTGTAAGAATTTCTCTCTCTTTCACTGTCTTTGTTTTACGGGTTTTTAAAAGTAATTTATTTTTATAATGGGGTTTAGCTGCTTTTCACGGCTGTGTTTATGCAGCTTTACACCAACTTGACCCACTTCCTGACAGATATCAATACATAGGTTTTAAGATTCTTACTAGTCACATATATTCTTGTGCGGTGAATAGGGGGTGTTGAGTCCTGTTCACTGAGCAAGGCGTAGGTCTTGTCTATTACATATTGGGTGTATGGAACGGTATCTGAGCGAATTTGAAACCCTTGTTTTATGCCTCACCCCACCTCACCTTTCCCGTTAAGCAGCCATAGTGTGTTTTCTAAACGTGTGACTCTGTTCTGTTTTGTAATTCAGTTCAAGTGTAGCGGTTTTTACATTCCCTCTATAAGTGATAGCTTATGATAAGTGTCTTTTTCTGTGTGACTTATTTCACTTAGAATCGTCGTACCTAAATCCACTCATCTTGCTTCTACTAGCCTTATGACATTGATTTCATGTCTGAGTGATATTCAATTGTACATAAGGACCACAACTTCTTTATCCATTTTTCTCTTTCCTGGGATATTTAAGGTGTCATGAAGTGGAGGTTCTTGTCAACAGAGCAGCCCTAAACTTTGGGCTGCCTGTGTCTTGCTGATTTTTAGTTATCCCAATCTATACGCCCATGAGAGGACGTGCCCTATGCTCCCTAAGCTGTGTTTTTTCGATGTTTCAGGACACACCTTACACTTCTCCAGAGTGGCTGTTGGCAATTTACATCCCGCCCATCAGCGTAGCAAGGCTGCCATTTCTCCATGGCCTGTCCTGCATTTCTGGTTTTGACACTTTTTGCAGCATGGCCCTTTTGACCGATGGGAAGCGAGACTTCTTTGTAGCGCTGATTAGCCTTTCCAGGTTGCTTAGTTGGCCAAAAAGGGCGTATGCGTTTTTTCCTGAATATATTCAGGAAAAAACGCATACGCCCTGTTTGGCCAAGGGCATTATTGTCGACGTTTTACCACTTTTCATGTGCTTTTAAGGCGATTTGAATCTACCTCCTGAAACCTGTTTCCTGCAATTCTGCCTTGCTTTCAAATCCTCTTCGTTGCCTTCCCTCAATATATCTGTGGATGAGAGTTATCATTTATAGCTCTGCGGGTTTGTGAATTGCAGTGTCCCTGAGCTCCATTTTTCAACTGGCTTTTTTGGGAGCTGGCCGCAAAAGCGCGGAATTGCCTCAGGCCCTATTCTGCTTCTGGGCGGCAGGCTGAGCCTGTGGTTAATTCTTCTTCCCGATGGGAAAATAGAGTGAGCTGTGCCTGTCCCAACACCTACATCTAGTCTCTCATTGGTTGCCCCTCTTCCCGTTCATCCTCAGGACAAATTGCAACCTGTAGGGAACAGGAGCTTAAAGGTGCTGATTCTCCAAGTAGGGAGATTGCTAGTAAAGTAGCTGGAAAGGTGAACCCGAGCACAAGGAGATGAGAAATGAGGTGCGTATTAGAAACCTTTCAAAATCACACGGTGTACCATCTTCTGGGTTTCTCATGCATGTTTTCGATGTAGGAAGATGCCCTTGAACCTGGAGATTTGGGACCCATGGGATGGGTACCAGGCAGTATTACTTTAAAGGGTCTGCGTTTGCTCACCCAACCTCACCCAACCTTTCAGCCCCAAGAGTGTCCACCCTTATGTCTCATCCAGCTGTGGGTCTAGATATGGTCAATCCAGGTTGCATCACAGCCTCTGAACGAATTTTGTAAGAATTTCTCTCTCTTTCACTGTCTTTGTTTTACGGGTTTTTAAAAGTAATTTATTTTTATAATGGGGTTTAGCTGCTTTTCACGGCTGTGTTTATGCGGCTTTACACCCACTTGACTCACTTCCAGACAGATATCAATACATAGGTTTTAAGATTCTTACTAGTCACATATATTCTTGTGCGGTGAATAGGGGGTGTTGAGTCCTGTTCACTGAGCAAGGATTAGGTCTTGTCTATTACATATTGGGTGTATGGAACGGTATCTGAGCGAATTTGAAACCCTTGTTTTATGCCTCACCCCACCTCACCTTTCCCGTTAAGCAGCCATAGTGTGTTTTCTAAACGTGTGACTCTGTTCTGTTTTGTAATTCAGTTCAAGTGTAGCGGTTTTTACATTCCCTCTATAAGTGATAGCTTATGATAAGTGTCTTTTTCTGTGTGACTTATTTCACTTAGAATCGTCGTACCTAAATCCACTCATCTTGCTTCTACTAGCCTTATGACATTGATTTCATGTCTGAGTGATATTCCATTGTACATAAGGACCACAACTTCTTTATCCATTTTTCTCTTTCCTGGGATATTTAAGGTGTCATGAAGTGGAGGTTCTTGTCAACAGAGCAGCCCTAAACTTTGGGGTGCCTGTGTCTTGCTGATTTTTATTTTTCCCAATTTATACGCCCATGAGAGGACGTGCCCTATGCTCCTAGAGCTGTGTTTTTTCGATGTTTCAGGACACACCTTACACTTCTCCAGAGTGGCTGTTGGCAATTTACATCCCGCCCATCAGCGTAGCAAGGCTGCCATTTCTCCAGGGCCTGTCCTGCATTTCTGGTTTTGACACTTTTTGCAGCATGGCCCTTTTGACCGATGGGAAGCGAGACTTCTTTGTAGCGCTGATTAGCCTTTCCAGGTTGCTTGGTTGGCCAAACAGGGCGTATGCGTTTTTTCCTGAATATATTCAGGAAAAAATGCATACGCCCTGTTTGGCCAAGGGCATCATTGTCGACGTTTTACCACTTTTCATGTCCTTTAAAGGCGATTCGAATCTACCTCCTGAAACCTGTTTCCTGCAATCCTGCCTTGCTTTCAAATCCTCTTCGTTGCCTTCCCTCAATATATCTGTGGATGAGAGTTATCATTTATAGCTCTGCGGGTTTGTGAATTGCAGTGTCCCTGAGCTCCATTTTTCAACTGGCTTTTTTGGGAGCTGGCCGCAAAAGCGCGGGATTGCCTCAGGCCCTATTCAGCTTCTGGCCGGCAGGCTGAGCCTGTGGTTAATTCTTCTTCCCGATGGGAAAATAGAGTGACCTGTGCCTGTCCCAACACCAAGATCTAGTCTCTCATTGGTTTCCCCTCTTCCCGTTCATCCACAGGACAAATTGCAACCTGTAGGGAACAGGAGCTTAAAGGTGCTGATTCTCCAAGTAGGGAGATTGCTAGTAAAGTAGCTGGAAAGGCGAACCCGAGCACAAGGAGATGAGAAATGAGGTGCGTATTAGAAACCTTTCAAAATCACACGGTGTACCATCTTCTGGGTTTCTCATGCATGTTTTCGATGTAGGAAGATGCCCTTGAACCTGGAGATTTGGGACCCATGGGATGGATACCAGGCAGTATTACTTTAAAGGGTCTGCGTTTGCTCACCCAACCTCACCCAACCGTTCAGCCCCAAGAGTGTCCACCCTTATGTCTCATCCAGCTGTGGGTCTAGATATGGTCAATCCAGTTTGCATCAGAGCCTCTGAACGAATTTTGTAATAATTTCTCTCGCTTTCACTGTCTTTGTTTTACGGGTTTTTAAAAGTAATTTATTTTTATAATGGGGTTTAGCTGCTTTTCACGGCTGTGTTTATGCAGCTTTACACCCACTTGACTCACTTCCAGACAGATATCAATACATAGGTTTTAAGATTCTTACTAGTCACATATATTCTTGTGCGGTGAATAGGGGGTGTTGAGTCCAGTTCACTGAGCAAGGAGTAGGTCTTGTCTATTACATATTGGGTGTATGGAACGGTATCGGAGCGAATTTGAAACCCTTGTTTTATGCCTCACCCCACCTCACCTTTCCCGTTAAGCAGCCATAGTGTGTTTTCTAAACGTGTGACTCTGTTCTGTTTTGTAATTCAGTTCAAGTGTAGCGGTTTTTACATTCCCTCTCTAAGTGATAGCTTATGATAAGTGTCTTTTTCTGTGTGACTTATTTCACTTAGAATCATCGTACCTAAATCCACTCATCTTGCTTCTACTAGCGTTATGACATTGATTTCATGTCTGAGTGATATTCCATTGTACATAAGGACCACAACTTCTTTATCCATTTTTCTCTTTCCTGGGATATTTAAGGTGTCATGAAGTGGAGGTTCTTGTCAACAGAGCAGCCTTAAACTTTGGGGTACCTGTGTCTTGCTGATTTTTAGTTTTCCCAATTTATACGCCCATGAGAGGACGTGCCCTATGCTCCCTAAGCTGTGTTTTTTCGATGTTTCAGGACACACCGTACACTTCTCCAGAGTGGCTGTTGGCAATTTACATCCCGCCCATCAGCGTAGCAAGGCTGCCATTTCTCCATGGCCTGTCCTGCATTTCTGGTTTTGACACTTTTTGCAGCATGGCCCTTTTGACCGATGGAAACGAGACTTCTTTGTAGCGCTGATTAGCCTTTCCAGGTTGCTTGGTTGGCCAAAAAGGGCGTATGCGTTTTTTCCTGAATATATTCAGGAAAAAACGCATACGCCCTGTTTGGCCAAGGGCATTATTGTCGACGTTTTACCACTTTTCATGTGCTTTTAAGGCGATTTGAATCTACCTCCTGAAACCTGTTTCCTGCAATTCTGCCTTGCTTTCAAATCCTCTTCGTTGCCTTCCCTCAATATATCTGTGGATGAGAGTTATCATTTATAGCTCTGCGGGTTTGTGAATTGCAGTGTCCCTGAGCTCCATTTTTCAACTGGCTTTTTTGGGAGCTGGCCGCAAAAGCGCGGAATTGCCTCAGGCCCTATTCTGCTTCTGGGCAGCAGGCTGAGCCTGTGGTTAATTCTTCTTACCGATGGGAAAATAGAGTGAGCTGTGCCTGTCCCAACACCTATATCTAGTCTCTCATTGGTTGCCCCTCTTCCCGTTCATCCTCAGGACAAATTGCAACCTGTAGGGAACAGGAGCTTAAAGGTGCTGATTCTCCAAGTAGGGAGATTTCTAGTAAAATAGCTGGAAAGGCGAACCCGAGCACAAGGAGATGAGAAATGAGGTGCGTATTAGAAACCTTTGAAAATCACACGGTGTACCATCTTCTGGGTTTCTCATGCATGTTTTCGATGTAGGAAGATGCCCTTGAACCTGGAGATTTGGGACCCATGGGATGGGTACCAGGCAGTATTACTTTAAAGGGTCTGCGTTTGCTCACCCAACCTCACCCAACCTTTCAGCCCCAAGAGTGTCCACCCTTATGTCTCATCCAGCTGTGGGTCTAGATATGGTCAATCCAGGTTGCATCACAGCCTCTGAACGAATTTTGTAAGAATTTCTCTCTCTTTCACTGTCTTTGTTTTACGGGTTTTTAAAAGTAATTTATTTTTTATAATGGGGTTTAGCTGCTTTTCACGGCTGTGTTTATGCAGCTTTACACCAACTTGACCCACTTCCTGACAGATATCAATACATAGGTTTTAAGATTCTTACTAGTCACATATATTCTTGTGCGGTGAATAGGGGGTGTTGAGTCCTGTTCACTGAGCAAGGCGTAGGTCTTGTCTATTACATATTGGGTGTATGGAACGGTATCTGAGCGAATTTGAAACCCTTGTTTTATGCCTCACCCCACCTCACCTTTCCCGTTAAGCAGCCATAGTGTGTTTTCTAAACGTGTGACTCTGTTCTGTTTTGTAATTCAGTTCAAGTGTAGCGGTTTTTACATTCCCTCTATAAGTGATAGCTTATGATAAGTGTCTTTTTCTGTGTGACTTATTTCACTTAGAATCGTCGTACCTAAATCCACTCATCTTGCTTCTACTAGCCTTATGACATTGATTTCATGTCTGAGTGATATTCCATTGTACATAAGGACCACAACTTCTTTATCCATTTTTCTCTTTCCTGGGATATTTAAGGTGTCATGAAGTGGAGGTTCTTGTCAACAGAGCAGCCCTAAACTTTGGGGTGCCTGTGTCTTGCTGATTTTTAGTTATCCCAATCTATACGCCCATGAGAGGACGTGCCCTATGCTCCCTAAGCTGTGTTTTTTCGATGTTTCAGGACACACCTTACACTTCTCCAGAGTGGCTGTTGGCAATTTACATCCCGCCCATCAGCGTAGCAAGGCTGCCATTTCTCCATGGCCTGTCCTGCATTTCTGGTTTTGACACTTTTTGCAGCATGGCCCTTTTGACCGATGGGAAGCGAGACTTCTTTGTAGCGCTGATTAGCCTTTCCAGGTTGCTTGGTTGGCCAAAAAGGGCGTATGCGTTTTTTCCTGAATATATTCAGGAAAAAACGCATACGCCCTGTTTGGCCAAGGGCATTATTGTCGACGTTTTACCACTTTTCATGTGCTTTTAAGGCGATTTGAATCTACCTCCTGAAACCTGTTTCCTGCAATTCTGCCTTGCTTTCAAATCCTCTTCGTTGCCTTCCCTCAATATATCTGTGGATGAGAGTTATCATTTATAGCTCTGCGGGTTTGTGAATTGCAGTGTCCCTGAGCTCCATTTTTCAACTGGCTTTTTTGGGAGCTGGCCGCAAAAGCGCGGAATTGCCTCAGGCCCTATTCTGCTTCTGGGCGGCAGGCTGAGCCTGTGGTTAATTCTTCTTACCGATGGGAAAATAGAGTGAGCTGTGCCTGTCCCAACACCTACATCTAGTCTCTCATTGGTTGCCCCTCTTCCCGTTCATCCTCAGGACAAATTGCAACCTGTAGGGAACAGGAGCTTAAAGGTGCTGATTCTCCAAGTAGGGAGATTGCTAGTAAAGTAGCTGGAAAGGTGAACCCGAGCACAAGGAGATGAGAAATGAGGTGCGTATTAGAAACCTTTCAAAATCACACGGTGTACCATCTTCTGGGTTTCTCATGCATGTTTTCGATGTAGGAAGATGCCCTTGAACCTGGAGATTTGGGACCCATGGGATGGGTACCAGGCAGTATTACTTTAAAGGGTCTGCGTTTGCTCACCCAACCTCACCCAACCTTTCAGCCCCAAGAGTGTCCACCCTTATGTCTCATCCAGCTGTGGGTCTAGATATGGTCAATCCAGGTTGCATCACAGCCTCTGAACGAATTTTGTAAGAATTTCTCTCTCTTTCACTGTCTTTGTTTTACGGGTTTTTAAAAGTAATTTATTTTTATAATGGGGTTTAGCTGCTTTTCACGGCTGTGTTTATGCGGCTTTACACCCACTTGACTCACTTCCAGACAGATATCAATACATAGGTTTTAAGATTCTTACTAGTCACATATATTCTTGTGCGGTGAATAGGGGGTGTTGAGTCCTGTTCACTGAGCAAGGAGTAGGTCTTGTCTATTACATATTGGGTGTATGGAACGGTATCTGAGCGAATTTGAAACCCTTGTTTTATGCATCACCCCACCTCACCTTTCCCGTTAAGCAGCCATAGTGTGTTTTCTAAACGTGTGACTCTGTTCTGTTTTGTAATTCAGTTCAAGTGTAGCGGTTTTTACATTCCCTCTATAAGTGATAGCTTATGATAAGTGTCTTTTTCTGTGTGACTTATTTCACTTAGAATCGTCGTACCTAAATCCACTCATCTTGCTTCTACTAGCCTTATGACATTGATTTCATGTCTGAGTGATATTCCATTGTACATAAGGACCACAACTTCTTTATCCATTTTTCTCTTTCCTGGGATATTTAAGGTGTCATGAAGTGGAGGTTCTTGTCAACAGAGCAGCCCTAAACTTTGGGGTGCCTGTGTCTTGCTGATTTTTAGTTTTCCCAATTTATACGCCCATGAGAGGACGTGCCCTATGCTCCTAGAGCTGTGTTTTTTCGATGTTTCAGGACACACCTTACACTTCTCCAGAGTGGCTGTTGGCAATTTACATCCCGCCCATCAGCGTAGCAAGGCTGCCATTTCTCCAGGGCCTGTCCTGCATTTCTGGTTTTGACACTTTTTGCAGCATGGCCCTTTTGACCGATGGGAAGCGAGACTTCTTTGTAGCGCTGATTAGCCTTTCCAGGTTGCTTGGTTGGCCAAACAGGGCGTATGCGTTTTTTCCTGAATATATTCAGGAAAAAACGCATACGCCCTGTTTGGCCAAGGGCATCATTGTCGACGTTTTACCACTTTTCATGTGTTTTAAAGGCGATTCGAATCTACCTCCTGAAACCTGTTTCCTGCAATCCTGCCTTGCTTTCAAATCCTCTTCGTTGCCTTCCCTCAATATATCTGTGGATGAGAGTTATCATTTATAGCTCTGCGGGTTTGTGAATTGCAGTGTCCCTGAGCTCCATTTTTCAACTGGCTTTTTTGGGAGCTGGCCGCAAAAGCGCGGGATTGCCTCAGGCCCTATTCAGCTTCTGGCCGGCAGGCTGAGCCTGTGGTTAATTCTTCTTCCCGATGGGAAAATAGAGTGACCTGTGCCTGTCCCAACACCAAGATCTAGTCTCTCATTGGTTTCCCCTCTTCCCGTTCATCCTCAGGACAAATTGCAACCTGTAGGGAACAGGAGCTTAAAGGTGCTGATTCTCCAAGTAGGGAGATTGCTAGTAAAGTAGCTGGAAAGGCGAACCCGAGCACAAGGAGATGAGAAATGAGGTGCGTATTAGAAACCTTTCAAAATCACACGGTGTACCATCTTCTGGGTTTCTCATGCATGTTTTCGATGTAGGAAGATGCCCTTGAACCTGGAGATTTGGGACCCATGGGATGGATACCAGGCAGTATTACTTTAAAGGGTCTGCGTTTGCTCACCCAACCTCACCCAACCGTTCAGCCCCAAGAGTGTCCACCCTTATGTCTCATCCAGCTGTGGGTCTAGATATGGTCAATCCAGGTTGCATCACAGCTCCTGAACGAATTTTTTAAGAATTTCTCTCTCTTTCACTGTCTTTGTTTTACAGGTTTTTAAAAGTAATTTATTTTTATAATGGGGTTTAGCTGCTTTTCACGGCTGTGTTTATGCAGCTTTACACCCACTTGACACACTTCCAGAGAGATATCAATACATAGGTTTTACGATTCTTACTAGTCACATATATTCTTGTGCGGTGAATAGGGGTTGTTGAGTCCAGTTCACTGAGCAAGGAGTAGGTCTTGTCTATTACATATTGGGTGTATGGAACAGTATCTGAGCGAATTTGAAACCCTTGTTTTATGCATCACCCCACGTCACCTTTCCCGTTAAGCAGCCATAGTGTGTTTTCTAAACGTGTGACTCTGTTCTGTTTTGTAATTCAGTTCAAGTGTAGCGGTTTTTACATTCCCTCTCTAAGTGATAGCTTATGATAAGTGTCTTTTTCTGTGTGACTTATTTCACTTAGAATCATCGTACCTAAATCCACTCATCTTGCTTCTACTAGCGTTATGACATTGATTTCATGTCTGAGTGATATTCCATTGTACATAAGGACCACAACTTCTTTATCCATTTTTCTCTTTCCTGGGATATTTAAGGTGTCATGAAGTGGAGGTTCTTGTCAACAGAGCAGCCCTAAACTTTGGGGTACCTGTGTCTTGCTGATTTTTAGTTTTCCCAATTTATACGCCCATGAGAGGACGTGCCCTATGCTCCCTAAGCTGTGTTTTTTCGATGTTTCAGGACACACCGTACACTTCTCCAGAGTGGCTGTTGGCAATTTACATCCCGCCCATCAGCGTAGCAAGGCTGCCATTTCTCCATGGCCTGTCCTGCATTTCTGGTTTTGACACTTTTTGCAGCATGGCCCTTTTGACCGATGGAAACGAGACTTCTTTGTAGCGCTGATTAGCCTTTCCAGGTTGCTTGGTTGGCCAAAAAGGGCGTATGCGTTTTTTCCTGAATATATTCAGGAAAAAACGCATACGCCCTGTTTGGCCAAGGGCATTATTGTCGACGTTTTACCACTTTTCATGTGCTTTTAAGGCGATTTGAATCTACCTCCTGAAACCTGTTTCCTGCAATTCTGCCTTGCTTTCAAATCCTCTTCGTTGCCTTCCCTCAATATATCTGTGGATGAGAGTTATCATTTATAGCTCTGCGGGTTTGTGAATTGCAGTGTCCCTGAGCTCCATTTTTCAACTGGCTTTTTTGGGAGCTGGCCGCAAAAGCGCGGAATTGCCTCAGGCCCTATTCTGCTTCTGGGCAGCAGGCTGAGCCTGTGGTTAATTCTTCTTCCCGATGGGAAAATAGAGTGAGCTGTGCCTGTCCCAACACCTATATCTAGTCTCTCATTGGTTGCCCCTCTTTCCGTTCATCCTCAGGACAAATTGCAACCTGTAGGGAACAGGAGCTTAAAGGTGCTGATTCTCCAAGTAGGGAGATTTCTAGTAAAATAGCTGGAAAGGCGAACCCGAGCACAAGGAGATGAGAAATGAGGTGCGTATTAGAAACCTTTGAAAATCACACGGTGTACCATCTTCTGGGTTTCTCATGCATGTTTTCGATGTAGGAAGATGCCCTTGAACCTGGAGATTTGGGACCCATGGGATGGGTACCAGGCAGTATTACTTTAAAGGGTCTGCGTTTGCTCACCCAACCTCACCCAACCTTTCAGCCCCAAGAGTGTCCACCCTTATGTCTCATCCAGCTGTGGGTCTAGATATGGTCAATCCAGGTTGCATCACAGCCTCTGAACGAATTTTGTAAGAATTTCTCTCTCTTTCACTGTCTTTGTTTTACGGGTTTTTAAAAGTAATTTATTTTTATAATGGGGTTTAGCTGCTTTTCACGGCTGTGTTTATGCAGCTTTACACCCACTTGACCCACTTCCTGACAGATATCAATACATAGGTTTTAAGATTCTTACTAGTCACATATATTCTTGTGCGGTGAATAGGGGGTGTTGAGTCCTGTTCACTGAGCAAGGCGTAGGTCTTGTCTATTACATATTGGGTGTATGGAACGGTATCTGAGCGAATTTGAAACCCTTGTTTTATGCCTCACCCCACCTCACCTTTCCCGTTAAGCAGCCATAGTGTGTTTTCTAAACGTGTGACTCTGTTCTGTTTTGTAATTCAGTTCAAGTGTAGCGGTTTTTACATTCCCTCTATAAGTGATAGCTTATGATAAGTGTCTTTTTCTGTGTGACTTATTTCACTTAGAATCGTCGTACCTAAATCCACTCATCTTGCTTCTACTAGCCTTATGACATTGATTTCATGTCTGAGTGATATTCCATTGTACATAAGGACCACAACTTCTTTATCCATTTTTCTCTTTCCTGGGATATTTAAGGTGTCATGAAGTGGAGGTTCTTGTCAACAGAGCAGCCCTAAACTTTGGGGTGCCTGTGTCTTGCTGATTTTTAGTTATCCCAATCTATACGCCCATGAGAGGACGTGCCCTATGCTCCCTAAGCTGTGTTTTTTCGATGTTTCAGGACACACCTTACACTTCTCCAGAGTGGCTTTTGGCAATTTACATCCCGCCCATCAGCGTAGCAAGGCTGCCATTTCTCCATGGCCTGTCCTGCATTTCTGGTTTTGACACTTTTTGCAACATGGCCCTTTTGACCGATGGGAAGCGAGACTTCTTTGTAGCGCTGATTAGCCTTTCCAGGTTGCTTGGTTGGCCAAAAAGGGCGTATGCGTTTTTTCCTGAATATATTCAGGAAAAAACGCATACGCCCTGTTTGGCCAAGGGCATTATTGTCGACGTTTTACCACTTTTCATGTGCTTTTAAGGCGATTTGAATCTACCTCCTGAAACCTGTTTCCTGCAATTCTGCCTTGCTTTCAAATCCTCTTCGTTGCCTTCCCTCAATATATCTGTGGATGAGAGTTATCATTTATAGCTCTGCGGGTTTGTGAATTGCAGTGTCCCTGAGCTCCATTTTTCAACTGGCTTTTTTGGGAGCTGGCCGCAAAAGCGCGGAATTGCCTCAGGCCCTATTCTGCTTCTGGGCGGCAGGCTGAGCCTGTGGTTAATTCTTCTTACCGATGGGAAAATAGAGTGACCTGTGCCTGTCCCAACACCAAGATCTAGTCTCTCATTGGTTTCCCCTCTTCCCGTTCATCCTCAGGACAAATTGCAACCTGTAGGGAACAGGAGCTTAAAGGTGCTGATTCTCCAAGTAGGGAGATTGCTAGTAAAGTAGCTGGAAAGGCGAACCCGAGCACAAGGAGATGAGAAATGAGGTGCGTATTAGAAACCTTTCAAAATCACACGGTGTACCATCTTCTGGGTTTCTCATGCATGTTTTCGATGTAGGAAGATGCCCTTGAACCTGGAGATTTGGGACCCATGGGATGGATACCAGGCAGTATTACTTTAAAGGGTCTGCGTTTGCTCACCCAACCTCACCCAACCGTTCAGCCCCAAGAGTGTCCACCCTTATGTCTCATCCAGCTGTGGGTCTAGATATGGTCAATCCAGGTTGCATCAGAGCCTCTGAACGAATTTTGTAATAATTTCTCTCGCTTTCACTGTCTTTGTTTTACGGGTTTTTAAAAGTAATTTATTTTTATAATGGGGTTTAGCTGCTTTTCACGGCTGTGTTTATGCAGCTTTACACCCACTTGACTCACTTCCAGACAGATATCAATACATAGGTTTTAAGATTCTTACTAGTCACATATATTCTTGTGCGGTGAATAGGGGGTGTTGAGTCCAGTTCACTGAGCAAGGAGTAGGTCTTGTCTATTACATATTGGGTGTATGGAACGGTATCTGAGCGAATTTGAAACCCTTGTTTTATGCCTCACCCCACCTCACCTTTCCCGTTAAGCAGCCATAGTGTGTTTTCTAAACGTGTGACTCTGTTCTGTTTTGTAATTCAGTTCAAGTGTAGCGGTTTTTACATTCCCTCTCTAAGTGATAGCTTATGATAAGTGTCTTTTTCTGTGTGACTTATTTCACTTAGAATCATCGTACCTAAATCCACTCATCTTGCTTCTACTAGCGTTATGACATTGATTTCATGTCTGAGTGATATTCCATTGTACATAAGGACCACAACTTCTTTATCCATTTTTCTCTTTCCTGGGATATTTAAGGTGTCATGAAGTGGAGGTTCTTGTCAACAGAGCAGCCCTAAACTTTGGGGTACCTGTGTCTTGCTGATTTTTAGTTTTCCCAATTTATACGCCCATGAGAGGACGTGCCCTATGCTCCCTAAGCTGTGTTTTTTCGATGTTTCAGGACACACCGTACACTTCTCCAGAGTGGCTGTTGGCAATTTACATCCCGCCCATCAGCGTAGCAAGGCTGCCATTTCTCCATGGCCTGTCCTGCATTTCTGGTTTTGACACTTTTTGCAGCATGGCCCTTTTGACCGATGGAAACGAGACTTCTTTGTAGCGCTGATTAGCCTTTCCAGGTTGCTTGGTTGGCCAAAAAGGGCGTATGCGTTTTTTCCTGAATATATTCAGGAAAAAACGCATACGCCCTGTTTGGCCAAGGGCATTATTGTCGACGTTTTACCACTTTTCATGTGCTTTTAAGGCGATTTGAATCTACCTCCTGAAACCTGTTTCCTGCAATTCTGCCTTGCTTTCAAATCCTCTTCGTTGCCTTCCCTCAATATATCTGTGGATGAGAGTTATCATTTATAGCTCTGCGGGTTTGTGAATTGCAGTGTCCCTGAGCTCCATTTTTCAACTGGCTTTTTTGGGAGCTGGCCGCAAAAGCGCGGAATTGCCTCAGGCCCTATTCTGCTTCTGGGCAGCAGGCTGAGCCTGTGGTTAATTCTTCTTACCGATGGGAAAATAGAGTGAGCTGTGCCTGTCCCAACACCTATATCTAGTCTCTCATTGGTTGCCCCTCTTCCCGTTCATCCTCAGGACAAATTGCAACCTGTAGGGAACAGGAGCTTAAAGGTGCTGATTCTCAAAGTAGGGAGATTTCTAGTAAAATAGCTGGAAAGGCGAACCCGAGCACAAGGAGATGAGAAATGAGGTGCGTATTAGAAACCTTTGAAAATCACATGGTGTACCATCTTCTGGGTTTCTCATGCATGTTTTCGATGTAGGAAGATGCCCTTGAACCTGGAGATTTGGGACCCATGGGATGGGTACCAGGCAGTATTACTTTAAAGGGTCTGCGTTTGCTCACCCAACCTCACCCAACCTTTCAGCCCCAAGAGTGTCCACCCTTATGTCTCATCCAGCTGTGGGTCTAGATATGGTCAATCCAGGTTGCATCACAGCCTCTGAACGAATTTTGTAAGAATTTCTCTCTCTTTCACTGTCTTTGTTTTACGGGTTTTTAAAAGTAATTTATTTTTATAATGGGGTTTAGCTGCTTTTCACGGCTGTGTTTATGCAGCTTTACACCCACTTGACCCACTTCCTGACAGATATCAATACATAGGTTTTAAGATTCTTACTAGTCACATATATTCTTGTGCGGTGAATAGGGGGTGTTGAGTCCTGTTCACTGAGCAAGGCGTAGGTCTTGTCTATTACATATTGGGTGTATGGAACGGTATCTGAGCGAATTTGAAACCCTTGTTTTATGCCTCACCCCACCTCACCTTTCCCGTTAAGCAGCCATAGTGTGTTTTCTAAACGTGTGACTCTGTTCTGTTTTGTAATTCAGTTCAAGTGTAGCGGTTTTTACATTCCCTCTATAAGTGATAGCTTATGATAAGTGTCTTTTTCTGTGTGACTTATTTCACTTAGAATCGTCGTACCTAAATCCACTCATCTTGCTTCTACTAGCCTTATGACATTGATTTCATGTCTGAGTGATATTCCATTGTACATAAGGACCACAACTTCTTTATCCATTTTTCTCTTTCCTGGGATATTTAAGGTGTCATGAAGTGGAGGTTCTTGTCAACAGAGCAGCCCTAAACTTTGGGGTGCCTGTGTCTTGCTGATTTTTAGTTATCCCAATCTATACGCCCATGAGAGGACGTGCCCTATGCTCCCTAAGCTGTGTTTTTTCGATGTTTCAGGACACACCTTACACTTCTCCAGAGTGGCTGTTGGCAATTTACATCCCGCCCATCAGCGTAGCAAGGCTGCCATTTCTCCATGGCCTGTCCTGCATTTCTGGTTTTGACACTTTTTGCAGCATGGCCCTTTTGACCGATGGGAAGCGAGACTTCTTTGTAGCGCTGATTAGCCTTTCCAGGTTGCTTGGTTGGCCAAAAAGGGCGTATGCGTTTTTTCCTGAATATATTCAGGAAAAAACGCATACGCCCTGTTTGGCCAAGGGCATTATTGTCGACGTTTTACCACTTTTCATGTGCTTTTAAGGCGATTTGAATCTACCTCCTGAAACCTGTTTCCTGCAATTCTGCCTTGCTTTCAAATCCTCTTCGTTGCCTTCCCTCAATATATCTGTGGATGAGAGTTATCATTTATAGCTCTGCGGGTTTGTGAATTGCAGTGTCCCTGAGCTCCATTTTTCAACTGGCTTTTTTGGGAGCTGGCCGCAAAAGCGCGGAATTGCCTCAGGCCCTATTCTGCTTCTGGGCGGCAGGCTGAGCCTGTGGTTAATTCTTCTTACCGATGGGAAAATAGAGTGAGCTGTGCCTGTCCCAACACCTATATCTAGTCTCTCATTGGTTGCCCCTCTTCCCGTTCATCCTCAGGACAAATTGCAACCTGTAGGGAACAGGAGCTTAAAGGTGCTGATTCTCCAAGTAGGGAGATTGCTAGTAAAGTAGCTGGAAAGGTGAACCCGAGCACAAGGAGATGAGAAATGAGGTGCGTATTAGAAACCTTTCAAAATCACACGGTGTACCATCTTCTGGGTTTCTCATGCATGTTTTCGATGTAGGAAGATGCCCTTGAACCTGGAGATTTGGGACCCATGGGATGGGTACCAGGCAGTATTACTTTAAAGGGTCTGCGTTTGCTCACCCAACCTCACCCAACCTTTCAGCCCCAAGAGTGTCCACCCTTATGTCTCATCCAGCTGTGGGTCTAGATATGGTCAATCCAGGTTGCATCACAGCCTCTGAACGAATTTTGTAAGAATTTCTCTCTCTTTCACTGTCTTTGTTTTACGGGTTTTTAAAAGTAATTTATTTTTATAATGGGGTTTAGCTGCTTTTCACGGCTGTGTTTATGCGGCTTTACACCCACTTGACTCACTTCCAGACAGATATCAATACATAGGTTTTAAGATTCTTACTAGTCACATATATTCTTGTGCGGTGAATAGGGGGTGTTGAGTCCTGTTCACTGAGCAAGGAGTAGGTCTTGTCTATTACATATTGGGTGTATGGAACGGTATCTGAGCGAATTTGAAACCCTTGTTTTATGCCTCACCACACCTCACCTTTCCCGTTAAGCAGCCATAGTGTGTTTTCTAAACGTGTGACTCTGTTCTGTTTTGTAATTCAGTTCAAGTGTAGCGGTTTTTACATTCCCTCTATAAGTGATAGCTTATGATAAGTGTCTTTTTCTGTGTGACTTATTTCACTTAGAATCGTCGTACCTAAATCCACTCATCTTGCTTCTACTAGCCTTATGACATTGATTTCATGTCTGAGTGATATTCCATTGTACATAAGGACCACAACTTCTTTATCCATTTTTCTCTTTCCTGGGATATTTAAGGTGTCATGAAGTGGAGGTTCTTGTCAACAGAGCAGCCCTAAACTTTGGGGTGCCTGTGTCTTGCTGATTTTTAGTTTTCCCAATTTATACGCCCATGAGAGGACGTGCCCTATGCTCCTAGAGCTGTGTTTTTTCGATGTTTCAGGACACACCTTACACTTCTCCAGAGTGGCTGTTGGCAATTTACATCCCGCCCATCAGCGTAGCAAGGCTGCCATTTCTCCAGGGCCTGTCCTGCATTTCTGGTTTTGACACTTTTTGCAGCATGGCCCTTTTGACCGATGGGAAGCGAGACTTCTTTGTAGCGCTGATTAGCCTTTCCAGGTTGCTTGGTTGGCCAAACAGGGCGTATGCGTTTTTTCCTGAATATATTCAGGAAAAAACGCATACGCCCTGTTTGGCCAAGGGCATCATTGTCGACGTTTTACCACTTTTCATGTGCTTTAAAGGCGATTCGAATCTACCTCCTGAAACCTGTTTCCTGCAATCCTGCCTTGCTTTCAAATCCTCTTCGTTGCCTTCCCTCAATATATCTGTGGATGAGAGTTATCATTTATAGCTCTGCGGGTTTGTGAATTGCAGTGTCCCTGAGCTCCATTTTTCAACTGGCTTTTTTGGGAGCTGGCCGCAAAAGCGCGGGATTGCCTCAGGCCCTATTCAGCTTCTGGCCGGCAGGCTGAGCCTGTGGTTAATTCTTCTTCCCGATGGGAAAATAGAGTGACCTGTGCCTGTCCCAACACCAAGATCTAGTCTCTCATTGGTTTCCCCTCTTCCCGTTCATCCTCAGGACAAATTGCAACCTGTAGGGAACAGGAGCTTAAAGGTGCTGATTCTCCAAGTAGGGAGATTGCTAGTAAAGTAGCTGCAAAGGCAAACCCGAGCACAAGGAGATGAGAAATGAGGTGCGTATTAGAAACCTTTCAAAATCACACGGTGTACCATCTTCTGGGTTTCTCATGCATGTTTTCGATGTAGGAAGATGCCCTTGAACCTGGAGATTTGGGACCCATGGGATGGATACCAGGCAGTATTACTTTAAAGGGTCTGCGTTTGCTCACCCAACCTCACCCAACCGTTCAGCCCCAAGAGTGTCCACCCTTATGTCTCATCCAGCTGTGGGTCTAGATATGGTCAATCCAGGTTGCATCAGAGCCTCTGAACGAATTTTGTAATAATTTCTCTCGCTTTCACTGTCTTTGTTTTACGGGTTTTTAAAAGTAATTTATTTTTATAATGGGGTTTAGCTGCTTTTCACGGCTGTGTTTATGCAGCTTTACACCCACTTGACTCACTTCCAGACAGATATCAATACATAGGTTTTAAGATTCTTACTAGTCACATATATTCTTGTGCGGTGAATAGGGGGTGTTGAGTCCAGTTCACTGAGCAAGGAGTAGGTCTTGTCTATTACATATTGGGTGTATGGAACGGTATCTGAGCGAATTTGAAACCCTTGTTTTATGCCTCACCCCACCTCACCTTTCCCGTTAAGCAGCCATAGTGTGTTTTCTAAACGTGTGACTCTGTTCTGTTTTGTAATTCAGTTCAAGTGTAGCGGTTTTTACATTCCCTCTCTAAGTGATAGCTTATGATAAGTGTCTTTTTCTGTGTGACTTATTTCACTTAGAATCATCGTACCTAAATCCACTCATCTTGCTTCTACTAGCGTTATGACATTGATTTCATGTCTGAGTGATATTCCATTGTACATAAGGACCACAACTTCTTTATCCATTTTTCTCTTTCCTGGGATATTTAATGTGTCATGAAGTGGAGGTTCTTGTCAACAGAGCAGCCCTAAACTTTGGGGTACCTGTGTCTTGCTGATTTTTAGTTTTCCCAATTTATACGCCCATGAGAGGACGTGCCCTATGCTCCCTAAGCTGTGTTTTTTCGATGTTTCAGGACACACCGTACACTTCTCCAGAGTGGCTGTTGGCAATTTACATCCCGCCCATCAGCGTAGCAAGGCTGCCATTTCTCCATGGCCTGTCCTGCATTTCTGGTTTTGACACTTTTTGCAGCATGGCCCTTTTGACCGATGGAAACGAGACTTCTTTGTAGCGCTGATTAGCCTTTCCAGGTTGCTTGGTTGGCCAAAAAGTGCGTATGCGTTTTTTCCTGAATATATTCAGGAAAAAACGCATACGCCCTGTTTGGCCAAGGGCATTATTGTCGACGTTTTACCACTTTTCATGTGCTTTTAAGGCGATTTGAATCTACCTCCTGAAACCTGTTTCCTGCAATTCTGCCTTGCTTTCAAATCCTCTTCGTTGCCTTCCCTCAATATATCTGTGGATGAGAGTTATCATTTATAGCTCTGCGGGTTTGTGAATTGCAGTGTCCCTGAGCTCCATTTTTCAACTGGCTTTTTTGGGCGCTGGCCGCAAAAGCGCGGAATTGCCTCAGGCCCTATTCTGCTTCTGGGCAGCAGGCTGAGCCTGTGGTTAATTCTTCTTACCGATGGGAAAATAAAGTGAGCTGTGCCTGTCCCAACACCTATATCTAGTCTCTCATTGGTTGCCCCTCTTCCCGTTCATCCTCAGGACAAATTGCAACCTGTAGGGAACAGGAGCTTAAAGGTGCTGATTCTCCAAGTAGGGAGATTTCTAGTAAAATAGCTGGAAAGGCGAACCCGAGCACAAGGAGATGAGAAATGAGGTGCGTATTAGAAACCTTTGAAAATCACACGGTGTACCATCTTCTGGGTTTCTCATGCATGTTTTCGATGTAGGAAGATGCCCTTGAACCTGGAGATTTGGGACCCATGGGATGGGTACCAGGCAGTATTACTTTAAAGGGTCTGCGTTTGCTCACCCAACCTCACCCAACCTTTCAGCCCCAAGAGTGTCCACCCTTATGTCTCATCCAGCTGTGGGTCTAGATATGGTCAATCCAGGTTGCATCACAGCCTCTGAACGAATTTTGTAAGAATTTCTCTCTCTTTCACTGTCTTTGTTTTACGGGTTTTTAAAAGTAATTTATTTTTATAATGGGGTTTAGCTGCTTTTCACGGCTGTGTTTATGCAGCTTTACACCCACTTGACCCACTTCCTGACAGATATCAATACATAGGTTTTAAGATTCTTACTAGTCACATATATTCTTGTGCGGTGAATAGGGGGTGTTGAGTCCTGTTCACTGAGCAAGGCGTAGGTCTTGTCTATTACATATTGGGTGTATGGAACGGTATCTGAGCGAATTTGAAACCCTTGTTTTATGCCTCACCCCACCTCACCTTTCCCGTTAAGCAGCCATAGTGTGTTTTCTAAACGTGTGACTCTGTTCTGTTTTGTAATTCAGTTCAAGTGTAGCGGTTTTTACATTCCCTCTATAAGTGATAGCTTATGATAAGTGTCTTTTTCTGTGTGACTTATTTCACTTAGAATCGTCGTACCTAAATCCACTCATCTTGCTTCTACTAGCCTTATGACATTGATTTCATGTCTGAGTGATATTCCATTGTACATAAGGACCACAACTTCTTTATCCATTTTTCTCTTTCCTGGGATATTTAAGGTGTCATGAAGTGGAGGTTCTTGTCAACAGAGCAGCCCTAAACTTTGGGGTGCCTGTGTCTTGCTGATTTTTAGTTTTCCCAATTTATACGCCCATGAGAGGACGTGCCCTATGCTCCTAGAGCTGTGTTTTTTCGATGTTTCAGGACACACCTTACACTTCTCCAGAGTGGCTGTTGGCAATTTACATCCCGCCCATCAGCGTAGCAAGGCTGCCATTTCTCCAGGGCCTGTCCTGCATTTCTGGTTTTGACACTTTTTGCAGCATGGCCCTTTTGACCGATGGGAAGCGAGACTTCTTTGTAGCGCTGATTAGCCTTTCCAGGTTGCTTGGTTGGCCAAACAGGGCGTATGCGTTTTTTCCTGAATATATTCAGGAAAAAACGCATACGCCCTGTTTGGCCAAGGGCATCATTGTCGACGTTTTACCACTTTTCATGTGCTTTAAAGGCGATTCGAATCTACCTCCTGAAACCTGTTTCCTGCAATCCTGCCTTGCTTTCAAATCCTCTTCGTTGCCTTCCCTCAATATATCTGTGGATGAGAGTTATCATTTATAGCTCTGCGGGTTTGTGAATTGCAGTGTCCCTGAGCTCCATTTTTCAACTGGCTTTTTTGGGAGCTGGCCGCAAAAGCGCGGGATTGCCTCAGGCCCTATTCAGCTTCTGGCCGGCAGGCTGAGCCTGTGGTTAATTCTTCTTCCCGATGGGAAAATAGAGTGACCTGTGCCTGTCCCAACACCAAGATCTAGTCTCTCATTGGTTTCCCCTCTTCCCGTTCATCCTCAGGACAAATTGCAACCTGTAGGGAACAGGAGCTTAAAGGTGCTGATTCTCCAAGTAGGGAGATTGCTAGTAAAGTAGCTGGAAAGGCGAACCCGAGCACAAGGAGATGAGAAATGAGGTGCGTATTAGAAACCTTTCAAAATCACACGGTGTACCATCTTCTGGGTTTCTCATGCATGTTTTCGATGTAGGAAGATGCCCTTGAACCTGGAGATTTGGGACCCATGGGATGGATACCAGGCAGTATTACTTTAAAGGGTCTGCGTTTGCTCACCCAACCTCACCCAACCGTTCAGCCCCAAGAGTGTCCACCCTTATGTCTCATCCAGCTGTGGGTCTAGATATGGTCAATCCAGGTTGCATCAGAGCCTCTGAACGAATTTTGTAATAATTTCTCTCGCTTTCACTGTCTTTGTTTTACGGGTTTTTAAAAGTAATTTATTTTTATAATGGGGTTTAGCTGCTTTTCACGGCTGTGTTTATGCAGCTTTACACCCACTTGACTCACTTCCAGACAGATATCAATACATAGGTTTTAAGATTCTTACTAGTCACATATATTCTTGTGCGGTGAATAGGGGGTGTTGAGTCCAGTTCACTGAGCAAGGAGTAGGTCTTGTCTATTACATATTGGGTGTATGGAACGGTATCTGAGCGAATTTGAAACCCTTGTTTTATGCCTCACCCCACCTCACCTTTCCCGTTAAGCAGCCATAGTGTGTTTTCTAAACGTGTGACTCTGTTCTGTTTTGTAATTCAGTTCAAGTGTAGCGGTTTTTACATTCCCTCTATAAGTGATAGCTTATGATAAGTGTCTTTTTCTGTGTGACTTATTTCACTTAGAATCGTCGTACCTAAATCCACTCATCTTGCTTCTACTAGCCTTATGACATTGATTTCATGTCTGAGTGATATTCCATTGTACATAAGGACCACAACTTCTTTATCCATTTTTCTCTTTCCTGGGATATTTAAGGTGTCATGAAGTGGAGGTTCTTGTCAACAGAGCAGCCCTAAACTTTGGGGTGCCTGTGTCTTGCTGATTTTTAGTTATCCCAATCTATACGCCCATGAGAGGACGTGCCCTATGCTCCCTAAGCTGTGTTTTTTCGATGTTTCAGGACACACCTTACACTTCTCCAGAGTGGCTGTTGGCAATTTACATCCCGCCCATCAGCGTAGCAAGGCTGCCATTTCTCCATGGCCTGTCCTGCATTTCTGGTTTTGACACTTTTTGCAGCATGGCCCTTTTGACCGATGGGAAGCGAGACTTCTTTGTAGCGCTGATTAGCCTTTCCAGGTTGCTTGGTTGGCCAAAAAGGGCGTATGCGTTTTTTCCTGAATATATTCAGGAAAAAACGCATACGCCCTGTTTGGCCAAGGGCATTATTGTCGACGTTTTACCACTTTTCATGTGCTTTTAAGGCGATTTGAATCTACCTCCTGAAACCTGTTTCCTGCAATTCTGCCTTGCTTTCAAATCCTCTTCGTTGCCTTCCCTCAATATATCTGTGGATGAGAGTTATCATTTATAGCTCTGCGGGTTTGTGAATTGCAGTGTCCCTGAGCTCCATTTTTCAACTGGCTTTTTTGGGAGCTGGCCGCAAAAGCGCGGAATTGCCTCAGGCCCTATTCTGCTTCTGGGCGGCAGGCTGAGCCTGTGGTTAATTCTTCTTACCGATGGGAAAATAGAGTGAGCTGTGCCTGTCCCAACACCTACATCTAGTCTCTCATTGGTTGCCCCTCTTCCCGTTCATCCTCAGGACAAATTGCAACCTGTAGGGAACAGGAGCTTAAAGGTGCTGATTCTCCAAGTAGGGAGATTGCTAGTAAAGTAGCTGGAAAGGTGAACCCGAGCACAAGGAGATGAGAAATGAGGTGCGTATTAGAAACCTTTCAAAATCACACGGTGTACCATCTTCTGGGTTTCTCATGCATGTTTTCGATGTAGGAAGATGCCCTTGAACCTGGAGATTTGGGACCCATGGGATGGGTACCAGGCAGTATTACTTTAAAGGGTCTGCGTTTGCTCACCCAACCTCACCCAACCTTTCAGCCCCAAGAGTGTCTACCCTTATGTCTCATCCAGCTGTGGGTCTAGATATGGTCAATCCAGGTTGCATCACAGACTCTGAACGAATTTTGTAAGAATTTCTCTCTCTTTCACTGTCTTTGTTTTACGGGTTTTTAAAAGTAATTTATTTTTATAATGGGGTTTAGCTGCTTTTCACGGCTGTGTTTATGCGGCTTTACACCCACTTGACTCACTTCCAGACAGATATCAATACATAGGTTTTAAGATTCTTACTAGTCACATATATTCTTGTGCGGTGAATAGGGGGTGTTGAGTCCTGTTCACTGAGCAAGGAGTAGGTCTTGTCTATTACGTATTGGGTGTATGGAACGGTATCTGAGCGAATTTGAAACCCTTGTTTTATGCTTCACCCCACCTCACCTTTCCCGTTAAGCAGCCATAGTGTGTTTTCTAAACGTGTGACTCTGTTCTGTTTTGTAATTCAGTTCAAGTGTAGCGGTTTTTACATTCCCTCTATAAGTGATAGCTTATGATAAGTGTCTTTTTCTGTGTGACTTATTTCACTTAGAATCGTCGTACCTAAATCCACTCATCTTGCTTCTACTAGCCTTATGACATTGATTTCATGTCTGAGTGATATTCCATTGTACATAAGGACCACAACTTCTTTATCCATTTTTCTCTTTCCTGGGATATTTAAGGTGTCATGAAGTGGAGGTTCTTGTCAACAGAGCAGCCCTAAACTTTGGGGTGCCTGTGTCTTGCTGATTTTTAGTTTTCCCAATTTATACGCCCATGAGAGGACGTGCCCTATGCTCCTAGAGCTGTGTTTTTTCGATGTTTCAGGACACACCTTACACTTCTCCAGAGTGGCTGTTGGCAATTTACATCCCGCCCATCAGCGTAGCAAGGCTGCCATTTCTCCAGGGCCTGTCCTGCATTTCTGGTTTTGACACTTTTTGCAGCATGGCCCTTTTGACCGATGGGAAGCGAGACTTCTTTGTAGCGCTGATTAGCCTTTCCAGGTTGCTTGGTTGGCCAAACAGGGCGTATGCGTTTTTTCCTGAATATATTCAGGAAAAAACGCATACGCCCTGTTTGGCCAAGGGCATCATTGTCGACGTTTTACCACTTTTCATGTGCTTTAAAGGCGATTCGAATCTACCTCCTGAAACCTGTTTCCTGCAATCCTGCCTTGCTTTCAAATCCTCTTCGTTGCCTTCCCTCAATATATCTGTGGATGAGAGTTATCATTTATAGCTCTGCGGGTTTGTGAATTGCAGTGTCCCTGAGCTCCATTTTTCAACTGGCTTTTTTGGGAGCTGGCCGCAAAAGCGCGGGATTGCCTCAGGCCCTATTCAGCTTCTGGCCGGCAGGCTGAGCCTGTGGTTAATTCTTCTTCCCGATGGGAAAATAGAGTGACCTGTGCCTGTCCCAACACCAAGATCTAGTCTCTCATTGGTTTCCCCTCTTCCCGTTCATCCTCAGGACAAATTGCAACCTGTAGGGAACAGGAGCTTAAAGGTGCTGATTCTCCAAGTAGGGAGATTGCTAGTAAAGTAGCTGGAAAGGCGAACCCGAGCACAAGGAGATGAGAAATGAGGTGCGTATTAGAAACCTTTCAAAATCACACGGTGTACCATCTTCTGGGTTTCTCATGCATGTTTTCGATGTAGGAAGATGCCCTTGAACCTGGAGATTTGGGACCCATGGGATGGATACCAGGCAGTATTACTTTAAAGGGTCTGCGTTTGCTCACCCAACCTCACCCAACCGTTCAGCCCCAAGAGTGTCCACCCTTATGTCTCATCCAGCTGTGGGTCTAGATATGGTCAATCCAGGTTGCATCAGAGCCTCTGAACGAATTTTGTAATAATTTCTCTCGCTTTCACTGTCTTTGTTTTACGGGTTTTTAAAAGTAATTTATTTTTATAATGGGGTTTAGCTGCTTTTCACGGCTGTGTTTATGCAGCTTTACACCCACTTGACCCACTTCCTGACAGATATCAATACATAGGTTTTAAGATTCTTACTAGTCACATATATTCTTGTGCGGTGAATAGGGGGTGTTGAGTCCTGTTCACTGAGCAAGGCGTAGGTCTTGTCTATTACATATTGGGTGTATGGAACGGTATCTGAGCGAATTTGAAACCCTTGTTTTATGCCTCACCCCACCTCACCTTTCCCGTTAAGCAGCCATAGTGTGTTTTCTAAACGTGTGACTCTGTTCTGTTTTGTAATTCAGTTCAAGTGTAGCGGTTTTTACATTCCCTCTATAAGTGATAGCTTATGATAAGTGTCTTTTTCTGTGTGACTTATTTCACTTAGAATCGTCGTACCTAAATCCACTCATCTTGCTTCTACTAGCCTTATGACATTGATTTCATGTCTGAGTGATATTCCATTGTACATAAGGACCACAACTTCTTTATCCATTTTTCTCTTTCCTGGGATATTTAAGGTGTCATGAAGTGGAGGTTCTTGTCAACAGAGCAGCCCTAAACTTTGGGGTGCCTGTGTCTTGCTGATTTTTAGTTATCCCAATCTATACGCCCATGAGAGGACGTGCCCTATGCTCCCTAAGCTGTGTTTTTTCGATGTTTCAGGACACACCTTACACTTCTCCAGAGTGGCTGTTGGCAATTTACATCCCGCCCATCAGCGTAGCAAGGCTGCCATTTCTCCATGGCCTGTCCTGCATTTCTGGTTTTGACACTTTTTGCAGCATGGCCCTTTTGACCGATGGGAAGCGAGACTTCTTTGTAGCGCTGATTAGCCTTTCCAGGTTGCTTGGTTGGCCAAAAAGGGCGTATGCGTTTTTTCCTGAATATATTCAGGAAAAAACGCATACGCCCTGTTTGGCCAAGGGCATTATTGTCGACGTTTTACCACTTTTCATGTGCTTTTAAGGCGATTTGAATCTACCTCCTGAAACCTGTTTCCTGCAATTCTGCCTTGCTTTCAAATCCTCTTCGTTGCCTTCCCTCAATATATCTGTGGATGAGAGTTATCATTTATAGCTCTGCGGGTTTGTGAATTGCAGTGTCCCTGAGCTCCATTTTTCAACTGGCTTTTTTGGGAGCTGGCCGCAAAAGCGCGGGATTGCCTCAGGCCCTATTCAGCTTCTGGCCGGCAGGCTGAGCCTGTGGTTAATTCTTCTTCCCGATGGGAAAATAGAGTGACCTGTGCCTGTCCCAACACCAAGATCTAGTCTCTCATTGGTTTCCCCTCTTCCCGTTCATCCTCAGGACAAATTGCAACCTGTAGGGAATAGGAGCTTAAAGGTGCTGATTCTCCAAGTAGGGAGATTGCTAGTAAAGTAGCTGGAAAGGCGAACCCGAGCACAAGGAGATGAGAAATGAGGTGCGTATTAGAAACCTTTCAAAATCACACGGTGTACCATCTTCTGGGTTTCTCATGCATGTTTTCGATGTAGGAAGATGCCCTTGAACCTGGAGATTTGGGACCCATGGGATGGATACCAGGCAGTATTACTTTAAAGGGTCTGCGTTTGCTCACCCAACCTCACCCAACCGTTCAGCCCCAAGAGTGTCCACCCTTATGTCTCATCCAGCTGTGGGTCTAGATATGGTCAATCCAGGTTGCATCAGAGCCTCTGAACGAATTTTGTAATAATTTCTCTCGCTTTCACTGTCTTTGTTTTACGGGTTTTTAAAAGTAATTTATTTTTATAATGGGGTTTAGCTGCTTTTCACGGCTGTGTTTATGCAGCTTTACACCCACTTGACTCACTTCCAGACAGATATCAATACATAGGTTTTAAGATTCTTACTAGTCACATATATTCTTGTGCGGTGAATAGGGGGTGTTGAGTCCAGTTCACTGAGCAAGGAGTAGGTCTTGTCTATTACATATTGGGTGTATGGAACGGTATCTGAGCGAATTTGAAACCCTTGTTTTATGCCTCACCCCACCTCACCTTTCCCGTTAAGCAGGCATAGTGTGTTTTCTAAACGTGTGACTCTGTTCTGTTTTGTAATTCAGTTCAAGTGTAGCGGTTTTTACATTCCCTCTCTAAGTGATAGCTTATGATAAGTGTCTTTTTCTGTGTGACTTATTTCACTTAGAATCATCGTACCTAAATCCACTCATCTTGCTTCTACTAGCGTTATGACATTGATTTCATGTCTGAGTGATATTCCATTGTACATAAGGACCACAACTTCTTTATCCATTTTTCTCTTTCCTGGGATATTTAAGGTGTCATGAAGTGGAGGTTCTTGTCAACAGAGCAGCCCTAAACTTTGGGGTGCCTGTGTCTTGCTGATTTTTAGTTATCCCAATCTATACGCCCATGAGAGGACGTGCCCTATGCTCCCTAAGCTGTGTTTTTTCGATGTTTCAGGACACACCTTACACTTCTCCAGAGTGGCTGTTGGCAATTTACATCCCGCCCATCAGCGTAGCAAGGCTGCCATTTCTCCATGGCCTGTCCTGCATTTCTGGTTTTGACACTTTTTGCAGCATGGCCCTTTTGACCGATGGGAAGCGAGACTTCTTTGTAGCGCTGATTAGCCTTTCCAGGTTGCTTGGTTGGCCAAAAAGGGCGTATGCGTTTTTTCCTGAATATATTCAGGAAAAAACGCATACGCCCTGTTTGGCCAAGGGCATTATTGTCGACGTTTTACCACTTTTCATGTGCTTTTAAGGCGATTTGAATCTACCTCCTGAAACCTGTTTCCTGCAATTCTGCCTTGCTTTCAAATCCTCTTCGTTGCCTTCCCTCAATATATCTGTGGATGAGAGTTATCATTTATAGCTCTGCGGGTTTGTGAATTGCAGTGTCCCTGAGCTCCATTTTTCAACTGGCTTTTTTGGGAGCTGGCCGCAAAAGCGCGGAATTGCCTCAGGCCCTATTCTGCTTCTGGGCGGCAGGCTGAGCCTGTGGTTAATTCTTCTTACCGATGGGAAAATAGAGTGAGCTGTGCCTGTCCCAACACCTACATCTAGTCTCTCATTGGTTGCCCCTCTTCCCGTTCATCCTCAGGACAAATTGCAACCTGTAGGGAACAGGAGCTTAAAGGTGCTGATTCTCCAAGTAGGGAGATTGCTAGTAAAGTAGCTGGAAAGGTGAACCCGAGCACAAGGAGATGAGAAATGAGGTGCGTATTAGAAACCTTTCAAAATCACACGGTGTACCATCTTCTGGGTTTCTCATGCATGTTTTCGATGTAGGAAGATGCCCTTGAACCTGGAGATTTGGGACCCATGGGATGGGTACCAGGCAGTATTACTTTAAAGGGTCTGCGTTTGCTCACCCAACCTCACCCAACCTTTCAGCCCCAAGAGTGTCTACCCTTATGTCTCATCCAGCTGTGGGTCTAGATATGGTCAATCCAGGTTGCATCACAGACTCTGAACGAATTTTGTAAGAATTTCTCTCTCTTTCACTGTCTTTGTTTTACGGGTTTTTAAAAGTAATTTATTTTTATAATGGGGTTTAGCTGCTTTTCACGGCTGTGTTTATGCGGCTTTACACCCACTTGACTCACTTCCAGACAGATATCAATACATAGGTTTTAAGATTCTTACTAGTCACATATATTCTTGTGCGGTGAATAGGGGGTGTTGAGTCCTGTTCACTGAGCAAGGAGTAGGTCTTGTCTATTACGTATTGGGTGTATGGAACGGTATCTGAGCGAATTTGAAACCCTTGTTTTATGCCTCACCCCACCTCACCTTTCCCGTTAAGCAGCCATAGTGTGTTTTCTAAACGTGTGACTCTGTTCTGTTTTGTAATTCAGTTCAAGTGTAGCGGTTTTTACATTCCCTCTATAAGTGATAGCTTATGATAAGTGTCTTTTTCTGTGTGACTTATTTCACTTAGAATCGTCGTACCTAAATCCACTCATCTTGCTTCTACTAGCCTTATGACATTGATTTCATGTCTGAGTGATATTCCATTGTACATAAGGACCACAACTTCTTTATCCATTTTTCTCTTTCCTGGGATATTTAAGGTGTCATGAAGTGGAGGTTCTTGTCAACAGAGCAGCCCTAAACTTTGGGGTGCCTGTGTCTTGCTGATTTTTAGTTTTCCCAATTTATACGCCCATGAGAGGACGTGCCCTATGCTCCTAGAGCTGTGTTTTTTCGATGTTTCAGGACACACCTTACACTTCTCCAGAGTGGCTGTTGGCAATTTACATCCCGCCCATCAGCGTAGCAAGGCTGCCATTTCTCCAGGGCCTGTCCTGCATTTCTGGTTTTGACACTTTTTGCAGCATGGCCCTTTTGACCGATGGGAAGCGAGACTTCTTTGTAGCGCTGATTAGCCTTTCCAGGTTGCTTGGTTGGCCAAACAGGGCGTATGCGTTTTTTCCTGAATATATTCAGGAAAAAACGCATACGCCCTGTTTGGCTAAGGGCATCATTGTCGACGTTTTACCACTTTTCATGTGCTTTAAAGGCGATTCGAATCTACCTCCTGAAACCTGTTTCCTGCAATCCTGCCTTGCTTTCAAATCCTCTTTGTTGCCTTCCCTCAATATATCTGTGGATGAGAGTTATCATTTATAGCTCTGCGGGTTTGTGAATTGCAGTGTCCCTGAGCTCCATTTTTCAACTGGCTTTTTTGGGAGCTGGCCGCAAAAGCGCGGGATTGCCTCAGGCCCTATTCAGCTTCTGGCCGGCAGGCTGAGCCTGTGGTTAATTCTTCTTCCCGATGGGAAAATAGAGTGACCTGTGCCTGTCCCAACACCAAGATCTAGTCTCTCATTGGTTTCCCCTCTTCCCGTTCATCCTCAGGACAAATTGCAACCTGTAGGGAACAGGAGCTTAAAGGTGCTGATTCTCCAAGTAGGGAGATTGCTAGTAAAGTAGCTGGAAAGGCGAACCCGAGCACAAGGAGATGAGAAATGAGGTGCGTATTAGAAACCTTTCAAAATCACACGGTGTACCATCTTCTGGGTTTCTCATGCATGTTTTCGATGTAGGAAGATGCCCTTGAACCTGGAGATTTGGGACCCATGGGATGGATACCAGGCAGTATTACTTTAAAGGGTCTGCGTTTGCTCACCCAACCTCACCCAACCGTTCAGCCCCAAGAGTGTCCACCCTTATGTCTCATCCAGCTGTGGGTCTAGATATGGTCAATCCAGGTTGCATCCGAGCCTCTGAACGAATTTTGTAATAATTTCTCTCGCTTTCACTGTCTTTGTTTTACGGGTTTTTAAAAGTAATTTATTTTTATAATGGGGTTTAGCTGCTTTTCACGGCTGTGTTTATGCAGCTTTACACCCACTTGACCCACTTCCTGACAGATATCAATACATAGGTTTTAAGATTCTTACTAGTCACATATATTCTTGTGCGGTGAATAGGGGGTGTTGAGTCCTGTTCACTGAGCAAGGCGTAGGTCTTGTCTATTACATATTGGGTGTATGGAACGGTATCTGAGCGAATTTGAAACCCTTGTTTTATGCCTCACCCCACCTCACCTTTCCCGTTAAGCAGCCATAGTGTGTTTTCTAAACGTGTGACTCTGTTCTGTTTTGTAATTCAGTTCAAGTGTAGCGGTTTTTACATTCCCTCTATAAGTGATAGCTTATGATAAGTGTCTTTTTCTGTGTGACTTATTTCACTTAGAATCGTCGTACCTAAATCCACTCATCTTGCTTCTACTAGCCTTATGACATTGATTTCATGTCTGAGTGATATTCCATTGTACATAAGGACCACAACTTCTTTATCCATTTTTCTCTTTCCTGGGATATTTAAGGTGTCATGAAGTGGAGGTTCTTGTCAACAGAGCAGCCCTAAACTTTGGGGTGCCTGTGTCTTGCTGATTTTTAGTTATCCCAATCTATACGCCCATGAGAGGACGTGCCCTATGCTCCCTAAGCTGTGTTTTTTCGATGTTTCAGGACACACCTTACACTTCTCCAGAGTGGCTGTTGGCAATTTACATCCCGCCCATCAGCGTAGCAAGGCTGCCATTTCTCCATGGCCTGTCCTGCATTTCTGGTTTTGACACTTTTTGCAGCATGGCCCTTTTGACCGATGGGAAGCGAGACTTCTTTGTAGCGCTGATTAGCCTTTCCAGGTTGCTTGGTTGGCCAAAAAGGGCGTATGCGTTTTTTCCTGAATATATTCAGGAAAAAACGCATACGCCCTGTTTGGCCAAGGGCATTATTGTCGACGTTTTACCACTTTTCATGTGCTTTTAAGGCGATTTGAATCTACCTCCTGAAACCTGTTTCCTGCAATTCTGCCTTGCTTTCAAATCCTCTTCGTTGCCTTCCCTCAATATATCTGTGGATGAGAGTTATCATTTATAGCTCTGCGGGTTTGTGAATTGCAGTGTCCCTGAGCTCCATTTTTCAACTGGCTTTTTTGGGAGCTGGCCGCAAAAGCGCGGGATTGCCTCAGGCCCTATTCAGCTTCTGGCCGGCAGGCTGAGCCTGTGGTTAATTCTTCTTCCCGATGGGAAAATAGAGTGACCTGTGCCTGTCCCAACACCAAGATCTAGTCTCTCATTGGTTTCCCCTCTTCCCGTTCATCCTCAGGACAAATTGCAACCTGTAGGGAATAGGAGCTTAAAGGTGCTGATTCTCCAAGTAGGGAGATTGCTAGTAAAGTAGCTGGAAAGGCGAACCCGAGCACAAGGAGATGAGAAATGAGGTGCGTATTAGAAACCTTTCAAAATCACACGGTGTACCATCTTCTGGGTTTCTCATGCATGTTTTCGATGTAGGAAGATGCCCTTGAACCTGGAGATTTGGGACCCATGGGATGGATACCAGGCAGTATTACTTTAAAGGGTCTGCGTTTGCTCACCCAACCTCACCCAACCGTTCAGCCCCAAGAGTGTCCACCCTTATGTCTCATCCAGCTGTGGGTCTAGATATGGTCAATCCAGGTTGCATCAGAGCCTCTGAACGAATTTTGTAATAATTTCTCTCGCTTTCACTGTCTTTGTTTTACGGGTTTTTAAAAGTAATTTATTTTTATAATGGGGTTTAGCTGCTTTTCACGGCTGTGTTTATGCAGCTTTACACCCACTTGACTCACTTCCAGACAGATATCAATACATAGGTTTTAAGATTCTTACTAGTCACATATATTCTTGTGCGGTGAATAGGGGGTGTTGAGTCCAGTTCACTGAGCAAGGAGTAGGTCTTGTCTATTACATATTGGGTGTATGGAACGGTATCTGAGCGAATTTGAAACCCTTGTTTTATGCCTCACCCCACCTCACCTTTCCCGTTAAGCAGGCATAGTGTGTTTTCTAAACGTGTGACTCTGTTCTGTTTTGTAATTCAGTTCAAGTGTAGCGGTTTTTACATTCCCTCTCTAAGTGATAGCTTATGATAAGTGTCTTTTTCTGTGTGACTTATTTCACTTAGAATCATCGTACCTAAATCCACTCATCTTGCTTCTACTAGCGTTATGACATTGATTTCATGTCTGAGTGATATTCCATTGTACATAAGGACCACAACTTCTTTATCCATTTTTCTCTTTCCTGGGATATTTAAGGTGTCATGAAGTGGAGGTTCTTGTCAACAGAGCAGCCCTAAACTTTGGGGTACCTGTGTCTTGCTGATTTTTAGTTTTCCCAATTTATACGCCCATGAGAGGACGTGCCCTATGCTCCCTAAGCTGTGTTTTTTCGATGTTTCAGGACACACCGTACACTTCTCCAGAGTGGCTGTTGGCAATTTACATCCCGCCCATCAGCGTAGCAAGGCTGCCATTTCTCCATGGCCTGTCCTGCATTTCTGGTTTTGACACTTTTTGCAGCATGGCCCTTTTGACCGATGGAAACGAGACTTCTTTGTAGCGCTGATTAGCCTTTCCAGGTTGCTTGGTTGGCCAAAAAGGGCGTATGCGTTTTTTCCTGAATATATTCAGGAAAAAACGCATACGCCCTGTTTGGCCAAGGGCATTATTGTCGACGTTTTACCACTTTTCATGTGCTTTTAAGGCGATTTGAATCTACCTCCTGAAACCTGTTTCCTGCAATTCTGCCTTGCTTTCAAATCCTCTTCGTTGCCTTCCCTCAATATATCTGTGGATGAGAGTTATCATTTATAGCTCTGCGGGTTTGTGAATTGCAGTGTCCCTGAGCTCCATTTTTCAACTGGCTTTTTTGGGAGCTGGCCGCAAAAGCGCGGAATTGCCTCAGGCCCTATTCTGCTTCTGGGCAGCAGGCTGAGCCTGGGGTTAATTCTTCTTACCGATGGGAAAATAGAGTGAGCTGTGCCTGTCCCAACACCTATATCTAGTCTCTCATTGGTTGCCCCTCTTCCCGTTCATCCTCAGGACAAATTGCAACCTGTAGGGAACAGGAGCTTAAAGGTGCTGATTCTCCAAGTAGGGAGATTTCTAGTAAAATAGCTGGAAAGGCGAACCCGAGCACAAGGAGATGAGAAATGAGGTGCGTATTAGAAACCTTTGAAAATCACACGGTGTACCATCTTCTGGGTTTCTCATGCATGTTTTCGATGTAGGAAGATGCCCTTGAACCTGGAGATTTGGGACCCATGGGATGGGTACCAGGCAGTATTACTTTAAAGGGTCTGCGTTTGCTCACCCAACCTCACCCAACCTTTCAGCCCCAAGAGTGTCCACCCTTATGTCTCATCCAGCTGTGGGTCTAGATATGGTCAATCCAGGTTGCATCACAGCCTCTGAACGAATTTTGTAAGAATTTCTCTCTCTTTCACTGTCTTTGTTTTACGGGTTTTTAAAAGTAATTTATTTTTATAATGGGGTTTAGCTGCTTTTCACGGCTGTGTTTATGCAGCTTTACACCCACTTGACCCACTTCCTGACAGATATCAATACATAGGTTTTAAGATTCTTACTAGTCACATATATTCTTGTGCGGTGAATAGGGGGTGTTGAGTCCTGTTCACTGAGCAAGGCGTAGGTCTTGTCTATTACATATTGGGTGTATGGAACGGTATCTGAGCGAATTTGAAACCCTTGTTTTATGCCTCACCCCACCTCACCTTTCCCGTTAAGCAGCCATACTGTGTTTTCTAAACGTGTGACTCTGTTCTGTTTTGTAATTCAGTTCAAGTGTAGCGGTTTTTACATTCCCTCTATAAGTGATAGCTTATGATAAGTGTCTTTTTCTGTGTGACTTATTTCACTTAGAATCGTCGTACCTAAATCCACTCATCTTGCTTCTACTAGCCTTATGACATTGATTTCATGTCTGAGTGATATTCCATTGTACATAAGGACCACAACTTCTTTATCCATTTTTCTCTTTCCTGGGATATTTAAGGTGTCATGAAGTGGAGGTTCTTGTCAACAGAGCAGCCCTAAACTTTGGGGTGCCTGTGTCTTGCTGATTTTTAGTTATCCCAATCTATACGCCCATGAGAGGACGTGCCCTATGCTCCCTAAGCTGTGTTTTTTCGATGTTTCAGGACACACCTTACACTTCTCCAGAGTGGCTGTTGGCAATTTACATCCCGCCCATCAGCGTAGCAAGGCTGCCATTTCTCCATGGCCTGTCCTGCATTTCTGGTTTTGACACTTTTTGCAGCATGGCCCTTTTGACCGATGGGAAGCGAGACTTCTTTGTAGCGCTGATTAGCCTTTCCAGGTTGCTTGGTTGGCCAAAAAGGGCGTATGCGTTTTTTCCTGAATATATTCAGGAAAAAACGCATACGCCCTGTTTGGCCAAGGGCATTATTGTCGACGTTTTACCACTTTTCATGTGCTTTTAAGGCGATTTGAATCTACCTCCTGAAACCTGTTTCCTGCAATTCTGCCTTGCTTTCAAATCCTCTTCGTTGCCTTCCCTCAATATATCTGTGGATGAGAGTTATCATTTATAGCTCTGCGGGTTTGTGAATTGCAGTGTCCCTGAGCTCCATTTTTCAACTGGCTTTTTTGGGAGCTGGCCACAAAAGCGCGGAATTGCCTCAGGCCCTATTCTGCTTCTGGGCGGCAGGCTGAGCCTGTGGTTAATTCTTCTTACCGATGGGAAAATAGAGTGAGCTGTGCCTGTCCCAACACCTACATCTAGTCTCTCATTGGTTGCCCCTCTTCCCGTTCATCCTCAGGACAAATTGCAACCTGTAGGGAACAGGAGCTTAAAGGTGCTGATTCTCCAAGTAGGGAGATTGCTAGTAAAGTAGCTGGAAAGGTGAACCCGAGCACAAGGAGATGAGAAATGAGGTGCGTATTAGAAACCTTTCAAAATCACACGGTGTACCATCTTCTGGGTTTCTCATGCATGTTTTCGATGTAGGAAGATGCCCTTGAACCTGGAGATTTGGGACCCATGGGATGGGTACCAGGCAGTATTACTTTAAAGGGTCTGCGTTTGCTCACCCAACCTCACCCAACCTTTCAGCCCCAAGAGTGTCTACCCTTATGTCTCATCCAGCTGTGGGTCTAGATATGGTCAATCCAGGTTGCATCACAGACTCTGAACGAATTTTGTAAGAATTTCTCTCTCTTTCACTGTCTTTGTTTTACGGGTTTTTAAAAGTAATTTATTTTTATAATGGGGTTTAGCTGCTTTTCACGGCTGTGTTTATGCGGCTTTACACCCACTTGACTCACTTCCAGACAGATATCAATACATAGGTTTTAAGATTCTTACTAGTCACATATATTCTTGTGCGGTGAATAGGGGGTGTTGAGTCCTGTTCACTGAGCAAGGAGTAGGTCTTGTCTATTACGTATTGGGTGTATGGAACGGTATCTGAGCGAATTTGAAACCCTTGTTTTATGCCTCACCCCACCTCACCTTTCCCGTTAAGCAGCCATAGTGTGTTTTCTAAACGTGTGACTCTGTTCTGTTTTGTAATTCAGTTCAAGTGTAGCGGTTTTTACATTCCCTCTATAAGTGATAGCTTATGATAAGTGTCTTTTTCTGTGTGACTTATTTCACTTAGAATCGTCGTACCTAAATCCACTCATCTTGCTTCTACTAGCCTTATGACATTGATTTCATGTCTGAGTGATATTCCATTGTACATAAGGACCACAACTTCTTTATCCATTTTTCTCTTTCCTGGGATATTTAAGGTGTCATGAAGTGGAGGTTCTTGTCAACAGAGCAGCCCTAAACTTTGGGGTGCCTGTGTCTTGCTGATTTTTAGTTTTCCCAATTTATACGCCCATGAGAGGACGTGCCCTATGCTCCTAGAGCTGTGTTTTTTCGATGTTTCAGGACACACCTTACACTTCTCCAGAGTGGCTGTTGGCAATTTACATCCCGCCCATCAGCGTAGCAAGGCTGCCATTTCTCCAGGGCCTGTCCTGCATTTCTGGTTTTGACACTTTTTGCAGCATGGCCCTTTTGACCGATGGGAAGCGAGACTTCTTTGTAGCGCTGATTAGCCTTTCCAGGTTGCTTGGTTGGCCAAACAGGGCGTATGCGTTTTTTCCTGAATATATTCAGGAAAAAACGCATACGCCCTGTTTGGCCAAGGGCATCATTGTCGACGTTTTACCACTTTTCATGTGCTTTAAAGGCGATTCGAATCTACCTCCTGAAACCTGTTTCCTGCAATCCTGCCTTGCTTTCAAATCCTCTTCGTTGCCTTCCCTCAATATATCTGTGGATGAGAGTTATCATTTATAGCTCTGCGGGTTTGTGAATTGCAGTGTCCCTGAGCTCCATTTTTCAACTGGCTTTTTTGGGAGCTGGCCGCAAAAGCGCGGGATTGCCTCAGGCCCTATTCAGCTTCTGGCCGGCAGGCTGAGCCTGTGGTTAATTCTTCTTCCCGATGGGAAAATAGAGTGACCTGTGCCTGTCCCAACACCAAGATCTAGTCTCTCATTGGTTTCCCCTCTTCCCGTTCATCCTCAGGACAAATTGCAACCTGTAGGGAACAGGAGCTTAAAGGTGCTGATTCTCCAAGTAGGGAGATTGCTAGTAAAGTAGCTGGAAAGGCGAACCCGAGCACAAGGAGATGAGAAATGAGGTGCGTATTAGAAACCTTTCAAAATCACACGGTGTACCATCTTCTGGGTTTCTCATGCATGTTTTCGATGTAGGAAGATGCCCTTGAACCTGGAGATTTGGGACCCATGGGATGGATACCAGGCAGTATTACTTTAAAGGGTCTGCGTTTGCTCACCCAACCTCACCCAACCGTTCAGCCCCAAGAGTGTCCACCCTTATGTCTCATCCAGCTGTGGGTCTAGATATGGTCAATCCAGGTTGCATCAGAGCCTCTGAACGAATTTTGTAATAATTTCTCTCGCTTTCACTGTCTTTGTTTTACGGGTTTTTAAAAGTAATTTATTTTTATAATGGGGTTTAGCTGCTTTTCACGGCTGTGTTTATGCAGCTTTACACCCACTTGACCCACTTCCTGACAGATATCAATACATAGGTTTTAAGATTCTTACTAGTCACATATATTCTTGTGCGGTGAATAGGGGGTGTTGAGTCCTGTTCACTGAGCAAGGCGTAGGTCTTGTCTATTACATATTGGGTGTATGGAACGGTATCTGAGCGAATTTGAAACCCTTGTTTTATGCCTCACCCCACCTCACCTTTCCCGTTAAGCAGCCATAGTGTGTTTTCTAAACGTGTGACTCTGTTCTGTATTGTAATTCAGTTCAAGTGTAGCGGTTTTTACATTCCCTCTATAAGTGATAGCTTATGATAAGTGTCTTTTTCTGTGTGACTTATTTCACTTAGAATCGTCGTACCTAAATCCACTCATCTTGCTTCTACTAGCCTTATGACATTGATTTCATTTCTGAGTGATATTCCATTGTACATAAGGACCACAACTTCTTTATCCATTTTTCTCTTTCCTGGGATATTTAAGGTGTCATGAAGTGGAGGTTCTTGTCAACAGAGCAGCCCTAAACTTTGGGGTGCCTGTGTCTTGCTGATTTTTAGTTATCCCAATCTATACGCCCATGAGAGGACGTGCCCTATGCTCCCTAAGCTGTGTTTTTTCGATGTTTCAGGACACACCTTACACTTCTCCAGAGTGGCTGTTGGCAATTTACATCCCGCCCATCAGCGTAGCAAGGCTGCCATTTCTCCATGGCCTGTCCTGCATTTCTGGTTTTGACACTTTTTGCAGCATGGCCCTTTTGACCGATGGGAAGCGAGACTTCTTTGTAGCGCTGATTAGCCTTTCCAGGTTGCTTGGTTGGCCAAAAAGGGCGTATGCGTTTTTTCCTGAATATATTCAGGAAAAAACGCATACGCCCTGTTTGGCCAAGGGCATTATTGTCGACGTTTTACCACTTTTCATGTGCTTTTAAGGCGATTTGAATCTACCTCCTGAAACCTGTTTCCTGCAATTCTGCCTTGCTTTCAAATCCTCTTCGTTGCCTTCCCTCAATATATCTGTGGATGAGAGTTATCATTTATAGCTCTGCGGGTTTGTGAATTGCAGTGTCCCTGAGCTCCATTTTTCAACTGGCTTTTTTGGGAGCTGGCCGCAAAAGCGCGGAATTGCCTCAGGCCCTATTCTGCTTCTGGGCGGCAGGCTGAGCCTGTGGTTAATTCTTCTTACCGATGGGAAAATAGAGTGAGCTGTGCCTGTCCCAACACCTACATCTAGTCTCTCATTGGTTGCCCCTCTTCCCGTTCATCCTCAGGACAAATTGCAACCTGTAGGGAACAGGAGCTTAAAGGTGCTGATTCTCCAAGTAGGGAGATTGCTAGTAAAGTAGCTGGAAAGGTGAACCCGAGCACAAGGAGATGAGAAATGAGGTGCGTATTAGAAACCTTTCAAAATCACACGGTGTACCATCTTCTGGGTTTCTCATGCATGTTTTCGATGTAGGAAGATGCCCTTGAACCTGGAGATTTGGGACCCATGGGATGGGTACCAGGCAGTATTACTTTAAAGGGTCTGCGTTTGCTCACCCAACCTCACCCAACCGTTCAGCCCCAAGAGTGTCCACCCTTATGTCTCATCCAGCTGTGGGTCTAGATATGGTCAATCCAGGTTGCATCAGAGCCTCTGAACGAATTTTGTAATAATTTCTCTCGCTTTCACTGTCTTTGTTTTACGGGTTTTTAAAAGTAATTTATTTTTATAATGGGGTTTAGCTGCTTTTCACGGCTGTGTTTATGCAGCTTTACACCCACTTGACTCACTTCCAGACAGATATCAATACATAGGTTTTAAGATTCTTACTAGTCACATATATTCTTGTGCGGTGAATAGGGGGTGTTGAGTCCAGTTCACTGAGCAAGGAGTAGGTCTTGTCTATTACATATTGGGTGTATGGAACGGTATCTGAGCGAATTTGAAACCCTTGTTTTATGCCTCACCCCACCTCACCTTTCCCGTTAAGCAGCCATAGTGTGTTTTCTAAACGTGTGACTCTGTTCTGTTTTGTAATTCAGTTCAAGTGTAGCGGTTTTTACATTCCCTCTCTAAGTGATAGCTTATGATAAGTGTCTTTTTCTGTGTGACTTATTTCACTTAGAATCATCGTACCTAAATCCACTCATCTTGCTTCTACTAGCGTTATGACATTGATTTCATGTCTGAGTGATATTCCATTGTACATAAGGACCACAACTTCTTTATCCATTTTTCTCTTTCCTGGGATATTTAAGGTGTCATGAAGTGGAGGTTCTTGTCAACAGAGCAGCCCTAAACTTTGGGGTACCTGTGTCTTGCTGATTTTTAGTTTTCCCAATTTATACGCCCATGAGAGGACGTGCCCTATGCTCCCTAAGCTGTGTTTTTTCGATGTTTCAGGACACACCGTACACTTCTCCAGAGTGGCTGTTGGCAATTTACATCCCGCCCATCAGCGTAGCAAGGCTGCCATTTCTCCATGGCCTGTCCTGCATTTCTGGTTTTGACACTTTTTGCAGCATGGCCCTTTTGACCGATGGAAACGAGACTTCTTTGTAGCGCTGATTAGCCTTTCCAGGTTGCTTGGTTGGCCAAAAAGGGCGTATGCGTTTTTTCCTGAATATATTCAGGAAAAAACGCATACGCCCTGTTTGGCCAAGGGCATTATTGTCGACGTTTTACCACTTTTCATGTGCTTTTAAGGCGATTTGAATCTACCTCCTGAAACCTGTTTCCTGCAATTCTGCCTTGCTTTCAAATCCTCTTCGTTGCCTTCCCTCAATATATCTGTGGATGAGAGTTATCATTTATAGCTCTGCGGGTTTGTGAATTGCAGTGTCCCTGAGCTCCATTTTTCAACTGGCTTTTTTGGGAGCTGGCCGCAAAAGCGCGGAATTGCCTCAGGCCCTATTCTGCTTCTGGGCAGCAGGCTGAGCCTGTGGTTAATTCTTCTTCCCGATGGGAAAATAGAGTGAGCTGTGCCTGTCCCAACACCTATATCTAGTCTCTCATTGGTTGCCCCTCTTTCCGTTCATCCTCAGGACAAATTGCAACCTGTAGGGAACAGGAGCTTAAAGGTGCTGATTCTCCAAGTAGGGAGATTTCTAGTAAAATAGCTGGAAAGGCGAACCCGAGCACAAGGAGATGAGAAATGAGGTGCGTATTAGAAACCTTTGAAAATCACACGGTGTACCATCTTCTGGGTTTCTCATGCATGTTTTCGATGTAGGAAGATGCCCTTGAACCTGGAGATTTGGGACCCATGGGATGGGTACCAGGCAGTATTACTTTAAAGGGTCTGCGTTTGCTCACCCAACCTCACCCAACCTTTCAGCCCCAAGAGTGTCCACCCTTATGTCTCATCCAGCTGTGGGTCTAGATATGGTCAATCCAGGTTGCATCACAGCCTCTGAACGAATTTTGTAAGAATTTCTCTCTCTTTCACTGTCTTTGTTTTACGGGTTTTTAAAAGTAATTTATTTTTATAATGGGGTTTAGCTGCTTTTCACGGCTGTGTTTATGCAGCTTTACACCCACTTGACCCACTTCCTGACAGATATCAATACATAGGTTTTAAGATTCTTACTAGTCACATATATTCTTGTGCGGTGAATAGGGGGTGTTGAGTCCTGTTCACTGAGCAAGGCGTAGGTCTTGTCTATTACATATTGGGTGTATGGAACGGTATCTGAGCGAATTTGAAACCCTTGTTTTATGCCTCACCCCACCTCACCTTTCCCGTTAAGCAGCCATACTGTGTTTTCTAAACGTGTGACTCTGTTCTGTTTTGTAATTCAGTTCAAGTGTAGCGGTTTTTACATTCCCTCTATAAGTGATAGCTTATGATAAGTGTCTTTTTCAGTGTGACTTATTTCACTTAGAATCGTCGTACCTAAATCCACTCATCTTGCTTCTACTAGCCTTATGACATTGATTTCATGTCTGAGTGATATTCCATTGTACATAAGGACCACAACTTCTTTATCCATTTTTCTCTTTCCTGGGATATTTAAGGTGTCATGAAGTGGAGGTTCTTGTCAACAAAGCAGCCCTAAACTTTGGGGTGCCTGTGTCTTGCTGATTTTTAGTTATCCCAATCTATACGCCCATGAGAGGACGTGCCCTATGCTCCCTAAGCTGTGTTTTTTCGATGTTTCAGGACACACCTTACACTTCTCCAGAGTGGCTGTTGGCAATTTACATCCCGCCCATCAGCGTAGCAAGGCTGCCATTTCTCCATGGCCTGTCCTGCATTTCTGGTTTTGACACTTTTTGCAGCATGGCCCTTTTGACCGATGGGAAGCGAGACTTCTTTGTAGCGCTGATTAGCCTTTCCAGGTTGCTTGGTTGGCCAAAAAGGGCGTATGCGTTTTTTCCTGAATATATTCAGGAAAAAACGCATACGCCCTGTTTGGCCAAGGGCATTATTGTCGACGTTTTACCACTTTTCATGTGCTTTTAAGGCGATTTGAATCTACCTCCTGAAACCTGTTTCCTGCAATTCTGCCTTGCTTTCAAATCCTCTTCGTTGCCTTCCCTCAATATATCTGTGGATGAGAGTTATCATTTATAGCTCTGCGGGTTTGTGAATTGCAGTGTCCCTGAGCTCCATTTTTCAACTGGGTTTTTTGGGAGCTGGCCGCAAAAGCGCGGAATTGCCTCAGGCCCTATTCTGCTTCTGGGCGGCAGGCTGAGCCTGTGGTTAATTCTTCTTACCGATGGGAAAATAGAGTGAGCTGTGCCTGTCCCAACACCTACATCTAGTCTCTCATTGGTTGCCCCTCTTCCCGTTCATCCTCAGGACAAATTGCAACCTGTAGGGAACAGGAGCTTAAAGGTGCTGATTCTCCAAGTAGGGAGATTGCTAGTAAAGTAGCTGGAAAGGTGAACCCGAGCACAAGGAGATGAGAAATGAGGTGCGTATTAGAAACCTTTCAAAATCACACGGTGTACCATCTTCTGGGTTTCTCATGCATGTTTTCGATGTAGGAAGATGCCCTTGAACCTGGAGATTTGGGACCCATGGGATGGGTACCAGGCAGTATTACTTTAAAGGGTCTGCGTTTGCTCACCCAACCTCACCCAACCTTTCAGCCCCAAGAGTGTCCACCCTTATGTCTCATCCAGCTGTGGGTCTAGATATGGTCAATCCAGGTTGCATCACAGCCTCTGAACGAATTTTGTAAGAATTTCTCTCTCTTTCACTGTCTTTGTTTTACGGGTTTTTAAAAGAATTTATTTTTATAATGGGGTTTAGCTGCTTTTCACGGCTGTGTTTATGCGGCTTTACACCCACTTGACTCACTTCCAGACAGATATCAATACATAGGTTTTAAGATTCTTACTAGTCACATATATTCTTGTGCGGTGAATAGGGGGTGTTGAGTCCTGTTCACTGAGCAAGGAGTAGGTCTTGTCTATTACATATTGGGTGTATGGAACGGTATCTGAGCGAATTTGAAACCCTTGTTTTATGCCTCACCCCACCTCACCTTTCCCGTTAAGCAGCCATAGTGTGTTTTCTAAACGTGTGACTCTGTTCTGTTTTGTAATTCAGTTCAAGTGTAGCGGTTTTTACATTCCCTCTATAAGTGATAGCTTATGATAAGTGTCTTTTTCTGTGTGACTTATTTCACTTAGAATCGTCGTACCTAAATCCACTCATCTTGCTTCTACTAGCCTTATGACATTGATTTCATGTCTGAGTGATATTCCATTGTACATAAGGACCACAACTTCTTTATCCATTTTTCTCTTTCCTGGGATATTTAAGGTGTCATGAAGTGGAGGTTCTTGTCAACAGAGCAGCCCTAAACTTTGGGGTGCCTGTGTCTTGCTGATTTTTAGTTTTCCCAATTTATACGCCCATGAGAGGACGTGCCCTATGCTCCTAGAGCTGTGTTTTTTCGATGTTTCAGGACACACCTTACACTTCTCCAGAGTGGCTGTTGGCAATTTACATCCCGCCCATCAGCGTAGCAAGGCTGCCATTTCTCCAGGGCCTGTCCTGCATTTCTGGTTTTGACACTTTTTGCAGCATGGCCCTTTTGACCGATGGGAAGCGAGACTTCTTTGTAGCGCTGATTAGCCTTTCCAGGTTGCTTGGTTGGCCAAACAGGGCGTATGCGTTTTTTCCTGAATATATTCAGGAAAAAACGCATACGCCCTGTTTGGCCAAGGGCATCATTGTCGACGTTTTACCACTTTTCATGTGCTTTAAAGGCGATTCGAATCTACCTCCTGAAACCTGTTTCCTGCAATCCTGCCTTGCTTTCAAATCCTCTTCGTTGCCTTCCCTCAATATATCTGTGGATGAGAGTTATCATTTATAGCTCTGCGGGTTTGTGAATTGCAGTGTCCCTGAGCTCCATTTTTCAACTGGCTTTTTTGGGAGCTGGCCGCAAAAGCGCGGGATTGCCTCAGGCCCTATTCAGCTTCTGGCCGGCAGGCTGAGCCTGTGGTTAATTCTTCTTCCCGATGGGAAAATAGAGTGACCTGTGCCTGTCCCAACACCAAGATCTAGTCTCTCATTGGTTTCCCTTCTTCCCGTTCATCCTCAGGACAAATTGCAACCTGTAGGGAACAGGAGCTTAAAGGTGCTGATTCTCCAAGTAGGGAGATTGCTAGTAAAGTAGCTGGAAAGGCGAACCCGAGCACAAGGAGATGAGAAATGAGTTGCGTATTAGAAACCTTTCAAAATCACACGGTGTACCATCTTCTGGGTTTCTCATGCATGTTTTCGATGTAGGAAGATGCCCTTGAACCTGGAGATTTGGGACCCATGGGATGGATACCAGGCAGTATTACTTTAAAGGGTCTGCGTTTGCTCACCCAACCTCACCCAACCGTTCAGCCCCAAGAGTGTCCACCCTTATGTCTCATCCAGCTGTGGGTCTAGATATGGTCAATCCAGGTTGCATCAGAGCCTCTGAACGAATTTTGTAATAATTTCTCTCGCTTTCACTGTCTTTGTTTTACGGGTTTTTAAAAGTAATTTATTTTTATAATGGGGTTTAGCTGCTTTTCACAGCTGTGTTTATGCAGCTTTACACCCACTTGACTCACTTCCAGACAGATATCAATACATAGGTTTTAAGATTCTTACTAGTCACATATATTCTTGTGCGGTGAATAGGGGGTGTTGAGTCCAGTTCACTGAGCAAGGAGTAGGTCTTGTCTATTACATATTGGGTGTATGGAACGGTATCTGAGCGAATTTGAAACCCTTGTTTTATGCCTCACCCCACCTCACCTTTCCCGTTAAGCAGCCATAGTGTGTTTTCTAAACGTGTGACTCTGTTCTGTTTTGTAATTCAGTTCAAGTGTAGCGGTTTTTACATTCCCTCTATAAGTGATATCTTATGATAAGTGTCTTTTTCTGTGTGACTTATTTCACTTAGAATCGTCGTACCTAAATCCACTCATCTTGCTTCTACTAGCCTTATGACATTGATTTCATGTCTGAGTGATATTCCATTGTACATAAGGACCACAACTTCTTTATCCATTTTTCTCTTTCCTGGGATATTTAAGGTGTCATGAAGTGGAGGTTCTTGTCAAAAGAGCAGCCCTAAACTTTGGGGTGCCTGTGTCTTGCTGATTTTTAGTTATCCCAATCTATACGCCCATGAGAGGACGTGCCCTATGCTCCCTAAGCTGTGTTTTTTCGATGTTTCAGGACACACCTTACACTTCTCCAGAGTGGCTGTTGGCAATTTACATCCCGCCCATCAGCGTAGCAAGGCTGCCATTTCTCCAGGGCCTGTCCTGCATTTCTGGTTTTGACACTTTTTGCAGCATGGCCCTTTTGACCGATGGGAAGCGAGACTTCTTTGTAGCGCTGATTAGCCTTTCCAGGTTGCTTGGTTGGCCAAACAGGGCGTATGCGTTTTTTCCTGAATATATTCAGGAAAAAACGCATACGCCCTGTTTGGCCAAGGGCATCATTGTCGACGTTTTACCACTTTTCATGTGCTTTAAAGGCGATTCGAATCTCCATCCTGAAACCTGTTTCCTGCAATTCTGCCTTGCTTTCAAATCCTCTTCGTTGCCTTCCCTCAATATATCTGTGGATGAGAGTTATCATTTATAGCTCTGCGGGTTTGTGAATTGCAGTGTCCCTGAGCTCCATTTTTCAACTGGCTTTTTTGGGAGCTGGCCGCAAAAGCGCGGGATTGCCTCAGGCCCTATTCTGCTTCTGGGCGGCAGGCTGAGCCTGTGGTTAATTCTTTTTCCCGATGGGAAAATAGAGTGAGCTGTGCCTGTCCCAACACCTACATCTAGTCTCTCATTGGTTGCCCCTCTTCCCGATCATCCTCAGGACAAATTGCAACCTGTAGGGAACAGGAGCTTAAAGGTGCTGATTCTCCAAGTAGGGAGATTGCTAGTAAAGTAGCTGGAAAGGCGAACCCGAGCACAAGGAGATGAGAAATGAGGTGCGTATTAGAAACCTTTCAAAATCACACGGTGTACCATCTTCTGGGTTTCTCATGCATGTTTTCGATGTAGGAAGATGCCCTTGAACCTGGAGATTTGGGACCCATGGGATGGGTACCAGGCAGTATTACTTTAAAGGGTCTGCATTTGCTCACCCAGCCTCACCCAACCTTTCAGCCCCAAGAGTGTCCACCCTTATGTCTCATCCAGCTGTGGGTCTAGATATGGTCAATCCAGGTTGCATCACAGCCTCTGAACGAATTTTGTAAGAATTTCTCTCTCTTTCACTGTCTTTGTTTTACGGGTTTTTAAAAGTAATTTATTTTTATAATGGGGTTTAGCTGCTTTTCACGGCTGTGTTTATGTGGCTTTACACCCACTTGACTCACTTCCAGACAGATATCAATACATAGGTTTTAAGATTCTTACTAGTCACATATATTCTTGTGCGGTGAATAGGGGGTGTTGAGTCCTGTTCACTGAGCAAGGAGTAGGTCTTTTCTATTACATATTGGGTGTATGGAACGGTATCTGAGCGAATTTGAAACCCTTGTTTTATGCCTCACCCCACCTCACCTTTCCCGTTAAGCAGCCATAGTGTGTTTTCTAAACGTGTGACTCTGTTCTGTTTTGTAATTCAGTTCAAGTGTAGCGGTTTTTACATTCCCTCTATAAGTGATAGCTTATGATAAGTGTCTTTTTCTGTGTGACTTATTTCACTTAGAATCGTCGTACCTAAATCCACTCATCTTGCTTCTACTAGCCTTATGACATTGATTTCATGTCTGAGTGATATTCCATTGTACATAAGGACCACAACTTCTTTATCCATTTTTCTCTTTCCTGGGATATTTAAGGTGTCATGAAGTGGAGGTTCTTGTCAACAGAGCAGCCCTAAACTTTGGGGTGCCTGTGTCTTGCTGATTTTTAGTTATCCCAATCTATACGCCCATGAGAGGACGTGCCCTATGCTCCCTAAGCTGTGTTTTTTCGATGTTTCAGGACACACCTTACACTTCTCCAGAGTGGCTGTTGGCAATTTACATCCCGCCCATCAGCGTAGCAAGGCTGCCATTTCTCCATGGCCTGTCCTGCATTTCTGGTTTTGACACTTTTTGCAGCATGGCCCTTTTGACCGATGGGAAGCGAGACTTCTTTGTAGCGCTGATTAGCCTTTCCAGGTTGCTTGGTTGGCCAAAAAGGGCGTATGCGTTTTTTCCTGAATATATTCAGGAAAAAACGCATACGCCCTGTTTGGCCAAGGGCATTATTGTCGACGTTTTACCACTTTTCATGTGCTTTTAAGGCGATTTGAATCTACCTCCTGAAACCTGTTTCCTGCAATTCTGCCTTGCTTTCAAATCCTCTTCGTTGCCTTCCCTCAATATATCTGTGGATGAGAGTTATCATTTATAGCTCTGCGGGTTTGTGAATTGCAGTGTCCCTGAGCTCCATTTTTCAACTGGCTTTTTTGGGAGCTGGCCGCAAAAGCGCGGGATTGCCTCAGGCCCTATTCAGCTTCTGGCCGGCAGGCTGAGCCTGTGGTTAATTCTTCTTCCCGATGGGAAAATAGAGTGACCTGTGCCTGTCCCAACACCAAGATCTAGTCTCTCATTGGTTTCCCCTCTTCCCGTTCATCCTCAGGACAAATTGCAACCTGTAGGGAATAGGAGCTTAAAGGTGCTGATTCTCCAAGTAGGGAGATTGCTAGTAAAGTAGCTGGAAAGGCGAACCCGAGCACAAGGAGATGAGAAATGAGGTGCGTATTAGAAACCTTTCAAAATCACACGGTGTACCATCTTCTGGGTTTCTCATGCATGTTTTCGATGTAGGAAGATGCCCTTGAACCTGGAGATTTGGGACCCATGGGATGGATACCAGGCAGTATTACTTTAAAGGGTCTGCGTTTGCTCACCCAACCTCACCCAACCGTTCAGCCCCAAGAGTGTCCACCCTTATGTCTCATCCAGCTGTGGGTCTAGATATGGTCAATCCAGGTTGCATCAGAGCCTCTGAACGAATTTTGTAATAATTTCTCTCGCTTTCACTGTCTTTGTTTTACGGGTTTTTAAAAGTAATTTATTTTTATAATGGGGTTTAGCTGCTTTTCACGGCTGTGTTTATGCAGCTTTACACCCACTTGACTCACTTCCAGACAGATATCAATACATAGGTTTTAAGATTCTTACTAGTCACATATATTCTTGTGCGGTGAATAGGGGGTGTTGAGTCCAGTTCACTGAGCAAGGAGTAGGTCTTGTCTATTACATATTGGGTGTATGGAACGGTATCTGAGCGAATTTGAAACCCTTGTTTTATGCCTCACCCCACCTCACCTTTCCCGTTAAGCAGGCATAGTGTGTTTTCTAAACGTGTGACTCTGTTCTGTTTTGTAATTCAGTTCAAGTGTAGCGGTTTTTACATTCCCTCTCTAAGTGATAGCTTATGATAAGTGTCTTTTTCTGTGTGACTTATTTCACTTAGAATCATCGTACCTAAATCCACTCATCTTGCTTCTACTAGCGTTATGACATTGATTTCATGTCTGAGTGATATTCCATTGTACATAAGGACCACAACTTCTTTATCCATTTTTCTCTTTCCTGGGATATTTAAGGTGTCATGAAGTGGAGGTTCTTGTCAACAGAGCAGCCCTAAACTTTGGGGTGCCTGTGTCTTGCTGATTTTTAGTTATCCCAATCTATACGCCCATGAGAGGACGTGCCCTATGCTCCCTAAGCTGTGTTTTTTCGATGTTTCAGGACACACCTTACACTTCTCCAGAGTGGCTGTTGGCAATTTACATCCCGCCCATCAGCGTAGCAAGGCTGCCATTTCTCCATGGCCTGTCCTGCATTTCTGGTTTTGACACTTTTTGCAGCATGGCCCTTTTGACCGATGGGAAGCGAGACTTCTTTGTAGCGCTGATTAGCCTTTCCAGGTTGCTTGGTTGGCCAAAAAGGGCGTATGCGTTTTTTCCTGAATATATTCAGGAAAAAACGCATACGCCCTGTTTGGCCAAGGGCATTATTGTCGACGTTTTACCACTTTTCATGTGCTTTTAAGGCGATTTGAATCTACCTCCTGAAACCTGTTTCCTGCAATTCTGCCTTGCTTTCAAATCCTCTTCGTTGCCTTCCCTCAATATATCTGTGGATGAGAGTTATCATTTATAGCTCTGCGGGTTTGTGAATTGCAGTGTCCCTGAGCTCCATTTTTCAACTGGCTTTTTTGGGAGCTGGCCGCAAAAGCGCGGAATTGCCTCAGGCCCTATTCTGCTTCTGGGCGGCAGGCTGAGCCTGTGGTTAATTCTTCTTACCGATGGGAAAATAGAGTGAGCTGTGCCTGTCCCAACACCTACATCTAGTCTCTCATTGGTTGCCCCTCTTCCCGTTCATCCTCAGGACAAATTGCAACCTGTAGGGAACAGGAGCTTAAAGGTGCTGATTCTCCAAGTAGGGAGATTGCTAGTAAAGTAGCTGGAAAGGTGAACCCGAGCACAAGGAGATGAGAAATGAGGTGCGTATTAGAAACCTTTCAAAATCACACGGTGTACCATCTTCTGGGTTTCTCATGCATGTTTTCGATGTAGGAAGATGCCCTTGAACCTGGAGATTTGGGACCCATGGGATGGGTACCAGGCAGTATTACTTTAAAGGGTCTGCGTTTGCTCACCCAACCTCACCCAACCTTTCAGCCCCAAGAGTGTCTACCCTTATGTCTCATCCAGCTGTGGGTCTAGATATGGTCAATCCAGGTTGCATCACAGACTCTGAACGAATTTTGTAAGAATTTCTCTCTCTTTCACTGTCTTTGTTTTACGGGTTTTTAAAAGTAATTTATTTTTATAATGGGGTTTAGCTGCTTTTCACGGCTGTGTTTATGCGGCTTTACACCCACTTGACTCACTTCCAGACAGATATCAATACATAGGTTTTAAGATTCTTACTAGTCACATATATTCTTGTGCGGTGAATAGGGGGTGTTGAGTCCTGTTCACTGAGCAAGGAGTAGGTCTTGTCTATTACGTATTGGGTGTATGGAACGGTATCTGAGCGAATTTGAAACCCTTGTTTTATGCCTCACCCCACCTCACCTTTCCCGTTAAGCAGCCATAGTGTGTTTTCTAAACGTGTGACTCTGTTCTGTTTTGTAATTCAGTTCAAGTGTAGCGGTTTTTACATTCCCTCTATAAGTGATAGCTTATGATAAGTGTCTTTTTCTGTGTGACTTATTTCACTTAGAATCGTCGTACCTAAATCCACTCATCTTGCTTCTACTAGCCTTATGACATTGATTTCATGTCTGAGTGATATTCCATTGTACATAAGGACCACAACTTCTTTATCCATTTTTCTCTTTCCTGGGATATTTAAGGTGTCATGAAGTGGAGGTTCTTGTCAACAGAGCAGCCCTAAACTTTGGGGTGCCTGTGTCTTGCTGATTTTTAGTTTTCCCAATTTATACGCCCATGAGAGGACGTGCCCTATGCTCCTAGAGCTGTGTTTTTTCGATGTTTCAGGACACACCTTACACTTCTCCAGAGTGGCTGTTGGCAATTTACATCCCGCCCATCAGCGTAGCAAGGCTGCCATTTCTCCAGGGCCTGTCCTGCATTTCTGGTTTTGACACTTTTTGCAGCATGGCCCTTTTGACCGATGGGAAGCGAGACTTCTTTGTAGCGCTGATTAGCCTTTCCAGGTTGCTTGGTTGGCCAAACAGGGCGTATGCGTTTTTTCCTGAATATATTCAGGAAAAAACGCATACGCCCTGTTTGGCTAAGGGCATCATTGTCGACGTTTTACCACTTTTCATGTGCTTTAAAGGCGATTCGAATCTACCTCCTGAAACCTGTTTCCTGCAATCCTGCCTTGCTTTCAAATCCTCTTTGTTGCCTTCCCTCAATATATCTGTGGATGAGAGTTATCATTTATAGCTCTGCGGGTTTGTGAATTGCAGTGTCCCTGAGCTCCATTTTTCAACTGGCTTTTTTGGGAGCTGGCCGCAAAAGCGCGGGATTGCCTCAGGCCCTATTCAGCTTCTGGCCGGCAGGCTGAGCCTGTGGTTAATTCTTCTTCCCGATGGGAAAATAGAGTGACCTGTGCCTGTCCCAACACCAAGATCTAGTCTCTCATTGGTTTCCCCTCTTCCCGTTCATCCTCAGGACAAATTGCAACCTGTAGGGAACAGGAGCTTAAAGGTGCTGATTCTCCAAGTAGGGAGATTGCTAGTAAAGTAGCTGGAAAGGCGAACCCGAGCACAAGGAGATGAGAAATGAGGTGCGTATTAGAAACCTTTCAAAATCACACGGTGTACCATCTTCTGGGTTTCTCATGCATGTTTTCGATGTAGGAAGATGCCCTTGAACCTGGAGATTTGGGACCCATGGGATGGATACCAGGCAGTATTACTTTAAAGGGTCTGCGTTTGCTCACCCAACCTCACCCAACCGTTCAGCCCCAAGAGTGTCCACCCTTATGTCTCATCCAGCTGTGGGTCTAGATATGGTCAATCCAGGTTGCATCCGAGCCTCTGAACGAATTTTGTAATAATTTCTCTCGCTTTCACTGTCTTTGTTTTACGGGTTTTTAAAAGTAATTTATTTTTATAATGGGGTTTAGCTGCTTTTCACGGCTGTGTTTATGCAGCTTTACACCCACTTGACCCACTTCCTGACAGATATCAATACATAGGTTTTAAGATTCTTACTAGTCACATATATTCTTGTGCGGTGAATAGGGGGTGTTGAGTCCTGTTCACTGAGCAAGGCGTAGGTCTTGTCTATTACATATTGGGTGTATGGAACGGTATCTGAGCGAATTTGAAACCCTTGTTTTATGCCTCACCCCACCTCACCTTTCCCGTTAAGCAGCCATAGTGTGTTTTCTAAACGTGTGACTCTGTTCTGTTTTGTAATTCAGTTCAAGTGTAGCGGTTTTTACATTCCCTCTATAAGTGATAGCTTATGATAAGTGTCTTTTTCTGTGTGACTTATTTCACTTAGAATCGTCGTACCTAAATCCACTCATCTTGCTTCTACTAGCCTTATGACATTGATTTCATGTCTGAGTGATATTCCATTGTACATAAGGACCACAACTTCTTTATCCATTTTTCTCTTTCCTGGGATATTTAAGGTGTCATGAAGTGGAGGTTCTTGTCAACAGAGCAGCCCTAAACTTTGGGGTGCCTGTGTCTTGCTGATTTTTAGTTATCCCAATCTATACGCCCATGAGAGGACGTGCCCTATGCTCCCTAAGCTGTGTTTTTTCGATGTTTCAGGACACACCTTACACTTCTCCAGAGTGGCTGTTGGCAATTTACATCCCGCCCATCAGCGTAGCAAGGCTGCCATTTCTCCATGGCCTGTCCTGCATTTCTGGTTTTGACACTTTTTGCAGCATGGCCCTTTTGACCGATGGGAAGCGAGACTTCTTTGTAGCGCTGATTAGCCTTTCCAGGTTGCTTGGTTGGCCAAAAAGGGCGTATGCGTTTTTTCCTGAATATATTCAGGAAAAAACGCATACGCCCTGTTTGGCCAAGGGCATTATTGTCGACGTTTTACCACTTTTCATGTGCTTTTAAGGCGATTTGAATCTACCTCCTGAAACCTGTTTCCTGCAATTCTGCCTTGCTTTCAAATCCTCTTCGTTGCCTTCCCTCAATATATCTGTGGATGAGAGTTATCATTTATAGCTCTGCGGGTTTGTGAATTGCAGTGTCCCTGAGCTCCATTTTTCAACTGGCTTTTTTGGGAGCTGGCCGCAAAAGCGCGGGATTGCCTCAGGCCCTATTCAGCTTCTGGCCGGCAGGCTGAGCCTGTGGTTAATTCTTCTTCCCGATGGGAAAATAGAGTGACCTGTGCCTGTCCCAACACCAAGATCTAGTCTCTCATTGGTTTCCCCTCTTCCCGTTCATCCTCAGGACAAATTGCAACCTGTAGGGAACAGGAGCTTAAAGGTGCTGATTCTCCAAGTAGGGAGATTTCTAGTAAAATAGCTGGAAAGGCGAACCCGAGCACAAGGAGATGAGAAATGAGGTGCGTATTAGAAACCTTTGAAAATCACACGGTGTACCATCTTCTGGGTTTCTCATGCATGTTTTCGATGTAGGAAGATGCCCTTGAACCTGGAGATTTGGGACCCATGGGATGGGTACCAGGCAGTATTACTTTAAAGGGTCTGCGTTTGCTCACCCAACCTCACCCAACCTTTCAGCCCCAAGAGTGTCCACCCTTATGTCTCATCCAGCTGTGGGTCTAGATATGGTCAATCCAGGTTGCATCACAGCCTCTGAACGAATTTTGTAAGAATTTCTCTCTCTTTCACTGTCTTTGTTTTACGGGTTTTTAAAAGTAATTTATTTTTATAATGGGGTTTAGCTGCTTTTCACGGCTGTGTTTATGCAGCTTTACACCCACTTGACCCACTTCCTGACAGATATCAATACATAGGTTTTAAGATTCTTACTAGTCACATATATTCTTGTGCGGTGAATAGGGGGTGTTGAGTCCTGTTCACTGAGCAAGGCGTAGGTCTTGTCTATTACATATTGGGTGTATGGAACGGTATCTGAGCGAATTTGAAACCCTTGTTTTATGCCTCACCCCACCTCACCTTTCCCGTTAAGCAGCCATACTGTGTTTTCTAAACGTGTGACTCTGTTCTGTTTTGTAATTCAGTTCAAGTGTAGCGGTTTTTACATTCCCTCTATAAGTGATAGCTTATGATAAGTGTCTTTTTCTGTGTGACTTATTTCACTTAGAATCGTCGTACCTAAATCCACTCATCTTGCTTCTACTAGCCTTATGACATTGATTTCATGTCTGAGTGATATTCCATTGTACATAAGGACCACAACTTCTTTATCCATTTTTCTCTTTCCTGGGATATTTAAGGTGTCATGAAGTGGAGGTTCTTGTCAACAGAGCAGCCCTAAACTTTGGGGTGCCTGTGTCTTGCTGATTTTTAGTTATCCCAATCTATACGCCCATGAGAGGACGTGCCCTATGCTCCCTAAGCTGTGTTTTTTCGATGTTTCAGGACACACCTTACACTTCTCCAGAGTGGCTGTTGGCAATTTACATCCCGCCCATCAGCGTAGCAAGGCTGCCATTTCTCCATGGCCTGTCCTGCATTTCTGGTTTTGACACTTTTTGCAGCATGGCCCTTTTGACCGATGGGAAGCGAGACTTCTTTGTAGCGCTGATTAGCCTTTCCAGGTTGCTTGGTTGGCCAAAAAGGGCGTATGCGTTTTTTCCTGAATATATTCAGGAAAAAACGCATACGCCCTGTTTGGCCAAGGGCATTATTGTCGACGTTTTACCACTTTTCATGTGCTTTTAAGGCGATTTGAATCTACCTCCTGAAACCTGTTTCCTGCAATTCTGCCTTGCTTTCAAATCCTCTTCGTTGCCTTCCCTCAATATATCTGTGGATGAGAGTTATCATTTATAGCTCTGCGGGTTTGTGAATTGCAGTGTCCCTGAGCTCCATTTTTCAACTGGCTTTTTTGGGAGCTGGCCGCAAAAGCGCGGAATTGCCTCAGGCCCTATTCTGCTTCTGGGCGGCAGGCTGAGCCTGTGGTTAATTCTTCTTACCGATGGGAAAATAGAGTGAGCTGTGCCTGTCCCAACACCTACATCTAGTCTCTCATTGGTTGCCCCTCTTCCCGTTCATCCTCAGGACAAATTGCAACCTGTAGGGAACAGGAGCTTAAAGGTGCTGATTCTCCAAGTAGGGAGATTGCTAGTAAAGTAGCTGGAAAGGTGAACCCGAGCACAAGGAGATGAGAAATGAGGTGCGTATTAGAAACCTTTCAAAATCACACGGTGTACCATCTTCTGGGTTTCTCATGCATGTTTTCGATGTAGGAAGATGCCCTTGAACCTGGAGATTTGGGACCCATGGGATGGGTACCAGGCAGTATTACTTTAAAGGGTCTGCGTTTGCTCACCCAACCTCACCCAACCTTTCAGCCCCAAGAGTGTCTACCCTTATGTCTCATCCAGCTGTGGGTCTAGATATGGTCAATCCAGGTTGCATCACAGACTCTGAACGAATTTTGTAAGAATTTCTCTCTCTTTCACTGTCTTTGTTTTACGGGTTTTTAAAAGTAATTTATTTTTATAATGGGGTTTAGCTGCTTTTCACGGCTGTGTTTATGCGGCTTTACACCCACTTGACTCACTTCCAGACAGATATCAATACATAGGTTTTAAGATTCTTACTAGTCACATATATTCTTGTGCGGTGAATAGGGGGTGTTGAGTCCTGTTCACTGAGCAAGGAGTAGGTCTTGTCTATTACGTATTGGGTGTATGGAACGGTATCTGAGCGAATTTGAAACCCTTGTTTTATGCCTCACCCCACCTCACCTTTCCCGTTAAGCAGCCATAGTGTGTTTTCTAAACGTGTGACTCTGTTCTGTTTTGTAATTCAGTTCAAGTGTAGCGGTTTTTACATTCCCTCTATAAGTGATAGCTTATGATAAGTGTCTTTTTCTGTGTGACTTATTTCACTTAGAATCGTCGTACCTAAATCCACTCATCTTGCTTCTACTAGCCTTATGACATTGATTTCATGTCTGAGTGATATTCCATTGTACATAAGGACCACAACTTCTTTATCCATTTTTCTCTTTCCTGGGATATTTAAGGTGTCATGAAGTGGAGGTTCTTGTCAACAGAGCAGCCCTAAACTTTGGGGTGCCTGTGTCTTGCTGATTTTTAGTTTTCCCAATTTATACGCCCATGAGAGGACGTGCCCTATGCTCCTAGAGCTGTGTTTTTTCGATGTTTCAGGACACACCTTACACTTCTCCAGAGTGGCTGTTGGCAATTTACATCCCGCCCATCAGCGTAGCAAGGCTGCCATTTCTCCAGGGCCTGTCCTGCATTTCTGGTTTTGACACTTTTTGCAGCATGGCCCTTTTGACCGATGGGAAGCGAGACTTCTTTGTAGCGCTGATTAGCCTTTCCAGGTTGCTTGGTTGGCCAAACAGGGCGTATGCGTTTTTTCCTGAATATATTCAGGAAAAAACGCATACGCCCTGTTTGGCCAAGGGCATCATTGTCGACGTTTTACCACTTTTCATGTGCTTTAAAGGCGATTCGAATCTACCTCCTGAAACCTGTTTCCTGCAATCCTGCCTTGCTTTCAAATCCTCTTCGTTGCCTTCCCTCAATATATCTGTGGATGAGAGTTATCATTTATAGCTCTGCGGGTTTGTGAATTGCAGTGTCCCTGAGCTCCATTTTTCAACTGGCTTTTTTGGGAGCTGGCCGCAAAAGCGCGGGATTGCCTCAGGCCCTATTCAGCTTCTGGCCGGCAGGCTGAGCCTGTGGTTAATTCTTCTTCCCGATGGGAAAATAGAGTGACCTGTGCCTGTCCCAACACCAAGATCTAGTCTCTCATTGGTTTCCCCTCTTCCCGTTCATCCTCAGGACAAATTGCAACCTGTAGGGAACAGGAGCTTAAAGGTGCTGATTCTCCAAGTAGGGAGATTGCTAGTAAAGTAGCTGGAAAGGCGAACCCGAGCACAAGGAGATGAGAAATGAGGTGCGTATTAGAAACCTTTCAAAATCACACGGTGTACCATCTTCTGGGTTTCTCATGCATGTTTTCGATGTAGGAAGATGCCCTTGAACCTGGAGATTTGGGACCCATGGGATGGATACCAGGCAGTATTACTTTAAAGGGTCTGCGTTTGCTCACCCAACCTCACCCAACCGTTCAGCCCCAAGAGTGTCCACCCTTATGTCTCATCCAGCTGTGGGTCTAGATATGGTCAATCCAGGTTGCATCAGAGCCTCTGAACGAATTTTGTAATAATTTCTCTCGCTTTCACTGTCTTTGTTTTACGGGTTTTTAAAAGTAATTTATTTTTATAATGGGGTTTAGCTGCTTTTCACGGCTGTGTTTATGCAGCTTTACACCCACTTGACCCACTTCCTGACAGATATCAATACATAGGTTTTAAGATTCTTACTAGTCACATATATTCTTGTGCGGTGAATAGGGGGTGTTGAGTCCTGTTCACTGAGCAAGGCGTAGGTCTTGTCTATTACATATTGGGTGTATGGAACGGTATCTGAGCGAATTTGAAACCCTTGTTTTATGCCTCACCCCACCTCACCTTTCCCGTTAAGCAGCCATAGTGTGTTTTCTAAACGTGTGACTCTGTTCTGTATTGTAATTCAGTTCAAGTGTAGCGGTTTTTACATTCCCTCTATAAGTGATAGCTTATGATAAGTGTCTTTTTCTGTGTGACTTATTTCACTTAGAATCGTCGTACCTAAATCCACTCATCTTGCTTCTACTAGCCTTATGACATTGATTTCATTTCTGAGTGATATTCCATTGTACATAAGGACCACAACTTCTTTATCCATTTTTCTCTTTCCTGGGATATTTAAGGTGTCATGAAGTGGAGGTTCTTGTCAACAGAGCAGCCCTAAACTTTGGGGTGCCTGTGTCTTGCTGATTTTTAGTTATCCCAATCTATACGCCCATGAGAGGACGTGCCCTATGCTCCCTAAGCTGTGTTTTTTCGATGTTTCAGGACACACCTTACACTTCTCCAGAGTGGCTGTTGGCAATTTACATCCCGCCCATCAGCGTAGCAAGGCTGCCATTTCTCCATGGCCTGTCCTGCATTTCTGGTTTTGACACTTTTTGCAGCATGGCCCTTTTGACCGATGGGAAGCGAGACTTCTTTGTAGCGCTGATTAGCCTTTCCAGGTTGCTTGGTTGGCCAAAAAGGGCGTATGCGTTTTTTCCTGAATATATTCAGGAAAAAACGCATACGCCCTGTTTGGCCAAGGGCATTATTGTCGACGTTTTACCACTTTTCATGTGCTTTTAAGGCGATTTGAATCTACCTCCTGAAACCTGTTTCCTGCAATTCTGCCTTGCTTTCAAATCCTCTTCGTTGCCTTCCCTCAATATATCTGTGGATGAGAGTTATCATTTATAGCTCTGCGGGTTTGTGAATTGCAGTGTCCCTGAGCTCCATTTTTCAACTGGCTTTTTTGGGAGCTGGCCGCAAAAGCGCGGAATTGCCTCAGGCCCTATTCTGCTTCTGGGCGGCAGGCTGAGCCTGTGGTTAATTCTTCTTACCGATGGGAAAATAGAGTGAGCTGTGCCTGTCCCAACACCTACATCTAGTCTCTCATTGGTTGCCCCTCTTCCCGTTCATCCTCAGGACAAATTGCAACCTGTAGGGAACAGGAGCTTAAAGGTGCTGATTCTCCAAGTAGGGAGATTGCTAGTAAAGTAGCTGGAAAGGTGAACCCGAGCACAAGGAGATGAGAAATGAGGTGCGTATTAGAAACCTTTCAAAATCACACGGTGTACCATCTTCTGGGTTTCTCATGCATGTTTTCGATGTAGGAAGATGCCCTTGAACCTGGAGATTTGGGACCCATGGGATGGGTACCAGGCAGTATTACTTTAAAGGGTCTGCGTTTGCTCACCCAACCTCACCCAACCGTTCAGCCCCAAGAGTGTCCACCCTTATGTCTCATCCAGCTGTGGGTCTAGATATGGTCAATCCAGGTTGCATCAGAGCCTCTGAACGAATTTTGTAATAATTTCTCTCGCTTTCACTGTCTTTGTTTTACGGGTTTTTAAAAGTAATTTATTTTTATAATGGGGTTTAGCTGCTTTTCACGGCTGTGTTTATGCAGCTTTACACCCACTTGACTCACTTCCAGACAGATATCAATACATAGGTTTTAAGATTCTTACTAGTCACATATATTCTTGTGCGGTGAATAGGGGGTGTTGAGTCCAGTTCACTGAGCAAGGAGTAGGTCTTGTCTATTACATATTGGGTGTATGGAACGGTATCTGAGCGAATTTGAAACCCTTGTTTTATGCCTCACCCCACCTCACCTTTCCCGTTAAGCAGCCATAGTGTGTTTTCTAAACGTGTGACTCTGTTCTGTTTTGTAATTCAGTTCAAGTGTAGCGGTTTTTACATTCCCTCTCTAAGTGATAGCTTATGATAAGTGTCTTTTTCTGTGTGACTTATTTCACTTAGAATCATCGTACCTAAATCCACTCATCTTGCTTCTACTAGCGTTATGACATTGATTTCATGTCTGAGTGATATTCCATTGTACATAAGGACCACAACTTCTTTATCCATTTTTCTCTTTCCTGGGATATTTAAGGTGTCATGAAGTGGAGGTTCTTGTCAACAGAGCAGCCCTAAACTTTGGGGTACCTGTGTCTTGCTGATTTTTAGTTTTCCCAATTTATACGCCCATGAGAGGACGTGCCCTATGCTCCCTAAGCTGTGTTTTTTCGATGTTTCAGGACACACCGTACACTTCTCCAGAGTGGCTGTTGGCAATTTACATCCCGCCCATCAGCGTAGCAAGGCTGCCATTTCTCCATGGCCTGTCCTGCATTTCTGGTTTTGACACTTTTTGCAGCATGGCCCTTTTGACCGATGGAAACGAGACTTCTTTGTAGCGCTGATTAGCCTTTCCAGGTTGCTTGGTTGGCCAAAAAGGGCGTATGCGTTTTTTCCTGAATATATTCAGGAAAAAACGCATACGCCCTGTTTGGCCAAGGGCATTATTGTCGACGTTTTACCACTTTTCATGTGCTTTTAAGGCGATTTGAATCTACCTCCTGAAACCTGTTTCCTGCAATTCTGCCTTGCTTTCAAATCCTCTTCGTTGCCTTCCCTCAATATATCTGTGGATGAGAGTTATCATTTATAGCTCTGCGGGTTTGTGAATTGCAGTGTCCCTGAGCTCCATTTTTCAACTGGCTTTTTTGGGAGCTGGCCGCAAAAGCGCGGAATTGCCTCAGGCCCTATTCTGCTTCTGGGCAGCAGGCTGAGCCTGTGGTTAATTCTTCTTCCCGATGGGAAAATAGAGTGAGCTGTGCCTGTCCCAACACCTATATCTAGTCTCTCATTGGTTGCCCCTCTTTCCGTTCATCCTCAGGACAAATTGCAACCTGTAGGGAACAGGAGCTTAAAGGTGCTGATTCTCCAAGTAGGGAGATTTCTAGTAAAATAGCTGGAAAGGCGAACCCGAGCACAAGGAGATGAGAAATGAGGTGCGTATTAGAAACCTTTGAAAATCACACGGTGTACCATCTTCTGGGTTTCTCATGCATGTTTTCGATGTAGGAAGATGCCCTTGAACCTGGAGATTTGGGACCCATGGGATGGGTACCAGGCAGTATTACTTTAAAGGGTCTGCGTTTGCTCACCCAACCTCACCCAACCTTTCAGCCCCAAGAGTGTCCACCCTTATGTCTCATCCAGCTGTGGGTCTAGATATGGTCAATCCAGGTTGCATCACAGCCTCTGAACGAATTTTGTAAGAATTTCTCTCTCTTTCACTGTCTTTGTTTTACGGGTTTTTAAAAGTAATTTATTTTTATAATGGGGTTTAGCTGCTTTTCACGGCTGTGTTTATGCAGCTTTACACCCACTTGACCCACTTCCTGACAGATATCAATACATAGGTTTTAAGATTCTTACTAGTCACATATATTCTTGTGCGGTGAATAGGGGGTGTTGAGTCCTGTTCACTGAGCAAGGCGTAGGTCTTGTCTATTACATATTGGGTGTATGGAACGGTATCTGAGCGAATTTGAAACCCTTGTTTTATGCCTCACCCCACCTCACCTTTCCCGTTAAGCAGCCATACTGTGTTTTCTAAACGTGTGACTCTGTTCTGTTTTGTAATTCAGTTCAAGTGTAGCGGTTTTTACATTCCCTCTATAAGTGATAGCTTATGATAAGTGTCTTTTTCAGTGTGACTTATTTCACTTAGAATCGTCGTACCTAAATCCACTCATCTTGCTTCTACTAGCCTTATGACATTGATTTCATGTCTGAGTGATATTCCATTGTACATAAGGACCACAACTTCTTTATCCATTTTTCTCTTTCCTGGGATATTTAAGGTGTCATGAAGTGGAGGTTCTTGTCAACAAAGCAGCCCTAAACTTTGGGGTGCCTGTGTCTTGCTGATTTTTAGTTATCCCAATCTATACGCCCATGAGAGGACGTGCCCTATGCTCCCTAAGCTGTGTTTTTTCGATGTTTCAGGACACACCTTACACTTCTCCAGAGTGGCTGTTGGCAATTTACATCCCGCCCATCAGCGTAGCAAGGCTGCCATTTCTCCATGGCCTGTCCTGCATTTCTGGTTTTGACACTTTTTGCAGCATGGCCCTTTTGACCGATGGGAAGCGAGACTTCTTTGTAGCGCTGATTAGCCTTTCCAGGTTGCTTGGTTGGCCAAAAAGGGCGTATGCGTTTTTTCCTGAATATATTCAGGAAAAAACGCATACGCCCTGTTTGGCCAAGGGCATTATTGTCGACGTTTTACCACTTTTCATGTGCTTTTAAGGCGATTTGAATCTACCTCCTGAAACCTGTTTCCTGCAATTCTGCCTTGCTTTCAAATCCTCTTCGTTGCCTTCCCTCAATATATCTGTGGATGAGAGTTATCATTTATAGCTCTGCGGGTTTGTGAATTGCAGTGTCCCTGAGCTCCATTTTTCAACTGGGTTTTTTGGGAGCTGGCCGCAAAAGCGCGGAATTGCCTCAGGCCCTATTCTGCTTCTGGGCGGCAGGCTGAGCCTGTGGTTAATTCTTCTTACCGATGGGAAAATAGAGTGAGCTGTGCCTGTCCCAACACCTACATCTAGTCTCTCATTGGTTGCCCCTCTTCCCGTTCATCCTCAGGACAAATTGCAACCTGTAGGGAACAGGAGCTTAAAGGTGCTGATTCTCCAAGTAGGGAGATTGCTAGTAAAGTAGCTGGAAAGGTGAACCCGAGCACAAGGAGATGAGAAATGAGGTGCGTATTAGAAACCTTTCAAAATCACACGGTGTACCATCTTCTGGGTTTCTCATGCATGTTTTCGATGTAGGAAGATGCCCTTGAACCTGGAGATTTGGGACCCATGGGATGGGTACCAGGCAGTATTACTTTAAAGGGTCTGCGTTTGCTCACCCAAGCTCACCCAACCTTTCAGCCCCAAGAGTGTCCACCCTTATGTCTCATCCAGCTGTGGGTCTAGATATGGTCAATCCAGGTTGCATCACAGCCTCTGAACGAATTTTGTAAGAATTTCTCTCTCTTTCACTGTCTTTGTTTTACGGGTTTTTAAAAGAATTTATTTTTATAATGGGGTTTAGCTGCTTTTCACGGCTGTGTTTATGCGGCTTTACACCCACTTGACTCACTTCCAGACAGATATCAATACATAGGTTTTAAGATTCTTACTAGTCACATATATTCTTGTGCGGTGAATAGGGGGTGTTGAGTCCTGTTCACTGAGCAAGGAGTAGGTCTTGTCTATTACATATTGGGTGTATGGAACGGTATCTGAGCGAATTTGAAACCCTTGTTTTATGCCTCACCCCACCTCACCTTTCCCGTTAAGCAGCCATAGTGTGTTTTCTAAACGTGTGACTCTGTTCTGTTTTGTAATTCAGTTCAAGTGTAGCGGTTTTTACATTCCCTCTATAAGTGATAGCTTATGATAAGTGTCTTTTTCTGTGTGACTTATTTCACTTAGAATCGTCGTACCTAAATCCACTCATCTTGCTTCTACTAGCCTTATGACATTGATTTCATGTCTGAGTGATATTCCATTGTACATAAGGACCACAACTTCTTTATCCATTTTTCTCTTTCCTGGGATATTTAAGGTGTCATGAAGTGGAGGTTCTTGTCAACAGAGCAGCCCTAAACTTTGGGGTGCCTGTGTCTTGCTGATTTTTAGTTTTCCCAATTTATACGCCCATGAGAGGACGTGCCCTATGCTCCTAGAGCTGTGTTTTTTCGATGTTTCAGGACACACCTTACACTTCTCCAGAGTGGCTGTTGGCAATTTACATCCCGCCCATCAGCGTAGCAAGGCTGCCATTTCTCCAGGGCCTGTCCTGCATTTCTGGTTTTGACACTTTTTGCAGCATGGCCCTTTTGACCGATGGGAAGCGAGACTTCTTTGTAGCGCTGATTAGCCTTTCCAGGTTGCTTGGTTGGCCAAACAGGGCGTATGCGTTTTTTCCTGAATATATTCAGGAAAAAACGCATACGCCCTGTTTGGCCAAGGGCATCATTGTCGACGTTTTACCACTTTTCATGTGCTTTAAAGGCGATTCGAATCTACCTCCTGAAACCTGTTTCCTGCAATCCTGCCTTGCTTTCAAATCCTCTTCGTTGCCTTCCCTCAATATATCTGTGGATGAGAGTTATCATTTATAGCTCTGCGGGTTTGTGAATTGCAGTGTCCCTGAGCTCCATTTTTCAACTGGCTTTTTTGGGAGCTGGCCGCAAAAGCGCGGGATTGCCTCAGGCCCTATTCAGCTTCTGGCCGGCAGGCTGAGCCTGTGGTTAATTCTTCTTCCCGATGGGAAAATAGAGTGACCTGTGCCTGTCCCAACACCAAGATCTAGTCTCTCATTGGTTTCCCTTCTTCCCGTTCATCCTCAGGACAAATTGCAACCTGTAGGGAACAGGAGCTTAAAGGTGCTGATTCTCCAAGTAGGGAGATTGCTAGTAAAGTAGCTGGAAAGGCGAACCCGAGCACAAGGAGATGAGAAATGAGTTGCGTATTAGAAACCTTTCAAAATCACACGGTGTACCATCTTCTGGGTTTCTCATGCATGTTTTCGATGTAGGAAGATGCCCTTGAACCTGGAGATTTGGGACCCATGGGATGGATACCAGGCAGTATTACTTTAAAGGGTCTGCGTTTGCTCACCCAACCTCACCCAACCGTTCAGCCCCAAGAGTGTCCACCCTTATGTCTCATCCAGCTGTGGGTCTAGATATGGTCAATCCAGGTTGCATCAGAGCCTCTGAACGAATTTTGTAATAATTTCTCTCGCTTTCACTGTCTTTGTTTTACGGGTTTTTAAAAGTAATTTATTTTTATAATGGGGTTTAGCTGCTTTTCACAGCTGTGTTTATGCAGCTTTACACCCACTTGACTCACTTCCAGACAGATATCAATACATAGGTTTTAAGATTCTTACTAGTCACATATATTCTTGTGCGGTGAATAGGGGGTGTTGAGTCCAGTTCACTGAGCAAGGAGTAGGTCTTGTCTATTACATATTGGGTGTATGGAACGGTATCTGAGCGAATTTGAAACCCTTGTTTTATGCCTCACCCCACCTCACCTTTCCCGTTAAGCAGCCATAGTGTGTTTTCTAAACGTGTGACTCTGTTCTGTTTTGTAATTCAGTTCAAGTGTAGCGGTTTTTACATTCCCTCTATAAGTGATATCTTATGATAAGTGTCTTTTTCTGTGTGACTTATTTCACTTAGAATCGTCGTACCTAAATCCACTCATCTTGCTTCTACTAGCCTTATGACATTGATTTCATGTCTGAGTGATATTCCATTGTACATAAGGACCACAACTTCTTTATCCATTTTTCTCTTTCCTGGGATATTTAAGGTGTCATGAAGTGGAGGTTCTTGTCAAAAGAGCAGCCCTAAACTTTGGGGTGCCTGTGTCTTGCTGATTTTTAGTTATCCCAATCTATACGCCCATGAGAGGACGTGCCCTATGCTCCCTAAGCTGTGTTTTTTCGATGTTTCAGGACACACCTTACACTTCTCCAGAGTGGCTGTTGGCAATTTACATCCCGCCCATCAGCGTAGCAAGGCTGCCATTTCTCCAGGGCCTGTCCTGCATTTCTGGTTTTGACACTTTTTGCAGCATGGCCCTTTTGACCGATGGGAAGCGAGACTTCTTTGTAGCGCTGATTAGCCTTTCCAGGTTGCTTGGTTGGCCAAACAGGGCGTATGCGTTTTTTCCTGAATATATTCAGGAAAAAACGCATACGCCCTGTTTGGCCAAGGGCATCATTGTCGACGTTTTACCACTTTTCATGTGCTTTAAAGGCGATTCGAATCTCCATCCTGAAACCTGTTTCCTGCAATTCTGCCTTGCTTTCAAATCCTCTTCGTTGCCTTCCCTCAATATATCTGTGGATGAGAGTTATCATTTATAGCTCTGCGGGTTTGTGAATTGCAGTGTCCCTGAGCTCCATTTTTCAACTGGCTTTTTTGGGAGCTGGCCGCAAAAGCGCGGGATTGCCTCAGGCCCTATTCTGCTTCTGGGCGGCAGGCTGAGCCTGTGGTTAATTCTTTTTCCCGATGGGAAAATAGAGTGAGCTGTGCCTGTCCCAACACCTACATCTAGTCTCTCATTGGTTGCCCCTCTTCCCGATCATCCTCAGGACAAATTGCAACCTGTAGGGAACAGGAGCTTAAAGGTGCTGATTCTCCAAGTAGGGAGATTGCTAGTAAAGTAGCTGGAAAGGCGAACCCGAGCACAAGGAGATGAGAAATGAGGTGCGTATTAGAAACCTTTCAAAATCACACGGTGTACCATCTTCTGGGTTTCTCATGCATGTTTTCGATGTAGGAAGATGCCCTTGAACCTGGAGATTTGGGACCCATGGGATGGGTACCAGGCAGTATTACTTTAAAGGGTCTGCATTTGCTCACCCAGCCTCACCCAACCTTTCAGCCCCAAGAGTGTCCACCCTTATGTCTCATCCAGCTGTGGGTCTAGATATGGTCAATCCAGGTTGCATCACAGCCTCTGAACGAATTTTGTAAGAATTTCTCTCTCTTTCACTGTCTTTGTTTTACGGGTTTTTAAAAGTAATTTATTTTTATAATGGGGTTTAGCTGCTTTTCACGGCTGTGTTTATGTGGCTTTACACCCACTTGACTCACTTCCAGACAGATATCAATACATAGGTTTTAAGATTCTTACTAGTCACATATATTCTTGTGCGGTGAATAGGGGGTGTTGAGTCCTGTTCACTGAGCAAGGAGTAGGTCTTTTCTATTACATATTGGGTGTATGGAACGGTATCTGAGCGAATTTGAAACCCTTGTTTTATGCCTCACCCCACCTCACCTTTCCCGTTAAGCAGCCATAGTGTGTTTTCTAAACGTGTGACTCTGTTCTGTTTTGTAATTCAGTTCAAGTGTAGCGGTTTTTACATTCCCTCTATAAGTGATAGCTTATGATAAGTGTCTTTTTCTGTGTGACTTATTTCACTTAGAATCGTCGTACCTAAATCCACTCATCTTGCTTCTACTAGCCTTATGACATTGATTTCATGTCTGAGTGATATTCCATTGTACATAAGGACCAAAACTTCTTTATCCATTTTTCTCTTTCCTGGGATATTTAAGGTGTCATGAAGTGGAGGTTCTTGTCAACAGAGCAGCCCTAAACTTTGGGGTGCCTGTGTCTTGCTGATTTTTAGTTTTCCCAATTTATACGCCCATGAGAGGACGTGCCCTATGCTCCCTAAGCTGTGTTTTTTCGATGCTACAGGACACACCGTACACTTCTCCAGAGTGGCTGTTGGCAATTTACATCCCGCCCATCAGCGTAGCAAGGCTGCCATTTCTCCATGGCCTGTCCTGCATCTCTGGTTTTGACACTTTTTGCAGCATGGCCCTTTTGACCGATGGGAAGCGAGACTTCTTTGTAGCGCTGATTAGCCTTTCCAGGTTGCTTGGTTGGCCAAAAAGGGCGTATGCGTTTTTTCCTGAATATATTCAGGAAAAAACGCATACGCCCTGTTTGGCCAAGGGCATTATTGTCGACGTTTTACCACTTTTCATGTGCTTTTAAGGCGATTTGAATCTACCTCCTGAAACCTGTTTCCTGCAATTCTGCCTTGCTTTCAAATCCTCTTCGTTGCCTTCCCTCAATATATCTGTGGATGAGAGTTATCATTTATAGCTCTGCGGGTTTGTGAGTTGCAGTGTCCCTGAGCTCCATTTTTCAACTGGCTTTTTTGGGAGCTGGCCGCAAAAGCGCGGAATTGCCTCAGGCCCTATTCTGCTTCTGGGCGGCAGGCTGAGCCTGTGGTTAATTCTTCTTACCGATGGGAAAATAGAGTGAGCTGTGCCTGTCCCAACACCTACATCTAGTCTCTCATTGGTTGCCCCTCTTCCCGTTCATCCTCAGGACAAATTGCAACCTGTAGGGAACAGGAGCTTAAAGGTGCTGATTCTCCAAGTAGGGAGATTGCTAGTAAAGTAGCTGGAAAGGTGAACCCGAGCACAAGGAGATGAGAAATGAGGTGCGTATTAGAAACCTTTCAAAATCACATGGTGTACCATCTTCTGGGTTTCTCATGCATGTTTTCGATGTAGGAAGATGCCCTTGAACCTGGAGATTTGGGACCCATGGGATGGGTACCAGGCAGTATTACTTTAAAGGGTCTGCGTTTGCTCACCCAACCTCACCCAACCTTTCAGCCCCAAGAGTGTCCACCCTTATGTCTCATCCAGCTGTGGGTCTAGATATGGTCAATCCAGGTTGCATCACAGCCTCTGAACGAATTTTGTAAGAATTTCTCTCTCTTTCACTGTCTTTGTTTTACGGGTTTTTAAAAGTAATTTATTTTTATAATGGGGTTTAGCTGCTTTTCACGGCTGTGTTTATGCGGCTTTACACCCACTTGACTCACTTCCAGACAGATATCAATACATAGGTTTTAAGATTCTTACTAGTCACATATATTCTTGTGCGGTGAATAGGGGGTGTTGAGTCCTGTTCACTGAGCAAGGAGTAGGTCTTGTCTATTACATATTGGGTGTATGGAACGGTATCTGAGCGAATTTGAAACCCTTGTTTTATGCCTCACCCCACCTCACCTTTCCCGTTAAGCAGCCATAGTGTGTTTTCTAAACGTGTGACTCTGTTCTGTTTTGTAATTCAGTTCAAGTGTAGCGGTTTTTACATTCCCTCTATAAGTGATAGCTTATGATAAGTGTCTTTTTCTGTGTGACTTATTTCACTTAGAATCGTCGTACCTAAATCCACTCATCTTGCTTCTACTAGCCTTATGACATTGATTTCATGTCTGAGTGATATTCCATTGTACATAAGGACCACAACTTCTTTATCCATTTTTCTCTTTCCTGGGATATTTAAGGTGTCATGAAGTGGAGGTTCTTGTCAACAGAGCAGCCCTAAACTTTGGGGTGCCTGTGTCTTGCTGATTTTTAGTTTTCCCAATTTATACGCCCATGAGAGGACGTGCCCTATGCTCCTAGAGCTGTGTTTTTTCAATGTTTCAGGACACACCTTACACTTCTCCAGAGTGGCTGTTGGCAATTTACATCCCGCCCATCAGAGTAGCAAGGCTGCCATTTCTCCAGGGCCTGTCCTGCATTTCTGGTTTTGACACTTTTTGCAGCATGGCCCTTTTGACCGATGGGAAGCGAGACTTCTTTGTAGCGCTGATTAGCCTTTCCAGGTTGCTTGGTTGGCCAAACAGGGCGTATGCGTTTTTTCCTGAATATATTCAGGAAAAAACGCATACGCCCTGTTTGGCCAAGGGCATCATTGTCGACGTTTTACCACTTTTCATGTGCTTTAAAGGCGATTCGAATCTACCTCCTGAAACCTGTTTCCTGCAATTCTGCCTTGCTTTCAAATCCTCTTCGTTGCCTTCCCTCAATATATCTGTGGATGAGAGTTATCATTTATAGCTCTGCGGGTTTGTGAATTGCAGTGTCCCTGAGCTCCATTTTTCAACTGGCTTTTTTGGGAGCTGGCCGCAAAAGCGCGGGATTGCCTCAGGCCCTATTCTGCTTCTGGCCGGCAGGCTGAGCCTGTGGTTTATTCTTCTTCCCGATGGGAAAATAGAGTGACCTGTGCCTGTCCCAACACCAAGATCTAGTCTCTCATTGGTTTCCCCTCTTCCCGTTCATCCTCAGGACAAATTGCAACCTGTAGGGAACAGGAGCTTAAAGGTGCTGATTCTCCAAGTAGGGAGATTGCTCGTAAAGTAGCTGGAAAGGCGAACCCGAGCACAAGGAGATGAGAAATGAGGTGCGTATTAGAAACCTTTCAAAATCACACGGTGTACCATCTTCTGGGTTTCTCATGCATGTTTTCGATGTAGGAAGATGCCCTTGAACCTGGAGATTTGGGACCCATGGGATGGATACCAGGCAGTATTACTTTAAAGGGTCTGCATTTGCTCACCCAACCTCACCCAACCGTTAAGCCCCAAGAGTGTCCACCCTTATGTCTCATCCAGCTGTGGGTCTAGATATGGTCAATCCAGGTTGCATCAGAACCTCTGAACGAATTTTGTAATAATTTCTCTCGCTTTCACTGTCTTTGTTTTACGGGTTTTTAAAAGTAATTTATTTTTATAATGGGGTTTAGCTGCTTTTCACGGCTGTGTTTATGCAGCTTTACACCCACTTGACTCACTTCCAGACAGATATCAATACATAGGTTTTAAGATTCTTACTAGTCACATATATTCTTGTGCGGTGAATAGGGGGTGTTGAGTCCAGTTCACTGAGCAAGGCGTAGGTCTTGTCTATTACATATTGGGTGTATGGAACGGTATCTGAGCGAATTTGAAACCCTTGTTTTATGCCTCACCCCACCTCACCTTTCCCGTTAAGCAGCCATAGTGTGTTTTCTAAACGTGTGACTCTGTTCTGTTTTGTAATTCAGTTCAAGTGTAGCGGTTTTTACATTCCCTCTATAAGTGATAGCTTATGATAAGTGTCTTTTTCTGTGTGACTTATTTCACTTATAATCATCGTACCTAAATCCACTCATCTTGCTTCTACTAGCGTTATGACATTGATTTCATGTCTGAGTGATATTCCATTGTACATAAGGACCACAACTTCTTTATCCATTTTTCTCTTTCCTGGGATATTTAAGGTGTCATGAAGTGGAGGTTCTTGTCAACAGAGCAGCCCTAAACTTTGGGGTGCCTGTGTCTTGATGATTTTTAGTTTTCCCAATTTATACGCCCATGAGAGGACGTGCCCTATGCTCCTAGAGCTGTGTTTTTTCGATGTTTCAGGACACACCGTACACTTCTCCAGAGTGGCTGTTGGCAATTTACATCCCGCCCAACAGCGTAGCAAGGCTGCCATTTCTCCATAGCCTGTCCTGCATTTCTGGTTTTGACACTTTTTGCAGCATGGCCCTTTTGACCGATGGGAAGCGAGACTTCTTTGTAGCTCTGATTAACCTTTCCAGGTTGCTTAGTTGGCCAAACAGGGCGTATGCGTTTTTTCCTGAATATATTCAGGAAAAAACGCATACGCCCTGTTTGGCCAAGGGCATCATTGTCGACTTTTTACCACTTTTCATGTGCTTTAAAGGCGATTCGAATCTACCTCCTGAAACCTGTTTCCTGCAATTCTGCCTTGCTTTCAAATCCTCTTCGTTGCCTTCCCTCAATATATCTGTGGATGAGAGTTATCATTTATAGCTCTGCGGGTTTGTGATTTGCAGTGTCCCTGAGCTCCATTTTTTACTGGCTTTTTTGGGAGCTGGCCGAAAAAGCGCGGGATTGCCTCAGGCCCTATTCTGCTTCTGGGCGGCAGGCTGAGCCTGTGGTTAATTCTTCTTCCCGATGGGAAAATAGAGTGACCTGTGCCTGTCCCAACACCTAGATCTAGTCTCTCATTGGTTTCCCCTCTTCCCGTTCATCCTCAGGACACATTGCAACCTGTAGGGAACAGGAGTTTAAAGGTGCTGATTCTCCAAGTAGGGAGATTGCTAGTAAAGTAGCTGGAAAGGCGAACCCGAGCACAAGGAGATGAGAAATGAGGTGCGTATTAGAAACCTTTCAAAATCACACGGTGTACCATCTTCTGGGTTTCTCATGCATGTTTTCGATGTAGGAAGATGCCCTTGAACCTGGAGATTTGGGACCCATGGGATGGGTACCACGCAGTATTACTTTAAAGGGTCTGCATTTGCTCACCCAACCTCACCCAACCTCTCAGCCCCAAGAGTGTCCACCCTTATGTCTCATCCAGGTGTGGGTCTAGATATGGTCAATCCAGGTTGCATCACAGCCTCTGAACGAATTTTGTAAGAATTTCTCTCTCTTTCACTGTCTTTGTTTTACGCGTTTTTAAAAGTAATTTATTTTTATAATGGGGTTTAGCTGCTTTTCACGGCTGTGTTTATGCGGCTTTACACCCACTTGACTCACTTCCAGACAGATATCAATACATAGGTTTTAAGATTCTTACTAGTCACATATATTCTTGTGCGGTGAAAAGGGGGTGTTGAGTCCAGTTCACTGAGCAAGGAGTAGGTCTTGTCTATTACATATTGGGTGTATGGAACGGTATCTGAGCGAATTTGAAACCCTTGTTTTATGCATCACCCCACCTCACCTTTCCCGCTCAGCAGCCATAGTGTGTTTTCTAAACGTGTGACTCTGTTCTGTTTTGTAATTCAGTTCAAGTGTTGCGGTTTTTACATTCCCTCTATAAGTGATACCTTATGATAAGTGTCTTTTTCTGTGTGACTTATTTCACTTAGAATCGTCGTACCTAAATCCACTCATCTTGCTTCTACTAGCCTTATGACATTGATTTCATGTCTGAGTGATATTCCATTGTACATAAGGACCACAACTTCTTTATCCATTTTTCTCTTTCCTGGGATATTTAAGGTGTCATGAAGTGGAGGTTTTTGTCAACAGAGCAGCCCTAAACTTTGTGGTGCCTGTGTCTTGCTGATTTTTAGTTTTCCCAATTTATACGCCCATGAGTGGACGTGCCCTATGCTCCCTAACTGTGTTTTTTCGATGTTTCAGGACACACCGTACACTTCTTCAGAGTGGCTGTTGGCGATTTACATCCCGCCCATCAGCGTAGCAAGGCTGCCATTTCTCCATGGCCTGTCCTGCATTTCTGGTTTTGACACTTTTTGCAGCATGACCCTTTTGACCGATGGGAAGCGAAACTTCTTTGTAGCGCTTATTTGCCTTTCCATGTTGCTTGGTTGGCCAAAAAGGGCGTATGCGTTTTTTCCTGAATATATTCAGGAAAAAACGCATACGCCCTTTTTGGCCAAGGGCATCATTATCGACGTTTTGCCGCTTTTCATGTGCTTTAATGGCGATTCGAATATACCTCCTGAAATCTGTTTCCTGCAATTCTGCCTTGCTTTCAAATCCTCTTCGTTGCCTTCCCTCAATATATCTGTGGATGACAGTTATCATTTATAACTCTGCGGGTTTGTGAATTGCAGTGTCCCTGAGCTCCATTTTTCAACTCGCTTTTTTGGTAGCTGGCCGCAAAAGCGCGGCATTGCCTCAGGCCCTATTCTGGTTCCCGGCGGGAGGCTGAGCCTGTGTTTAATTCTTCTTCCTGATGGGAAAATAGAGTGACCTGTGCCTGTCCCAACACCTAGATCTAGTCTCTCATTGGTTGCCCCTCTTCCCGTTCATCCTCAGGACAAATTGCAACCTGTAGGGAACAGGAGCTTAAAGGTGCTGATTCTCCAAGTAGGGAGATTGCTAGTAAAGTAGCTGGAAAGGCGAACCCGAGCACAAGGAGATGAGAAATGGGGTGCGTTTTAGAAACCTTTCAAAATCACATGGTGTACCATCTTCTGGGTTTCTCATGCATGTTTTCGATGTAGGAAGATGCCCTTGAACCTGGAGATTTGGGGCCCATGGGATGGGTACCACACAGTATTACTTTAAAGGGTCTGCGTTTGCTCACCCAACCTCACCCAACCTCTAAGCCCCAAGAGTGTCCACCCTTATGTCTCATCCAGCTGTGGGTGTTGATATGGTCAATCCAGGTTGCATCACAGCCTCTGAACGAATTTTGTAAGAATTTCTCTCTCTTTCACTGTCTTTGTTTTACGGGTTTTTAAAAGTAATTTATTTTTATAATGGGGTTTAGCTGCTTTTCACGGCTGTGTTTATGCGGCTTTACACCCACTTGACTCACTTCCAGACAGATATCAATACATAGGTTTTAAGATTCTTACTAGTCACATATATTCTTGTGCGGTGAATAGGGGGAGTTGAGTCCAGTTCACTGAGCAAGGAGTAGGTCTTGTCTATTACATATTGGGTGTATGGAACGGTATCTGAGCGAATTTGAAACCCTTGTTTTATGCATCACCCCACCTCACCTTTCCCGTTAAGCAGCCATAGTGTGTTTTCTAAACGTGTGACTCTGTTCTGTTTTGTAATTCAGTTCAAGTGTAGCGGTTTTTACATTCACTCTATAAGTGAGAGCTTATGATAAGTGTCTTTTTCTGTGTGACTTATTTCACTTAGAATCGTCATACCTAAATCCACTCATCTTGCTTCTACTAGCCTTATGACATTGATATCATGTCTGAGTGATATTCCTTTGTACATAAGGACCACAACTTCTTTATCCATTTTTCTCTTTCCTGGGATATTTAAGGTGTCATGAAGTGGAGGTTCTTGTCAACAAAGCAGCCCTAAACATTGTGGTGCCTGTGTCTTGCTGATTTTTAGTTTTCCCAATTTATACGCCCATGAGTGCACGTGCCCTATGCTCCCTAAGCTGTTTTTTCGATGTTTCAGGACACACCGTACACTTCTCCAGAGTGGCTGTTGGCAATTTACATCCCGCCCATCAGCGTAGCAAGGCTGCCATTTCTCCATGGCCTGTCCTGCATTTCTCGTTTTGACACTTTTTGCAGCATGGCCCTTTTCACCGATGGGAAGCGAGACTTCTTTGTAGCGCTGATTTGCCTTTCCAGGTTGCTTGGTTGGCCAAAAAGGGCGTATCCGTTTTTTCCTGAATATATTCAGGAAAAAACGCATACGCCCTTTTTGGCCAAGGGCATCACTGTCGACGTTTTGCCACTTTTCATGTGCTTTAAAGGCGATTCGTATCTACCTCCTGAAACATGTTTCCTGCAATTCTGCCTTGCTTTCAAATCCTCTTCGTTGCCTTCCCTCAATATATTTGTGGACGAGAGTTACCATTTATAACTCTGCGGGTTTGTGAATGGCAGTGACCCTGAGCTCCATTTTTCAACTGTCTTTTTTGGGAGCTGGCCGCAAAAGCACGGGATTGCCTCAGGCCCTATTCAGGTTCCGGGGGGCAGGCTGAGCCTGTGGTTAATTCTTCATCCTGATGGGAAAATAGAGTGACCTGTGCCTGTCCCAACACCTAGATCTAGTCTCTCATTGGTTGCCCCTCTTCCCGTTCATCCTCAGGACAAATTGCAACCTGTACAGAACAGGAGGTTAAAGGTGCTGATTCTCCAAGTAGGGAGATTGCTAGTAAAGTAGCTGGAATGGCGAACCCGAGCACAAGGAGATGAGAAATGAGGTGCGTTTTAGAAACCTTTCAAAATCACACGGTGTACCTTATTCTGGGTTTCTCATGCATGTTTTCGATGTAGGAAGATGCCCTTGAACCTGGAGATTTGGGACCCATGGGATGGGTACCACGCAGTATTACTTTAAAGGTTCTGCGTTTGCTCACCCAACCTCACCCAACCTCTCAGCCCCAAGAGTATCCACCCTTATGTCTCATCCAGCTGTGGGTCTAGATATGGTCAATCCAGGTTGCATCAAAGCCCCTGAACGAATTATGTAAGAATTTCTCTCTCTTTCACTGTCTTTCTTTTACGGGTTTTTAAAAGTAATTTATTTTTATTATGGGGTTTAGCTGCCTTTCACGGCTGTGTTTATGCGGCTTTACACCCACTTGGCTCACTTCCAGAGAGATATCAATACATAGGTTTTACGATTATTACTAGTCAGATATATTCTTGTGCGGTGAATAGGGGGTGTTGATTCCAGTTCACTGAGCAAGGAGTAGGCCTTGTCTATTACATATTGGGTGTATGGAACGGTATCTGAGCGAATTTGAAACCCTTGTTTTATGCATCACCCCACCTCACCTTTCCCGTTAAGCAGCCATAGTGTGTTTTCTAAACGTTTGACTCTGTTCCCTTTGTAATTCAGTTCAAGTGTAGCGGTTTTTACCTTCCCTCTATAAGTGATAGCTTATGATAAGTGTCTTTTTCTGTGTGACTTAGTTCACTTAGAATCGTCATACCTAAATCCACTCATCTTGCTTCTACTAGCCTTATGACATTGATTTCATGTCTGAGTGATATTCCTTTGTACATAAGGACCACAACTTCTTTATCCATTTTTCTCTTTCCTGGGATATTTAAGGTGTCATGAAGTGGAGGTTCTTGTCAACATAGCAGCCCTAAACATTGGGGTGCCTGTGTCTTGCTGATTTTTAGTTTTCCCAATTTATACGCCCATGAGTGCACGTGCCCTATGCTCCCTAAGCTGTTTTTTCGATGTTTCAGGACACACCGTACACTTCTCCAGAGTGGCTGTTGGCAATTTACATCCCGCCCATCAGCGTAGCAAGGCTGCCATTTCTCCATGGCCTGTCCTGCATTTCTCGTTTTGACACTTTTTGCAGCATGGCCCTTTTGACCGATGGGAAGCGAGACTTCTTTGTAGCGCTGATTTGCCTTTCCAGGTTGCTTGGTTGGCCAAAAAGGGCGTATCCGTTTTTTCCTGAATATATTCAGGAAAAAACGCATACGCCCTTTTTGGCCAAGGGCATCACTGTCGACGTTTTGCCGCTTTTCATGTGCTTTAAAGGCGATTCGTATCTACCTCCTGAAATCTGTTTCCTGCAATTCTGCCTTGCTTTCAAATCCTCTTCGTTGCCTTCCCTCAATATATTTGTGGACGAGAGTTACCATTTATAACTCTGCGGGTTTGTGAATGGCAGTGACCCTGAGCTCCATTTTTCAACTGTCTTTTTTGGGAGCTGGCCGCAAAAGCACGGGATTGCCTCAGGCCCTATTCAGGTTCCGGGGGGCAGGCTGAGCCTGTGGTTAATTCTTCATCCTGATGGGAAAATAGAGTGACCTGTGCCTGTCCCAACACCTAGATCTAGTCTCTCATTGGTTGCCCCTCTTCCCGTTCATCCTCAGGACAAATTGCAACCTGTACAGAACAGGAGGTTAAAGGTGCTGATTCTCCAAGTAGGGAGATTGCTAGTAAAGTACCTGGAATGGCGAACCCGAGCACAAGGAGATGAGAAATGAGGTGCGTTTTGGAAACCTTTCAAAATCACACGGTGTACCTTATTCTGGGTTTCTCATGCATGTTTTCGATGTAGGAAGATGCCCTTGAACCTGGAGATTTGGGACCCATGGGATGGGTACCACGCAGTATTACTTTAAAGGTTCTGCGTTTGCTCACCCAACCTCACCCAACCTCTCAGCCCCAAGAGTGTCCACCCTTATGTCTCATCCAGCTGTGGGTCTAGATATGGTCAATCCAGGTTGCATCAAAGCCCCTGAACGAATTATGTAAGAATTTCTCTCTCTTTCACTGTCTTTCTTTTACGGGATTTTAAAAGTAATTTATTTTTATAATGGGGTTTAGCTGCCTTTCACGGCTGTGTTTATGCGGCTTTACACCCACTTGACTCACTTCCAGAGAGATATCAATACATAGGTTTTACGATTCTTACTAGTCAGACATATTATTGTGCGGTGAATAGGGGGTGTTGAGTCCAGTTCACTGAGCAAGGAGTTGGTCTTGTCTATTACATATTGGGTGTATGGAACGGTATCTGAGTGAATTTGAAACCCTTGTTTTATGCATCACCCCAACTCACCTTTCCCGTTAAGCAGCCATAGTGTGTTTTCTAAACGTGTGACTCTGTTCTGTTTTGTAATTCAGTTCAAGTGTAGCGGTTTTTACATTCCCTCTCTAAGTGATAGCTTATGATAAGTGTCTTTTTCTGTGTGACTTATTTCACTTAGAATCATCGTACCTAAATCCACTCATCTTGCTTCTACTAGCGTTATGACATTGATTTCATGTCTGAGTGATATTCCATTGTACATAAGGACCACAACTTCTTTATCCATTTTTCTCTTTCCTGGGATATTTACGGTGTCATGAAGTGTAGGTTCTTGTCAATAGAGCTGCCCTAAACTTTGGGGTGCCTGTGTCTTGCTGATTTTTAGTTTTCCCAATTTATACGCCCATGAGTGGACGTGCCCTATGCTCCCTAAGCTGTGTTTTTTTGATGTTTCAGGACACACCGTACACTTCTCCAGAGTGGCTGTTGGCAATTTACATCCCTCCCATCAGCGTAGCAAGGCTGCCATTTCTCCATGGCCTGTCCTGCATTTCTGGTTTTGAAAATTTTTGCAGCATGGCCCTTTTGACCGATGGGAAGCAAGAATTCTTGGTAGCGCTGATTTGCCTTTCCAGGTTGCTTGGTTGGCCAAAAAGGGCGTATGCGTTGTTTCCTGAATATATTCAGGAAACAACGCATACGCCCTTTTTGGCCAAGGTCATCATTGTCGACGTTTTGCCACCTTTCATGTGCTTTAAAGGCGATTCGAATCTACCCCCTGAAACCTGTTTCCTGCAATTCTGCCTTGCTTTCAAATCCTCTTCGTTGCCTTCCCTCAATATATTTGTGGACGAGAGTTATCATTTATAACTCAGCAGGTTTGTGAATTGCAGTGCCCCTGAGCTCCATTTTTCAACTGTCTTTTTTGGGAGCTGGCCGCAAAAGCACGGGATTGCCTCAGGCCCTATTCTGGTTCCCGGCGGCAGGCTGAACCTGTGTTTAATTCTTCTTCCTATTGGGAAAAAAGAGAGACCTGTGCCTGTCCCAACACCTAGATCTAGTCTCTCATTGGTTGCCCCTCTTCCCGTTCATCCTCAGGACAAATTGCAACCTGTAGGGAACAGGAGCTTAAAGGTGCTGATTCTCCAAGTAGGGAGATTGCTAGTAAAGTAGCTGGAAAGGCGAACCCCAGCACAAGGAGATGAGAAATGTGGTTCATTTTGGAAACCTTTCAAAATCACACGGTGTACCATCTTCTGGGTTTCTCATGCATGTTTTCGATGTAGGAAGATGCCCTTGAACCTGGAGATTTGGGACCCATGGGATGGGTACCACGCAGTATTACTTTAAAGGGTCTGCGTTTGCTCACCCAACCTCACCAAACCTCTCAGCCCCAAGAGTGTCCACCCTTATGTCTCATCCAGCTGTGGGTCTAGATATGGTCAATCCAGGTTGCATCACAGCCCCTGAACGAATTTTGTAAAATTTCTCTCTTTTTCACTGTCTTTGTTTTACGGGTTTTTAAAAGTAATTTATTTTTATAATGGGGTTTAGCTGCTTTTCACGGCTGTGTTTAAGCGGCTTTACACCCACTTGACTCACTTCCAGACACGTATCAATACATAGGTTTTAAGATTCTTACTAGTCACGTATATTCTTGTGCGGTGAATAGGGGGTGTTGTGTCCAGTTCACTGAGCAAGGAGTAGGTCTTGTCTATTACATATTGGGTGTATGGAACGGTATCTGAGCGAATTTGAAACCCTTGTTTTATGCATCACCCCACCTCACCTTTCCCGTTAAGCAGCCATAGTGTGTTTTCTAAACGTGTGACTCTGTTCTGTTTTGTAATTCAGTTCAAGTGTAGCGGTTTTTACATTCCCTCTATAAGTGACAGCCTTTGATAAGTGTCTTTTTCTGTGTGACTTAGTTCACTTAGAATCGTCATACCTAAATCCACTCATCTTGCTTCTACTAGCCTTATGACATTGATTTCATGTCTGAGTGATATTCCTTTGTACATAAGGACCACAACTTCTTTATCCATTTTTCTCTTTCCTGGGATATTTAAGGTGTCATGAAGTGGAGGTTCTTGTCAACATAGCAGCCCTAAACATTGGGGTGCCTGTGTCTTGCTGATTTTTAGTTTTCCCAATTTATACGCCCATGAGTGCACTTGCCCTATGCTCCCTAATCTGTTTTTTCGATGTTTCAGGACACACCGTACACTTCTCCAGAGTGGCTGTTGGCAATTTACATCCCGCCCATCAGCGTAGCAAGGCTGCCATTTCTCCATGGCCTGTCCTGCATTTCTGGTTTTGACACTTTTTGCAGCATGGCCCTTTTGACCGATGGGAAGCGAGACTTCTTTGTAGCGCTGATTTGCCTTTCCAGGTTGCTTGGTTGGCCAAAAAGGGCGTATCCGTTTTTTCCTGAATATATTCAGGAAAAAACGCATACGCCCTTTTTGGCCAAGGGCATCACTGTCGACGTTTTGCCACTTTTCATGTGCTTTAAAGGCGATTCGAATCTACCTCCTGAAACATGTTTCCTGCAATTCTGCCTTGCTTTCAAATCCTCTTCGTAGCCTTCCCTCAATATATTTGTTGACGAGAGTTACCATTTATAACTCTGCGGGTTTGTGAATGGCAGTGCCCCTGAGCTCCATTTTTCAACTGTCTTTTTTGGGAGCTGGCCGCAAAAGCACGGGATTGCCTCAGGCCCTATTCAGGTTCCGGGGGGCAGGCTGAGCCTGTGGTTAATTCTTCATCCTGATGGGAAAATAGAGTGACCTGTGCCTGTCCCAACACCTAGATCTAGTCTCTCATTGGCTGCCCCTCTTCCCGTTCATCCTCAGGACAAATTGCAACCTGTAGGGAACAGGAGGTTAAAGGTGCTGATTCTCCAAGTAGGGAGATTGCTAGTGAAGTAGCTGGAATGGCGAACCCGAGCACAAGGAGATGAGAAATGAGGTGCGTTTTGGAAACCTTTCAAAATCACACGGTGTACCTTATTCTGGGTTTCTCATGCATGTTTTCGATGTAGGAAGATGCCCTTGAACCTGGAGATTTGGGACCCATGGGATGGGTACCACGCAGTATTACTTTAAAGGTTCTGCGTTTGCTCACCCAACCTCACCCAACCTCTCAGCCCCAACAGTGTCCACCCTTATGTCTCATCCAGCTGTGGGTCTAGATATGGTCAATCCAGGTTGCATCACAGCCCCTGAACGAATTTTGTAAGCATTTCTCTCTCTTTCACTGTCTTTGTTTTACGGGTTTTTAAAAGTAATTTATTTTTATAATGGGGTTTAGCTGCTTTTCACGGCTGTGTTTAAGCGGCTTTACACCCACTTGACTCACTTCCAGACACGTATCAATACATAGGTTTTAAGATTCTTACTAGTCACGTATATTCTTGTGCGGTGAATAGGGGGTGTTGTGTCCAGTTCACTGAGCAAGGAGTAGGTCTTTTTTATTACATATTGTGTGTATGGAACGGTATCTGAGCGAATTTGAAACCCTTGTTTTATGCATCACCCCACCTCACCTTTCCCGTTAAGCAGCCATAGTGTGTTTTCTAAACGTGTGACTCTGTTCTGTTTTGTAATTCAGTTCAAGTGTAGCGGTTTTTACATTCCCTCTATAAGTGATACCTTATGATAAGTGTCTTTTTCTGTGTGACTTATTTCACTTGGAATCGTCGTACCTAAATCCACTCATCTTGCTTCTCCTAGCCTTATGACATTGATTTCATGTCTGAGTAATATTCCATTGTACATAAGGACCACAACTTCTTTATCCATTTTTCTCTTTCCTGGGATATTTAAGGTGTCATGAACTGGAGGTTCTTGTCAACAGAGCAGCCCTAAACTTTGGGGTGCCTGTGTCTTGCTGATTTTTAGTTTTCCCAATTTATACGCCCATGAGTGGACGTGCCCTATGCTCCCTAAGCTGTGTTTTTTCGATGTTTCAGGACACACCGTACACTTCTCCAGAGTGGCTGTTGGCAATTAACATCCCGCCTATCAGCGTAGCAAGGCTGCCATTTCTCCATGGCCTGTCCTGCATTTCTGGTTTTGACACTTTTTTAGCATGGCCCTTTTGACCGATGGGAAGCGAGACTTCTTTGTAGCGCTGATTTGCCTTTCCAGGTTGCTTGGTTGGCCAAAAAGGGCGTATGCGTTTTTTCCTGAATATATTCAGGAAAAAACGCATACGCCCTTTTTGGCCAAGGGCATCATTGTCGACGTTTTGCCGCTTTTCATGTGCTTTAAAGGCAATTCGAATCTACCTCCTGAAATCTGTTTCCTGCAATTCTGCCTTGCTTTCAAATCCTCTTCGTTGCCTTCCCTCAATATATTTTTGGACGAGACTTATCATTTATAACTCTGCGGGTTTGTGAATTGCAGTGTCCCTGAGCTCCATTTTTCAACTCGCTTTTTTGGGAGCTGGCCGCAAAAGCGCAGTATTGCATCAGGCGCTATTGTGCTTCTGGGCAGCAGGCTGAGCCTGTGGTTAATTCTTCTTCCTGATGGGAAAATAGAGTGACCTGTGCCTGTCCCAACACCTAGATATAGTCTTTCATTGGTTGCCCCTCTTCCCGTTCATCCTCAGGACAATTTGCAACCTGTATGGATCAGGAGCTTAAAGGTGCTGATTCTGCAAGTAGGGAGATTGCTAGTAAAGTAGCTGGAAAGGCGAACCCGAGCACAAGGAGGTGAGAAATGGGGTGCGTTTTAGAAACCTTTCAAAATCACACGGTGTACCATCTTCTGAGTTTCTCATGCATGTTTTCGATGTAGGAAGATGCCCTTGAACCTGGAGATTTGGGACCCATGGGATGGGTACCACGCAGTATTACTTTAAAGGGTCTGCGTTTGCTCACCCAACCTCACCCAACCTGTCAGCCCCAAGAGTGTCCAACCTTATGTCTCATCCAGCTGTGGGTCTAGATATGGTCAATCCAGGTTGCATCACAGCCCCTGAACGAATTTTGTAAGAATTTCACTGTCTTTGTTTTACGGGTTTTTAAAAGTAATTTATTTTTATAATGGGGTTTAGCTGCTTTTCACGGCTGTGTTTAAGCGGCTTTACACCCACTTGACTCACTTCCAGACACGTATCAATACATAGGTTTTAAGATTCTTACTAGTCACGTATATTCTTGTGCGGTGAATAGGGGGTGTTGTGTCCAGTTCACTGAGCAAGGAGTAGGTCTTGTCTATTACATATTGGGTGTATGGAACGGTATCTGAGCGAATTTGAAACCCTTGTTTTATGCATCACCCCACCTCACCTTTCCCGTTAAGCAGCCATAGTGTGTTTTCTAAACGTGTGACTCTGTTCTGTTTTGTAATTCAGTTCAAATGTAGCGGTTTTTACATTCCCTCTATAAGTGACAGCCTTTGATAAGTGTCTTTTTCTGTGTGACTTAGTTCACTTAGAATCGTCATACCTAAATCCACTCATCTTGCTTCTACTAGCCTTATGACATTGATTTCATGTCTGAGTGATATTCCTTTGTACATAAGGACCACAACTTCTTTATCCATTTTTCTCTTTCCTGGGATATTTAAGGTGTCATGAAGTGGAGGTTCTTGTCAACATAGCAGCCCTAAACATTGGGGTGCCTGTGTCTTGCTGATTTTTAGTTTTCCCAATTTATACGCCCATGAGTGCACTTGCCCTATGCTCCCTAAGCTGTTTTTTCGATGTTTCAGGACACACCGTACACTTCTCCAGAGTGGCTGTTGGCAATTTACATCCCGCCCATCAGCGTAGCAAGGCTGCCATTTCTCCATGGCCTGTCCTGCATTTCTGGTTTTGACACTTTTTGCAGCATGGCCCTTTTGACCGATGGGAAGCGAGACTTCTTTGTAGCGCTGATTTGCCTTTCCAGGTTGCTTGGTTGGCCAAAAAGGGCGTATCCGTTTTTTCCTGAATATATTCAGGAAAAAACGCATACGCCCTTTTTGGCCAAGGGCATCACTGTCGACGTTTTGCCACTTTTCATGTGCTTTAAAGGCGATTCGAATTTACCTCCTGAAACATGTTTCCTGCAATTCTGCCTTGCTTTCAAATCCTCTTCGTTGCCTTCCCTCAATATATTTGTTGACGAGAGTTACCATTTATAACTCTGCGGGTTTGTGAATGGCAGTGCCCCTGAGCTCCATTTTTCAACTGTCTTTTTTGGGAGCTGGCCGCAAAAGCACGGGATTGCCTCAGGCCCTATTCAGGTTCCGGGGGGCAGGCTGAGCCTGTGGTTAATTCTTCTTCCTGATGGGAAAATAGAGTGACCTGTGCCTGTCCCAACACCTAGATCTAGTCTCTCATTGGTTGCCCCTCTTCCCGTTCATCCTCAGGACAAATTGCAACCTGTACAGAACAGGAGGTTAAAGGTGCTGATTCTCCAAGTAGGGAGATTGCTAGTAAAGTACCTGGAATGGCGAACCCGAGCACAAGGAGATGAGAAATGAGGTGCGTTTTAGAACCTTTCAAAATCACACGGTGTACCTTATTCTGGGTTTCTCATGCATGTTTTCGATGTAGGAAGATGCCCTTGAACCTGGAGATTTGGGACCCATGGGATGGGTACCACGCAGTATTACTTTAAAGGTTCTGCGTTTGCTCACCCAACCTCACCCAACCTCTCAGCCCCAAGAGTGTCCACCCTTATGTCTCATCCAGCTGTGGGTCTAGATATGGTCAATCCAGGTTGCATCAAAGCCCCTGAACGAATTATGTAAGAATTTCTCTCTCTTTCACTGTCTTTCTTTTACGGGTTTTTAAAAGTAATTTATTTTTATTATGGGGTTTAGCTGCCTTTCACGGCTGTGTTTATGCGGCTTTACACCCACTTGACTCACTTCCAGAGAGATATCAATACATAGGTTTTACGCTTCTTACTAGTCAGACATATTATTGTGCGGTGAATAGGGGGTGTTGAGTCCAGTTCACTGAGCAAGGAGTTGGTCTTGTCTATTACATATTGGGTGTATGGAACGGTATCTGAGTGAATTTGAAACCCTTGTTTTATGCATCACCCCACCTCACCTTTCCCGTTAAGCAGCCATAGTGTGTTTTCTAAACGTGTGACTCTGTTCTGTTTTGTAATTCAGTTCAAGTGTAGCGGTTTTTACATTCCCTCTCTAAGTGATAGCTTATGATAAGTGTCTTTTTCTGTGTGACTTATTTCACTTAGAATCGTCGTTCCTAAATCCACTCATCTTGCTTCTACTAGCCTTATGACATTGATTTCATGTCTGAGTGATATTCCATTGTATATAAGGACCACAACTTCTTTATCCATTTTTCTCTTTCCTGGGGTATTTACGGTGTCATGAAGTGGAGGTTCTTGCCAACAGAGCTGCCCTAAACTTTGGGGTGCCTGTGTCTTGCTGATTTTTAGTTTTCCCAATTTATACGCCCATGAGTGGACGTGCCCTATGCTCCCTAAGCTGTGTTTTTTCGATGTTTCAGGACACACCGTACACTTCTCCAGAGTGGCTGTTGGCAATTTACATCCCTCCCATCAGCGTAGCAAGGCTGCCATTTCTCCATGGCCTGTCCTGCATTTCTGGTTTTGAAAATTTTTGCAGCATGGCCCTTTTGACCGATGGGAAGCGAGAATTCTTGGTAGCGCTGATTTGCCTTTCCAGGTTGCTTGGTTGGCCAAAAAGGGCGTATGCGTTTTTTCCTGAATATATTCAGGAAACAACGCATACGCCCTTTTTGGCCAAGGTCATCATTGTCGACGTTTTGCCACCTTTCATGTGCTTTAAAGGCGATTCGAATCTACCTCCTGAAACCTGTTTCCTGCAATTCTGCCTTGCTTTCAAATCCTCTTCGTTGCCTTCCCTCAATATATTTGTGGACGAGAGTTATCATTTATAACTCAGCAGGTTTGTGAATTGCAGTGCTCCTGAGCTCCATTTTTCAACTGTCTTTTTTGGGAGCTGGCCGCAAAAGCACGGGATTGCCTCAGGCCCTATTCTGGTTCCCGGCGGCAGGCTGAACCTGTGTTTAATTCTTCTTCCTGATGGGAAAATAGAGTGACCTGTGCCTGTCCCAACACCTAGATCTAGTCTCTCATTGGTTGCCCGTCTTCCCGTTCATCCTCAGGACAAATTGCAACCTGTAGGGAACAGGAGCTTAAAGGTGCTGATTCTCCAAGTAGGGAGATTGCTAGTAAAGTAGCTGGAAAGGCGAACCCGAGCACAAGGAGATGAGAAATGTGGTTCATTTTGGAAACCTTTCAAAATCACACGGTGTACCATCTTCTGGGTTTCTCATGCATGTTTTCGATGTAGGAAGATGCCCTTGAACCTGGAGATTTGGGACCCATGGGATGGGTACCACACAGTATTACTTTAAAGGGTCTGCGTTTGCTCACCCAACCTCACCAAACCTCTCAGCCCCAACAGTGTCCACCCTTATGTCTCATCCAGCTGTGGGTCTAGATATGGTCAATCCAGGTTGCATCACAGCCCCTGAACGAATTTTGTAAGAATTTCTCTCTCTTTCACTGTCTTTGTTTTACGGGTTTTTAAAAGTAATTTATTTTTATAATGGGGTTTAGCTGCTTTTCACGGCTGTGTTTAAGCGGCTTTACACCCACTTGACTCACTTCCAGACACGTATCAATACATAGGTTTTAATATTCTTACTAGTCACGTATATTCTTGTGCGGTGAATAGGGGGTGTTGTGTCCAGTTCACTGAGCAAGGAGTAGGTCTTGTCTATTACATATTGGGTGTATGGAACGGTATCTGAGCGAATTTGAAACCCTTGTTTTATGCATCACCCCACCTCACCTTTCCCGTTAAGCAGCCATAGTGTGTTTTCTAAACGTGTGACTCTGTTCTGTTTTGTAATTCAGTTCAAGTGTAGCGGTTTTTACATTCCCTCTATAAGTGATACCTTATGATAAGTGTCTTTTTCTGTGTGACTTATTTCACTTGGAATCGTCGTACCTAAATCCACTCATCTTGCTTCTCCTATCCTTATGACATTGATTTCATGTCTGAGTGATATTCCATTGTACATAAGGACCACAACTTCTTTATCCATTTTTCTCTTTCCTGGGATATTTAAGGTGTCATGAACTGGAGGTTCTTGTCAACAGAGCAGCCCTAAACTTTGGGGTGCCTGTGTCTTGCTGATTTTTAGTTTTCCCAATTTATACGCCCATGAGTGGACGTGCCCTCTGCTCCCTAAGCTGTGTTTTTTCGATGTTTCAGGACACACCGTACACTTCTCCAGAGTGGCTGTTGGCAATTAACATCCCGCCTATCAGCGTAGCAAGGCTGCCATTTCTCCATGGCCTGTCCTGCATTTCTGGTTTTGACACTTTTTTAGCATGGCCCTTTTGACCGATGGGAAGCGAGACTTCTTTGTAGCGCTGATTTGCCTTTCCAGGTTGCTTGGTTGGCCAAAAAGGGCGTATGCGTTTTTTCCTGAATATATTCAGGAAAAAACGCATACGCCCTTTTTGGCCAAGGGCATCATTGTCGACCTTTTGCCGCTTTTCATGTGCTTTAAAGGCAATTCGAATCTACCTCCTGAAATCTGTTTCCTGCAATTCTGCCTTGCTTTCAAATCCTCTTCGTTGCCTTCCCTCAATATATTTTTGGACGAGACTTATCATTTATAACTCTGCGGGTTTGTGAATTGCAGTGTCCCTGAGCTCCATTTTTCAACTCGCTTTTTTGGGAGCTGGCCGCAAAAGCGCAGTATTGCCTCAGGCGCTATTGTGCTTCTGGGCAGCAGGCTGAGCCTGTGGTTAATTCTTCTTCCTAATGGGAAAATAGAGTGACCTGTGCCTGTCCCAACACCTAGATATAGTCTCTCATTGGTTGCCCCTCTTCCCGTTCATCCTCAGGACAAATTGCAACCTGTATGGATCAGGAGCTTAAAGGTGCTGATTCTGCAAGTAGGGAGATTGCTAGTAAAGTAGCTGGAAAGGCGAACCCGAGCACAAGGAGGTGAGAAATGGGGAGCGTTTTAGAAACCTTTCAAAATCACACGGTGTACCATCTTCTGAGTTTCTCATGCATGTTTTCGATGTAGGAAGATGCCCTTGAACCTGGAGATTTGGGACCCATGGGATGGGTACCACGCAGTATTACTTTAAAGGGTCTGCGTTTGCTCACCCAACCTCACCCAACCTGTCAGCCCCAAGAGTGTCCAACCTTATGTCTCATCCAGCTGTGGGTCTAGATATGGTCAATCCAGGTTGCATCACAGCCCCTGAACGAATTTTGTAAGAATTTCTCTCTCTTTCACTGTCTTTGTTTTACGGGTTTTTAAAAGTAATTTATTTTTATAATGGGGTTTAGCTGCTTTTCACGGCTGTGTTTATGCGGCTTTACACCCACTTGACTCACTTCCAGAGAGATATCAATACATAGGTTTTACGATTATTACTAGTCAGATATATTCTTGTGCGGTGAATAGGGGGAGTTGAGTCCAGTTCACTGAGCAAGGAGTAGGCCTTGTCTATTACATATTGGGTGTATGGAACGGTATCTGAGCGAATTTGAAACCCTTGTTTTATGCATCACCCCACCTCACCTTTCCCGTTAAGCAGCCATAGTGTGTTTTCTAAACGTGTGACTCTGTTCCCTTTGTAATTCAGTTCAAGTGTAGCGGTTTTTACATTCCCTCTATAAGTGATAGCTTATGATAAGTGTCTTTTTCTGTGTGACTTATTTCACTTAGAATCGTCATACCTAAATCCACTCATCTTGCTTCTACTAGCCTTATGACATTGATTTCATGTCTGAGTGATATTCCTTTGTACATAAGGACCACAACTTCTTTATCCATTTTTCTCTTTCCTGGGATATTTAAGGTGTCATGAAGTGGAGGTTCTTGTCAACATAGCAGCCCTAAACTTTGGGGTGCCTGTGTCTTGCTGATTTTTAGTTTTCCCAATTTATACGCCCATGAGTGCACTTGCCCTATGCTCCCTAAGCTGTTTTTTCGATGTTTCAGGACACACCGTACACTTCTCCAGAGTGGCTGTTGGCAATTTACATCCCGCCCATCAGCGTAGCAAGGCTGCCATTTCTCCATGGCCTGTCCTGCATTTCTGGTTTTGACACTTTTTGCAGCATGGCCCTTTTGACCGATGGGAAGCGAGACTTCTTTGTAGCGCTGATTTGCCTTTCCAGGTTGCTTGGTTGGCCAAAAAGGGTGTATCCGTTTTTTCCTGAATATATTCAGGAAAAAACGCATACGCCCTTTTTGGCCAAGGGCATCACTGTCGACGTTTTGCCACTTTTCATGTGCTTTAAAGGCGATTCGAATCTACCTCCTGAAACATGTTTCCTGCAATTCTGCCTTGCTTTCAAATCCTCTTCGTTGCCTTCCCTCAATATATTTGTTGACGAGAGTTACCATTTATAACTCTGCGGGTTTGTGAATGGCAGTGCCCCTGAGCTCCATTTTTCAACTGTCTTTTTTGGGAGCTGGCCGCAAAAGCACGGGATTGCCTCAGGCCCTATTCAGGTTCCGGGGGGCAGGCTGAGCCTGTGGTTAATTCTTCTTCCTGATGGGAAAATAGAGTGACCTGTGCCTGTCCCAACACCTAGATCTAGTCTCTCATTGGTTGCCCCTCTTCCCGTTCATCCTCAGGACAAATTGCAACCTGTACAGAACAGGAGGTTAAAGGTGCTGATTCTCCAAGTAGGGAGATTGCTAGTAAAGTACCTGGAATGGCGAACCCGAGCACAAGGAGATGAGAAATGAGGTGCGTTTTAGAAACCTTTCAAAATCACACGGTGTACCTTATTCTGGGTTTCTCAGCATGTTTTCGATGTAGGAAGATGCCCTTGAACCTGGAGATTTGGGACCCATGGGATGGGTACCACGCAGTATTACTTTAAAGGTTCTGCGTTTGCTCACCCAACCTCACCCAACCTCTCAGCCCCAAGAGTGTCCACCCTTATGTCTCATCCAGCTGTGGGTCTAGATATGGTCAATCCAGGTTGCATCAAAGCCCCTGAACGAATTATGTAAGAATTTCTCTCTCTTTCACTGTCTTTCTTTTACGGGTTTTTAAAAGTAATTTATTTTTATAATGGGGTTTAGCTGCCTTTCACGGCTGTGTTTATGCGGCTTTACACCCACTTGACTCACTTCCAGAGAGATATCAATACATAGGTTTTACGCTTCTTACTAGTCAGACATATTATTGTGCGGTGAATAGGGGGTGTTGAGTCCAGTTCACTGAGCAAGGAGTTGGTCTTGTCTATTACATATTGGGTGTATGGAACGGTATCTGAGTGAATTTGAAACCCTTGTTTTATGCATCACCCCAACTCACCTTTCCCGTTAAGCAGCCATAGTGTGTTTTCTAAACGTGTGACTCTGTTCTGTTTTGTAATTCAGTTCAAGTGTAGCGGTTTTTACATTCCCTCTCTAAGTGATAGCTTATGATAAGTGTCTTTTTCTGTGTGACTTATTTCACTTAGAATCGTCGTTCCTAAATCCACTCATCTTGCTTCTACTAGCCTTATGACATTGATTTCATGTCTGAGTGATATTCCATTGTACATAAGGACCACAACTTCTTTATCCATTTTTCTCTTTCCTGGGGTATTTACGGTGTCATGAAGTGGAGGTTCTTGTCAACAGAGCTGCCCTAAACTTTGGGGTGCCTGTGTCTTGCTGATTTTTAGTTTTCCCAATTTATACGCCCATGAGTGGACGTGCCCTATGCTCCCTAAGCTGTGTTTTTTTGATGTTTCAGGACACACCGTACACTTCTCCAGAGTGGCTGTTGGCAATTTACATCCCTCCCATCAGCGTAGCAAGGCTGCCATTTCTCCATGGCCTGTCCTGCATTTCTGGTTTTGAAAATTTTTGCAGCATGGCCCTTTTGACCGATGGGAAGCGAGAATTCTTGGTAGCGCTGATTTGCCTTTCCAGGTTGCTTGGTTGGCCAAAAAGGGCGTATGCGTTTTTTCCTGAATATATTCAGGAAACAACGCATACGCCCTTTTTGGCCAAGGTCATCATTGTCGACGTTTTGCCACCTTTCATGTGCTTTAAAGGCGATTCGAATCTACCTCCTGAAACCTGTTTCCTGCAATTCTGCCTTGCTTTCAAATCCTCTTCGTTGCCTTCCCTCAATATATTTGTGGACGAGAGTTATCATTTATAACTCAGCAGGTTTGTGAATTGCAGTGCCCCTGAGCTCCATTTTTCAACTGTCTTTTTTGGGAGCTGGCCGCAAAAGCACGGGATTGCCTCAGGCCCTATTCTGGTTCCCGGCGGCAGGCTGAACCTGTGTTTAATTCTTCTTCCTTATGGGAAAATAGAGTGACCTGTTCCTGTCCCAACACCTAGATCTAGTCTCTCATTGGTTGCCCGTCTTCCCGTTCATCCTCAGGACAAATTGCAACCTGTACAGAACAGGAGGTTAAAGGTGCTGATTCTCCAAGTAGGGAGATTGCTAGTAAAGTAGCTGGAAAGGCGAACCCCAGCACAAGGAGATGAGAAATGTGGTTCATTTTGGAAACCTTTCAAAATCACACGGTGTACCATCTTCTGGGTTTCTCATGCATGTTTTCGATGTAGGAAGATGCCCTTGAACCTGGAGATTTGGGACCCATGGGATGGGTACCACGCAGTATTACTTTAAAGGGTCTGCGTTTGCTCACCCAACCTCACCAAACCTCTCAGCCCCAACAGTGTCCACCCTTATGTCTCATCCAGCTGTGGGTCTAGATATGGTCAATCCAGGTTGCATCACAGCCCCTGAACGAATTTTGTAAGAATTTCTCTCTCTTTCACTGTCTTTGTTTTACGGGTTTTTAAAAGTAATTTATTTTTATAATGGGGTTTAGCTGCTTTTCACGGCTGTGTTTAAGCGGCTTTACACCCACTTGACTCACTTCCAGACACGTATCAATACATAGGTTTTAAGATTCTTACTAGTCACGTATATTCTTGTGCGGTGAATAGGGGGTGTTGTGTCCAGTTCACTGAGCAAGGAGTAGGTCTTGTCTATTACATATTGGGTGTATGGAACGGTATCTGAGCGAATTTGAAACCCTTGTTTTATGCATCACCCCACCTCACCTTTCCCGTTAAGCAGCCATAGTGTGTTTTCTAAACGTGTGACTCTGTTCTGTTTTGTAATTCAGTTCAAGTGTAGCGGTTTTTACATTCCCTCTATAAGTGATACCTTATGATAAGTGTCTTTTTCTGTGTGACTTATTTCACTTGGAATCGTCGTACCTAAATCCACTCATCTTGCTTCTACTAGCCTTATGACATTGATTTCATGTCTGAGTGATATTCCATTGTACATAAGGACCACAACTTCTTTATCCATTTTTCTCTTTCCTGGGATATTTAAGGTGTCATGAACTGGAGGTTCTTGTCAACAGAGCAGCCCTAAACTTTGGGGTGCCTGTGTCTTGCTGATTTTTAGTTTTCCCAATTTATACGCCCATGAGTGGACGTGCCCTATGCTCCCTAAGCTGTGTTTTTTCGATGTTTCAGGACACACCGTACACTTCTCCAGAGTGGCTGTTGGCAATTAACATCCCGCCTATCAGCGTAGCAAGGCTGCCATTTCTCCATGGCCTGTCCTGCATTTCTGGTTTTGACACTTTTTTAGCATGGCCCTTTTGACCGATGGGAAGCGAGACTTCTTTGTAGCCCTGATTTGCATTTCCAGGTTGCTTGGTTGGCCAAAAAGGGCGTATGCGTTTTTTCCTGAATATATTCAGGAAAAAACGCATACGCCCTTTTTGGCCAAGGGCATCATTGTCCACCTTTTGCCGCTTTTCATGTGCTTTAAAGGCAATTCGAATCTACCTCCTGAAATCTGTTTCCTGCAATTCTGCCTTGCTTTCAAATCCTCTTCGTTGCCTTCCCTCAATATATTTTTGGACGAGACTTATCATTTATAACTCTGCGGGTTTGTGAATTGCAGTGTCCCTGAGCTCCATTTTTCAACTCGCTTTTTTGGGAGCTGGCCGCAAAAGCGCAGTATTGCCTCAGGCGCTATTGTGCTTCTGGGCAGCAGGCTGAGCCTGTGGTTAATTCTTCTTCCTGATGGGAAAATAGAGTGAGCTGTGCCTGTCCCAACACCTATATCTAGTCTCTCATTGGTTGCCCCTCTTCCCGTTCATCCTCAGGACAAATTGCAACCTGTATGGATCAGGAGCTTAAAGGTGCTGATTCTGCAAGTAGGGAGATTGCTAGTAAAGTAGCTGGAAAGGCGAACCCGAGCACAAGGAGGTGAGAAATGGGGTGCGTTTTAGAAACCTTTCAAAATCACACGGTGTACCATCTTCTGAGTTTCTCATGCATGTTTTCGATGTAGGAAGATGCCCTTGAACCTGGAGATTTGGGACCCATGGGATGGGTACCACGCAGTATTACTTTAAAGGGTCTGCATTTGCTCACCCAACCTCACCCAACCTGTCAGCCCCAAGAGTGTCCAACCTTATGTCTCATCCAGCTGTGGGTCTAGATATGGTCAATCCAGGTTGCATCACAGCCCCTGAACGAATTTTGTAAGAATTTCTCTCTCTTTCACTGTCTTTGTTTTACGGGTTTTTAAAAGTAATTTATTTTTATAATGGGGTTTAGCTGCTTTTCACGGCTGTGTTTATGCGTCTTTACACCCACTTGACTCACTTCCAGAGAGATATCAATACATAGGTTTTACGATTATTACTAGTCAGATATATTCTTGTGCGGTGAATAGGGGGTGTTGAGTCCAGTTCACTGAGCAAGGAGTAGGCCTTGTCTATTACATATTGGGTGTATGGAACGGTATCTGAGCGAATTTGAAACCCTTGTTTTATGCATCACCCCACCTCACCTTTCCCGTTAAGCAGCCATAGTGTGTTTTCTAAACGTGTGACTCTGTTCCCTTTGTAATTCAGTTCAAGTGTAGCGGTTTTTACATTCCCTCTATAAGTGATAGCTTATGATAAGTGTCTTTTTCTGTGTGACTTAGTTCACTTAGAATCGTCATACCTAAATCCACTCATCTTGCTTCTACTAGCCTTATGACATTGATTTCATGTCTGAGTGATATTCCTTTGTACATAAGGACCACAACTTCTTTATCCATTTTTCTCTTTCCTGGGATATTTAAGGTGTCATGAAGTGGAGGTTCTTGTCAACATAGCAGCCCTAAACATTGGGGTGCCTGTGTCTTGCTGATTTTTAGTTTTCCCAATTTATACGCCCATGAGTGCACCTGCCCTATGCTCCCTAAGCTGTTTTTTCGATGTTTCAGGACACACCGTACACTTCTCCAGAGTGGCTGTTGGCAATTTACATCCCACCCATCAGCGTAGCAAGGCTGCCATTTCTCCATGGCCTGTCCTGCATTTCTGGTTTTGACACTTTTTGCAGCATGGCCCTTTTGACCGATGGGAAGCGAGACTTCTTTGTAGCGCTGATTTGCCTTTCCAGGTTGCTTGGTTGGCCAAAAAGGGCGTATCCGTTTTTTCCTGAATATATTCAGGAAAAAACGCATACGCCCTTTTTGGCCAAGGGCATCACTGTCGACGTTTTGCCACTTTTCATGTGCTTTAAAGGCGATTCGAATCTACCTCCTGAAACATGTTTCCTGCAAATCTGCCTTGCTTTCAAATCCTCTTCGTTGCCTTCCCTCAATATATTTGTTGACGAGAGTTACCATTTATAACTCTGCGGGTTTGTGAATGGCAGTGCCCCTGAGCTCCATTTTTCAACTGTCTTTTTTGAGAGCTGGCCGCAAAAGCACGGGATTGCCTCAGGCCCTATTCAGGTTCCGGGGGGCAGGCTGAGCCTGTGGTTAATTCTTCTTCCCGATGGGAAAATAGAGTGACCTGTGCCTGTCCCAACACCTAGATCTAGTCTCTCATTGGTTGCCCCTCTTCCCGTTCATCCTCAGGACAAATTGCAACCTGTACAGAACAGGAGGTTAAAGGTGCTGATTCTCCAAGTAGGGAGATTGCTAGTAAAGTACCTGGAATGGCGAACCCGAGCACAAGGAGATGAGAAATGAGGTGCGTTTTAGAAACCTTTCAAAATCACACGGTGTACCTTATTCTGGGTTTCTCATGCATGTTTTCGATGTAGGAAGATGCCCTTGAACCTGGAGATTTGGGACCCATGGGATGGGTACCACGCAGTATTACTTTAAAGGTTCTGCGTTTGCTCACCCAACCTCACCCAACCTCTCAGCCCCAAGAGTGTCCACCCTTATGTCTCATCCAGCTGTGGGTCTAGATATGGTCAATCCAGGTTGCATCAAAGCCCCTGAACGAATTATGTAAGAATTTCTCTCTCTTTCACTGTCTTTCTTTTACGGGTTTTTAAAAGTAATTTATTTTTATAATGGGGTTTAGCTGCCTTTCACGGCTGTGTTTATGCGGCTTTACACCCACTTGACTCACTTCCAGAGAGATATCAATACATAGGTTTTACGCTTCTTACTAGTCAGACATATTATTGTGCGGTGAATAGGGGGTGTTGAGTCCAGTTCACTGAGCAAGGAGTTGGTCTTGTCTATTACATATTGGGTGTATGGAACGGTATCTGAGTGAATTTGAAACCCTTGTTTTATGCATCACCCCAACTCACCTTTCCCGTTAAGCAGCCATAGTGTGTTTTCTAAACGTGTGACTCTGTTCTGTTTTGTAATTCAGTTCAAGTGTAGCGGTTTTTACATTCCCTCTCTAAGTGATAGCTTATGATAAGTGTCTTTTTCTGTGTGACTTATTTCACTTAGAATCGTCGTTCCTAAATCCACTCATCTTGCTTCTACTAGCCTTATGACATTGATTTCATGTCTGAGTGATATTCCATTGTACATAAGGACCACAACTTCTTTATCCATTTTTCTCTTTCCCGGGGTATTTACGGTGTCATGAAGTGGAGGTTCTTGTCAACAGAGCTGCCCTAAACTTTGGGGTGCCTGTGTCTTGCTGATTTTTAGTTTTCCCTATTTATACGCCCATGAGTGGACGTGCCCTATGCTCCCTAAGCTGTGTTTTTTTGATGTTTCAGGACACACCGTACACTTCTCCAGAGTGGCTGTTGGAAATTTACATCCCTCCCATCAGCGTAGCAAGGCTGCCATTTCTCCATGGCCTGTCCTGCATTTCTGGTTTTGAAAATTTTTGCAGCATGGCCCTTTTGACCGATGGGAAGCGAGAATTCTTGGTAGCGCTGATTTGCCTTTCCAGGTTGCTTGGTTGGCCAAGAAGGGCGTATGCGTTTTTTCCTGAATATATTCAGGAAACAACGCATACGCCCTTTTTGGCCAAGGTCATCATTGTCGACGTTTTGCCACCTTTCATGTGCTTTAAAGGCGATTCGAATCTACCTCCTGAAACCTGTTTCCTGCAATTCTGCCTTGCTTTCAAATCCTCTTCGTTGCCTTCCCTCAATATATTTGTGGACGAGAGTTATCATTTATAACTCAGCAGGTTTGTGAATTGCAGTGCCCCTGAGCTCCATTTTTCAACTGTCTTTTTTGGGAGCTGGCCGCAAAAGCACGGGATTGCCTCAGGCCCTATTCTGGTTCCCGGCGGCAGGCTGAACCTTTGTTTAATTCTTCTTCCTGATGGGAAAATAGAGTGACCTGTGCCTGTCCCAACACCTAGATCTAGTCTCTCATTGGTTGCCCGTCTTCCCGTTCATCCTCAGGACAGATTGCAACCTGTAGGGAACAGGAGCTTAAAGGTGCTGATTCTCCAAGTAGGGAGATTGCTAGTAAAGTAGCTGGAAAGGCGAACCCCAGCACAAGGAGATGAGAAATGTGGTTCATTTTGGAAACCTTTCAAAATCACACGGTGTACCATCTTCTGGGTTTCTCATGCATGTTTTCGATGTAGGAAGATGCCCTTGAACCTGGAGATTTGGGACCCATGGGATGGGTACCACGCAGTATTACTTTAAAGGGTCTGCGTTTGCTCACCCAACCTCACCAAAACTCTCAGCCCCAACAGTGTCCACCCTTATGTCTCATCCAGCTGTGGGTCTAGATATGGTCAATCCAGGTTGCATCACAGCCCCTGAACGAATTTTGTAAGAATTTCTCTCTCTTTCACTGTCTTTGTTTTACGGGTTTTTAAAAGTAATTTATTTTTATAATGGGGTTTAGCTGCTTTTCACGGCTGTGTTTAAGCGGCTTTACACCCACTTGACTCACTTCCAGAGAGATATCAATACATAGGTTTTACGATTATTACTAGTCACGTATATTCTTGTGCGGTGAATAGGGGGTGTTGTGTCCAGTTCACTGAGCAAGGAGTAGGTCTTGTCTATTACATATTGGGTGTTTGGAACGGTATCTGAGCGAATTTGAAACCCTTGTTTTATGCATCACCCCACCTCACCTTTCCCGTTAAGCAGCCATAGTGTGTTTTCTAAACGTGTGACTCTGTTCTGTTTTGTAATTCAGTTCAAGTGTAGCGGTTTTTACATTCCCTCTATAAGTGATACCTTATGATAAGTGTCTTTTTCTGTGTGACTTATTTCACTTGGAATCGTCGTACCTAAATCCACTCATCTTGCTTCTCCTATCCTTATGACATTGATTTCATGTCTGAGTGATATTCCATTGTACATAAGGACCACAACTTCTTTATCCATTTTTCTCTTTCCTGGGATATTTAAGGTGTCATGAACTGGAGGTTCTTGTCAACAGAGCAGCCCTAAACTTTGGGGTGCCTGTGTCTTGCTGATTTTTAGTTTTCCCAATTTATACGCCCATGAGTGGACGTGCCCTATGCTCCCTAAGCTGTGTTTTTTCGATGTTTCAGGACACACCGTACACTTCTCCAGAGTGGCTGTTGGCAATTAACATCCCGCCTATCAGCGTAGCAAGGCTGCCATTTCTCCATGGCCTGTCCTGCATTTCTGGTTTTGACACTTTTTTAGCATGGCCCTTTTGACCGATGGGAAGCGAGACTTCTTTGTAGCGCTGATTTGCCTTTCCAGGTTGCTTGGTTGGCCAAAAAGGGCGTATGCGTTTTTTCCTGAATATATTCAGGAAAAAACGCATACGCCCTTTTTGGCCAAGGGCATCATTGTCGACCTTTTGCCGCTTTTCATGTGCTTTAAAGGCAATTCGAATCTACCTCCTGAAATCTGTTTCCTGCAATTCTGCCTTGCTTTCAAATCCTCTTCGTTGCCTTCCCTCAATATATTTTTGGACGAGACTTATCATTTATAACTCTGCGGGTTTGTGAATTGCAGTGTCCCTGAGCTCCATTTTTCAACTCGCTTTTTTGGGAGCTGGCCGCAAAAGCGCAGTATTGCCTCAGGCGCTATTGTGCTTCTGGGCAGCAGGCTGAGCCTGTGGTTAATTCTTCTTCCTGATGGGAAAATAGAGTGAGCTGTGCCTGTCCCAACACCTATATCTAGTCTCTCATTGGTTGCCCCTCTTCCCGTTCATCCTCAGGACAAATTGCAACCTGTATGGATCAGGAGCTTAAAGGTGCTGATTCTGCAAGTAGGGAGATTGCTAGTAAAGTAGCTGGAAAGGCGAACCCGAGCACAAGGAGGTGAGAAATGGGGTGCGTTTTAGAAACCTTTCAAAATCACACGGTGTACCATCTTCTGAGTTTCTCATGCATGTTTTCGATGTAGGAAGATGCCCTTGAACCTGGAGATTTGGGACCCATGGGATGGGTACCACGCAGTATTACTTTAAAGGGTCTGCGTTTGCTCACCCAACCTCACCCAACCTGTCAGCCCCAAGATTGTCCAACCTTAAGTCTCATCCAGCTGTGGGTCTAGATATGGTCAATCCAGGTTGCATCACAGCCCCTGAACGAATTTTGTAAGAATTTCTCTCTCTTTCACTGTCTTTGTTTTACGGGTTTTTAAAAGTAATTTATTTTTATAATGGGGTTTAGCTGCTTTTCACGGCTGTGTTTATGCGGCTTTACACCCACTTGACTCACTTCCAGAGAGATATCAATACATAGGTTTTACGATTATTACTAGTCAGATATATTCTTGTGCGGTGAATAGGGGGTGTTGAGTCCAGTTCACTGAGCAAGGAGTAGGCCTTGTCTATTACATATTGGGTGTATGGAACGGTATCTGAGCGAATTTGAAACCCTTGTTTTATGCATCACCCCACCTCACCTTTCCCGTTAAGCAGCCATAGTGTGTTTTCTAAACGTGTGACTCTGTTCCCTTTGTAATTCAGTTCAAGTGTAGCGGTTTTTACATTCCCTCTATAAGTGATAGCTTATGATAAGTGTCTTTTTCTGTGTGACTTAGTTCACTTAGAATCGTCATACCTAAATCCACTCATCTTGCTTCTACTAGCCTTATGACATTGATTTCATGTCTGAGTGAAATTCCTTTGTACATAAGGACCACAACTTCTTTATCCATTTTTCTCTTTCCTGGGATATTTAAGGTGTCATGAAGTGGAGGTTCTTGTCAACATAGCAGCCCTAAACATTGGGGTGCCTGTGTCTTGCTGATTTTTAGTTTTCCCAATTTATACGCCCATGAGTGCACCTGCCCTATGCTCCCTAAGCTGTTTTTTCGATGTTTCAGGACACACCGTACACTTCTCCAGAGTGGCTGTTGGCAATTTACATCCCACCCATCAGCGTAGCAAGGCTGCCATTTCTCCATGGCCTGTCCTGCATTTCTGGTTTTGACACTTTTTGCAGCATGGCCCTTTTGACCGATGGGAAGCGAGACTTCTTTGTAGCGCTGATTTGCCTTTCCAGGTTGCTTGGTTGGCCAAAAAGGGCGTATCCGTTTTTTCCTGAATATATTCAGGAAAAAACGCATACGCCCTTTTTGGCCAAGGGCATCACTGTCGACGTTTTGCCACTTTTCATGTGCTTTAAAGGCGATTCGAATCTACCTCCTGAAACATGTTTCCTGCAAATCTGCCTTGCTTTCAAATCCTCTTCGTTGCCTTCCCTCAATATATTTGTTGACGAGAGTTACCATTTATAACTCTGCGGGTTTGTGAATGGCAGTGCCCCTGAGCTCCATTTTTCAACTGTCTTTTTTGAGAGCTGGCCGCAAAAGCACGGGATTGCCTCAGGCCCTATTCAGGTTCCGGGGGGCAGGCTGAGCCTGTGGTTAATTCTTCTTCCCGATGGGAAAATAGAGTGACCTGTGCCTGTCCCAACACCTAGATCTAGTCTCTCATTGGTTGCCCCTCTTCCCGTTCATCCTCAGGACAAATTGCAACCTGTACAGAACAGGAGGTTAAAGGTGCTGATTCTCCAAGTAGGGAGATTGCTAGTAAAGTACCTGGAATGGCGAACCCGAGCACAAGGAGATGAGAAATGAGGTGCGTTTTAGAAACCTTTCAAAATCACACGGTGTACCTTATTCTGGGTTTCTCATGCATGTTTTCGATGTAGGAAGATGCCCTTGAACCTGGAGATTTGGGACCCATGGGATGGGTACCACGCAGTATTACTTTAAAGGTTCTGCGTTTGCTCACCCAACCTCACCCAACCTCTCAGCCCCAAGAGTGTCCACCCTTATGTCTCATCCAGCTGTGGGTCTAGATATGGTCAATCCAGGTTGCATCAAAGCCCCTGAACGAATTATGTAAGAATTTCTCTCTCTTTCACTGTCTTTCTTTTACGGGTTTTTAAAAGTAATTTATTTTTATAATGGGGTTTAGCTGCCTTTCACGGCTGTGTTTATGCGGCTTTACACCCACTTGACTCACTTCCAGAGAGATATCAATACATAGGTTTTACGCTTCTTACTAGTCAGACATATTATTGTGCGGTGAATAGGGGGTGTTGAGTCCAGTTCACTGAGCAAGGAGTTGGTCTTGTCTATTACATATTGGGTGTATGGAACGGTATCTGAGTGAATGTGAAACCCTTGTTTTATGCATCACCCCAACTCACCTTTCCCGTTAAGCAGCCATAGTGTGTTTTCTAAACGTGTGACTCTGTTCTGTTTTGTAATTCAGTTCAAGTGTAGCGGTTTTTACATTCCCTCTCTAAGTGATAGCTTATGATAAGTGTCTTTTTCTGTGTGACTTATTTCACTTAGAATCGTCGTTCCTAAATCCACTCATCTTGCTTCTACTAGCCTTATGACATTGATTTCATGTCTGAGTGATATTCCATTGTACATAAGGACCACAACTTCTTTATCCATTTTTCTCTTTCCCGGGGTATTTACGGTGTCATGAAGTGGAGGTTCTTGTCAACAGAGCTGCCCTAAACTTTGGGGTGCCTGTGTCTTGCTGATTTTTAGTTTTCCCAATTTATACGCCCATGAGTGGACGTGCCCTATGCTCCCTAAGCTGTGTTTTTTTGATGTTTCAGGACACACCGTACACTTCTCCAGAGTGGCTGTTGGAAATTTACATCCCTCCCATCAGCGTAGCAAGGCTGCCATTTCTCCATGGCCTGTCCTGCATTTCTGGTTTTGAAAATTTTTGCAGCATGGCCCTTTTGACCGATGGGAAGCGAGAATTCTTGGTAGCGCTGATTTGCCTTTCCAGGTTGCTTGGTTGGCCAAAAAGGGCGTATGCGTTTTTTCCTGAATATATTCAGGAAACAACGCATACGCCCTTTTTGGCCAAGGTCATCATTGTCGACGTTTTGCCACCTTTCATGTGCTTTAAAGGCGATTCGAATCTACCTCCTGAAACCTGTTTCCTGCAATTCTGCCTTGCTTTCAAATCCTCTTCGTTGCCTTCCCTCAATATATTTGTGGACGAGAGTTATCATTTATAACTCAGCAGGTTTGTGAATTGCAGTGCCCCTGAGCTCCATTTTTCAACTGTCTTTTTTGGGAGCTGGCCGCAAAAGCACGGGATTGCCTCAGGCCCTATTCTGGTTCCCGGCGGCAGGCTGAACCTGTGTTTAATTCTTCTTCCTGATGGGAAAATAGAGTGACCTGTGCCTGTCCCAACACCTAGATCTAGTCTCTCATTGGTTGCCCGTCTTCCCGTTCATCCTCAGGACAGATTGCAACCTGTAGGGAACAGGAGCTTAAAGGTGCTGATTCTCCAAGTAGGGAGATTGCTAGTAAAGTAGCTGGAAAGGCGAACCCCAGCACAAGGAGATGAGAAATGTGGTTCATTTTGGAAACCTTTCAAAATCACACGGTGTACCATCTTCTGGGTTTCTCATGCATGTTTTCGATGTAGGAAGATGCCCTTGAACCTGGAGATTTGGGACCCATGGGATGGGTACCACGCAGTATTACTTTAAAGGGTCTGCGTTTGCTCACCCAACCTCACCAAAACTCTCAGCCCCAACAGTGTCCACCCTTATGTCTTATCCAGCTGTGGGTCTAGATATGGTCAATCCAGGTTGCATCACAGCCCCTGAACGAATTTTGTAAGAATTTCTCTCTCTTTCACTGTCTTTGTTTTACGGGTTTTTAAAAGTAATTTATTTTTATAATGGGGTTTAGCTGCTTTTCACGGCTGTGTTTAAGCGGCTTTACACCCACTTGACTCACTTCCAGAGAGATATCAATACATAGGTTTTACGATTATTACTAGTCACGTATATTCTTGTGCGGTGAATAGGGGGTGTTGTGTCCAGTTCACTGAGCAAGGAGTAGGTCTTGTCTATTACATATTGGGTGTTTGGAACGGTATCTGAGCGAATTTGAAACCCTTGTTTTATGCATCACCCCACCTCACCTTTCCCGTTAAGCAGCCATAGTGTGTTTTCTAAACGTGTGACTCTGTTCTGTTTTGTAATTCAGTTCAAGTGTAGCGGTTTTTACATTCCCTCTATAAGTGATACCTTATGATAAGTGTCTTTTTCTGTGTGACTTATTTCACTTGGAATCGTCGTACCTAAATCCACTCATCTTGCTTCTCCTATCCTTATGACATTGATTTCATGTCTGAGTGATATTCCATTGTACATAAGGACCACAACTTCTTTATCCATTTTTCTCTTTCCTGGGATATTTAAGGTGTCATGAACTGGAGGTTCTTGTCAACAGAGCAGCCCTAAACTTTGGGGTGCCTGTGTCTTGCTGATTTTTAGTTTTCCCAATTTATACGCCCATGAGTGGACGTGCCCTATGCTCCCTAAGCTGTGTTTTTTCGATGTTTCAGGACACACCGTACACTTCTCCAGAGTGGCTGTTGGCAATTAACATCCCGCCTATCAGCGTAGCAAGGCTGCCATTTCTCCATGGCCTGTCCTGCATTTCTGGTTTTGACACTTTTTTAGCATGGCCCTTTTGACCGATGGGAAGCGAGACTTCTTTGTAGCGCTGATTTGCCTTTCCAGGTTGCTTGGTTGGCCAAAAAGGGCGTATGCGTTTTTTCCTGAATATATTCAGGAAAAAACGCATACGCCCTTTTTGGCCAAGGGCATCATTGTCGACCTTTTGCCGCTTTTCATGTGCTTTAAAGGCAATTCGAATCTACCTCCTGAAATCTGTTTCCTGCAATTCTGCCTTGCTTTCAAATCCTCTTCGTTGCCTTCCCTCAATATATTTTTGGACGAGACTTATCATTTATAACTCTGCGGGTTTGTGAATTGCAGTGTCCCTGAGCTCCATTTTTCAACTCGCTTTTTTGGGAGCTGGCCGCAAAAGCGCAGTATTGCCTCAGGCGCTATTGTGCTTCTGGGCAGCAGGCTGAGCCTGTGGTTAATTCTTCTTCCTGATGGGAAAATAGAGTGAGCTGTGCCTGTCCCAACACCTATATCTAGTCTCTCATTGGTTGCCCCTCTTCCCGTTCATCCTCAGGACAAATTGCAACCTGTATGGATCAGGAGCTTAAAGGTGCTGATTCTGCAAGTAGGGAGATTGCTAGTAAAGTAGCTGGAAAGGCGAACCCGAGCACAAGGAGGTGAGAAATGGGGTGCGTTTTAGAAACCTTTCAAAATCACACGGTGTACCATCTTCTGAGTTTCTCATGCATGTTTTCGATGTAGGAAGATGCCCTTGAACCTGGAGATTTGGGACCCATGGGATGGGTACCACGCAGTATTACTTTAAAGGGTCTGCGTTTGCTCACCCAACCTCACCCAACCTGTCAGCCCCAAGATTGTCCAACCTTATGTCTCATCCAGCTGTGGGTCTAGATATGGTCAATCCAGGTTGCATCACAGCCCCTGAACGAATTTTGTAAGAATTTCTCTCTCTTTCACTGTCTTTGTTTTACGGGTTTTTAAAAGTAATTTATTTTTATAATGGGGTTTAGCTGCTTTTCACGGCTGTGTTTATGCGGCTTTACACCCACTTGACTCACTTCCAGAGAGATATCAATACATAGGTTTTACGATTATTACTAGTCAGATATATTCTTGTGCGGTGAATAGGGGGTGTTGAGTCCAGTTCACTGAGCAAGGAGTAGGCCTTGTCTATTACATATTGGGTGTATGGAACGGTATCTGAGCGAATTTGAAACCCTTGTTTTATGCATCACCCCACCTCACCTTTCCCGTTAAGCAGCCATAGTGTGTTTTCTAAACGTGTGACTCTGTTCCCTTTGTAATTCAGTTCAAGTGTAGCGGTTTTTACATTCCCTCTATAAGTGATAGCTTATGATAAGTGTCTTTTTCTGTGTGACTTAGTTCACTTAGAATCGTCATACCTAAATCCACTCATCTTGCTTCTACTAGCCTTATGACATTGATTTCATGTCTGAGTGATATTCCTTTGTACATAAGGACCACAACTTCTTTATCCATTTTTCTCTTTCCTGGGATATTTAAGGTGTCATGAAGTGGAGGTTCTTGTCAACATAGCAGCCCTAAACATTGGGGTGCCTGTGTCTTGCTGATTTTTAGTTTTCCCAATTTATACGCCCATGAGTGCACTTGCACTATGCTCCCTAAGCTGTTTTTTCGATGTTTCAGGACACACCGTACACTTCTCCAGAGTGGCTGTTGGCAATTTACATCCCGCCCATCAGCGTAGCAAGGCTGCCATTTCTCCATGGCCTGTCCTGCATTTCTGGTTTTGACACTTTTTGCAGCATGGCCCTTTTGACCGATGGGAAGCGAGACTTCTTTGTAGCGCTGATTTGCCTTTCCAGGTTGCTTGGTTGGCCAAAAAGGGCGTATCCGTTTTTTCCTGAATATATTCAGGAAAAAACGCATACGCCCTTTTTGGCCAAGGGCATCACTGTCGACGTTTTGCCACTTTTCATGTGCTTTAAAGGCGATTCGAATCTACCTCCTGAAACATGTTTCCTGCAATTCTGCCTTGCTTTCAAATCCTCTTCGTTGCCTTCCCTCAATATATTTGTTGACGAGAGTTACCATTTATAACTCTGCGGGTTTGTGAATGGCAGTGCCCCTGAGCTCCATTTTTCAACTGTCTTTTTTGAGAGCTGGCCGCAAAAGCACGGGATTGCCTCAGGCCCTATTCAGGTTCCGGGGGGCAGGCTGAGCCTGTGGTTAATTCTTCTTCCCGATGGGAAAATAGAGTGACCTGTGCCTGTCCCAACACCTAGATCTAGTCTCTCATTGGTTGCCCTTCTTCCCGTTCATCCTCAGGACAAATTGCAACCTGTACAGAACAGGAGGTTAAAGGTGCTGATTCTCCAAGTAGGGAGATTGCTAGTAAAGTACCTGGAATGGCGAACCCGAGCACAAGGAGATGAGAAATGAGGTGCGTTTTAGAACCTTTCAAAATCACACGGTGTACCTTATTCTGGGTTTCTCATGCATGTTTTCGATGTAGGAAGATGCCCTTGAACCTGGAGATTTGGGACCCATGGGATGGGTACCACGCAGTATTACTTTAAAGGTTCTGCGTTTGCTCACCCAACCTCACCCAACCTCTCAGCCCCAAGAGTGTCCACCCTTATGTCTCATCCAGCTGTGGGTCTAGATATGGTCAATCCAGGTTGCATCAAAGCCCCTGAACGATTTATGTAAGAATTTCTCTCTCTTTCACTGTCTTTCTTTTACGGGTTTTTAAAAGTAATTTATTTTTATAATGGGGTTTAGCTGCCTTTCATGGCTGTGTTTATGCGGCTTTACACCCACTTGACTCACTTCCAGAGCGATATCAATACATAGGTTTTACGCTTCTTACTAGTCAGACATATTATTGTGCGGTGAATAGGGGGTGTTGAGTCCAGTTCACTGAGCAAGGAGTTGGTCTTGTCTATTACATATTGGGTGTATGGAACGGTATCTGAGTGAATTTGAAACCCTTGTTTTATGCATCACCCCAACTCACCTTTCCCGTTAAGCAGCCATAGTGTGATTTCTAAACGTGTGACTCTGTTCTGTTTTGTAATTCAGTTCAAGTGTAGCGGTTTTTACATTCCCTCTCTAAGTGATAGCTTATGATAAGTGTCTTTTTCTGTGTGACTTATTTCACTTGGAATCGTCGTACCTAAATCCACTCATCTTGCTTCTCCTATCCTTATGACATTGATTTCATGTCTGAGTGATATTCCATTGTACATAAGGACCACAAATTCTTTATCCATTTTTCTCTTTCCTGGGATATTTAAGGTGTCATGAACTGGAGGTTCTTGTCAACAGAGCAGCCCTAAACTTTGGGGTGCCTGTGTCTTGCTGATTTTTAGTTTTCCCAATTTATACGCCCATGAGTGGACGTGCCCTATGCTCCCTAAGCTGTGTTTTTTCGATGTTTCAGGACACACCGTACACCTCTCCAGAGTGGTTGTTGGCAATTAACATCCCGCCTATCAGCGTAGCAAGTCTGCCATTTCTCCATGGCCTGTCCTGCATTTCTGGTTTTGACACTTTTTGCAGCATGGCCCTTTTGACCGATGGGAAGCGAGACTTCTTTGTAGCGCTGATTTGCCTTTCCAGGGTGCTTGGTTGGCCAAAAAGGGCGTATGCGTTTTTTCCTGAATATATTCAGGAAAAAACGCATACGCCCTTTTTGGCCAAGGGCATCATTGTCGACCTTTTGCCGCTTTTCATGTGCTTTAAAGGCAATTCGAATCTACCTCCTGAAATCTGTTTCCTGCAATTCTGCCTTGCTTTCAAATCCTCTTCGTTCCATTCCCTCAATATATCTGTGGATGAGAGTTATCATTTATAACTCTGCGGGTTTGTGAATTGCAGTGTCCCTGAGCTCCATTTATCAACTCGCTTTTTTGGGAGCTGGCCGCAAAAGCGCAGTATTGCCTCAGGCGCTATTGTGCTTCTGGGCGGCAGGCTGAGCCTGTGGTTAATTCTTCTTCCTGATGGGAAAATAAAGTAACCTGTGCCTGTCCCAACACCTAGATCTAGTCTCTCATTGGTTGCCCCTTTTCCCGTTCATCCTCAGGACAAATTGCAACCTGTATGGATCAGGAGCTTAAAGGTGCTGATTCTGCAAGTAGGGAGATTGCTAGTAAAGTAGCTGGAAAGGCGAACCCGAGCACAAGGAGGTGAGAAATGGGGTGCGTTTTAGAAACCTTTCAAAATCACACGGTGTACCATCTTCTGAGTTTCTCATGCATGTTTTCTATGTAGGAAGATGCCCTTGAACCTGGAGATTTGGGACCCATGGGATGGGTACCACGCAGTATTACTTTAAAGGGTCTGCGTTTGCTCACCCAACCTCACCCAACCTGTCAGCCCCAAGAGTGTCCAACCTTATGTCTCATCCAGCTGTGGGTCTAGATATGGTCAATCCAGGTTGCATCACAGCCCCTGAACGAATTTTGTAAGAATTTCTCTCTCTTTCACTGTCTTTGTTTTACGGGTTTTTAAAAGTAATTTATTTTTATAATGGGGTTTAGCTGCTTTTCACGGCTGTGTTTATGCGGCTTTACACCCACTTGAATCACTTCCAGAGAGATATCAATACATAGGTTTTACGATTATTACTAGTCAGATATATTCTTGTGCGGTGAATAGGGGGTGTTGAGTCCAGTTCACTGAGCAAGGAGTAGGCCTTGTCTATTACATATTGGGTGTATGGAACGGTATCTGAGCGAATTTGAAACCCTTGTTTTATGCATCACCCCACCTCACCTTTCCCGTTAAGCAGCCATAGTGTGTTTTCTAAACGTGTGACTCTGTTCCCTTTGTAATTCAGTTCATGTGTAGCGGTTTTTACATTCCCTCTATAAGTAATAGCTTATGATAAGTGTCTTTTTCTGTGTGACTTAGTTCACTTAGAATCGTCATACCTAAATCCACTCATCTTGCTTCTACTAGCCTTATGACATTGATTTCATGTCTGAGTGATATTCCTTTGTACATAAGGACCACAACTTCTTTATCCATTTTTCTCTTTCCTGGGATATTTAAGGTGTCATGAAGTGGAGGTTCTTGTCAACATAGCAGCCCTAAACATTGGGGTGCCTGTGTCTTGCTGATTTTTAGTTTTCCCAATTTATACGCCCATGAGTGCACGTGCCCTATGCTCCCTAAGCTGTTTTTTCGATGTTTCAGGACACACCGTACACTTCTCCAGAGTGGCTCTTGGCAATTTACATCCCGCCCATCAGCGTAGCAAGGCTGCCATTTCTCCATGGCCTGTCCTGCATTTCTGGTTTTGACACTTTTTGCACCATGGCCCTTTTGACCGATGGGAAGCGAGACTTCTTTGTAGCGCTGATCTGCCTTTCCAGGTTGCTTGGTTGGCCAAAAAGGGCGTATCCGTCTTTTCCTGAATATATTCAGGAAAAAACGCATACGCCCTTTTTGGCCAAGGGAATCACTGTCGATGTTTTGCCACTTTTCATGTGCTTTAAAGGCGATTCGAATCTACCTCTTGAAACATGTTTCCTGCAATTCTGCCTTGCTTTCAAATCCTCTTCGTTGCCTTCCCTCAATATATTTGTTGACGAGAGTTACCATTTATAACTCTGCGGGTTTGTGAATGGCAGTGCCCCTGAGCTCCATTTTTCAACTGTCTTTTTTGGGAGCTGGCCGCAAAAGCACGGGATTGCCTCAGGCCCTATTCAGGTTCCGGGGGGCAGGCTGAGCCTGTGGTTAATTCTTCTTCCTGATGGGAAAATAGAGTGACCTGTGCCTGTCCCAACACCTAGATCTAGTCTCTCATTGGTTGCCCCTCTTCCCGTTCATCCTCAGGACAAATTGCAACCTGTACAGAACAGGAGGTTAAAGGTGCTGATTCTCCAAGTAGGGAGATTGCTAGTAAAGTACCTGGAATGGCGAACCCGAGCACAAGGAGATGAGAAATGAGGTGCGTTTTAGAAACCTTTCAAAATCACACGGTGTACCTTATACTGGGTTTCTCATGCATGTTTTCGATGTAGGAAGATGCCCTTGAACCTGGAGATTTGGGACCCATGGGATGGGTACCACGCAGTATTACTTTAAAGGTTCTGCGTTTGCTCACCCAACCTCACCCAGCCTCTCAGCCCCAAGAGTGTCCACCCTTATGTCTCATCCAGCTGTGGGTCTAGATATGGTCAATCCAGGTTGCATCAAAGCCCCTGAACGAATTATGTAACAATTTCTCTCTCTTTCACTGTCTTTGTTTTACGGGTTTTTAAAAGTAATTTATTTTTATAATGGGGTTTAGCTGCCTTTCACGGCTGTGTTTATGCGGCTTTACACCCACTTGACTCACTTCCAGAGAGATATCAATACATAGGTTTTACGATTCTTACTAGTCAGACATATTATTGTGCGGTGAATAGGGGGTGTTGAGTCCAGTTCACTGAGCAAGGAGTAGGTCTTGTCTATTACATATTGGGTGTATGGAACGGTATCTGAGCGAATTTGAAGCCCTTGTTTTATGCAACACCCCACCTCACCTTTCCCGTTAAGCAGCCATAGTGTGTTTTCTAAACGTGTGACTCTATTCTGTTTTGTAATTCAGTTCAAGTGTAGCGGTTTTTACATTCCCTCTCTAAGTGATAGCTTATGATAAGTGTCTTTTTCTGTGTGACTTATTTCACTTAGAATCGTCGTTCCTAAATCCACTCATCTTGCTTCTACTAGCCTTATGACATTGATTTCATGTCTGAGTGATATTCCTTTGTACATAAGGACCACAACTTCTTTATCCATTTTTCTCTTTCCTGGGATATTTACGGTGTCATGAAGTGGAGGTTCTTGTCAACAGAGCTGCCCTAAACTTTGGGGTGCCTGTGTCTTGCTGATTTTTATTTTTCCCAATTTATACGCCCATGAGTGGACGTGCCCTATGCTCCCTAAGCTGTGTTTTTTCGATGTTTCAGGACACACCGTACACTTCTCCAGAGTGGCTGTTGGCAATTTACATCCCTCCCATCAGCGTAGCAAGGCTGCCATTTCTCCATGGCCTGTCTTGCATTTCTGGTTTTGAAAATTTTTGCAGCATGGCCCTTTTGACCGATGGGAAGCGAGAATTCTTGGTAACGCTGATTTGCCTTTCCAGGTTGCTTGGTTGGCCAAAAAGGGCGTATGCGTTGTTTCCTGAATATATTCAGGAAACAACGCATACGCCCTTTTTGGCCAAGGTCATCATTGTCGACGTTTTGCCACCTTTCATGTGCTTTAAAGGCGATTCGAATCTACCTCCTGAAACCTGTTTCCTGCAATTCTGCCTTGCTTTCAAATCCTCTTCGTTGCCTTCCCTCAATATATTTGTGGACGAGAGTTATCATTTATAACTCAGCAGGTTTGTGAATTGCAGTGCCCCTGAGCTCCATTTTTCAACTGTCTTTTTTGGGAGCTGGCCGCAAAAGCACGGGATTGCCTCAGGCCCTATTCTGGTTCCCGGCGGCAGGCTGAACCTGTGTTTAATTCTTCTTCCTGATGGGAAAATAGAGTGACCTGTGCCTGTCCCAACACCTAGATCTAGTCTCTCATTGGTTGCCCGTCTTCCCGTTCATCCTCAGGACAAATTGCAACCTGTAGGGAACAGGAGCTTAAAGGTGCTGATTCTCCAAGTAGGGAGATTGCTAGTAAAGTAGCTGGAAAGGCGAACCCCAGCACAAGGAGATGAGAAATGTGGTTCATTTTGGAAACCTTTCAAAATCACACGGTGTACCATCTTCTGGGTTTCTCATGCATGTTTTCGACGTAGGAAGATGCCCTTGAACCTGGAGATTTGGGACCCATGGGATGGGTACCACGCAGTATTACTTTAAAGGGTCTGCGTTTGCTCACCCAACCTCACCAAACCTCTCAGCCCCAAGAGTGTCCACCCTTATGTCTCATCCAGCTGTGGGTCTAGATATGGTCAATCCAGGTTGCATCACAGCCCCTGAACGAATTTTGTAAGAATTTCTCTCTCTTTCACTGTCTTTGTTTTACGGGTTTTTAAAAGTAATTTATTTTTATAATGGGGTTTAGCTGCTTTTCACGGCTGTGTTTAAGCTGCTTTACACCCACTTGACTCACTTCCAGACACATATCAATACATAGGTTTTAAGATTCTTACTAGTCACGTATATTCTTGTGCGGTGAATAGGGGGTGTTGTGTCCAGTTCACTGAGCAAGGAGTAGGTCTTTTCTATTACATATTGGGTGTATGGAACGGTATCTGAGCGAATTTGAAACCCTTGTTTTATGCATCACCCCACCTCACCTTTCCCGTTAAGCAGCCATAGTGTGTTTTCTAAACGTGTGACTCTGTTCTGTTTTGTAATTCAGTTCAAGTGTAGCGGTTTTTACATTCCCTCTATAAGTGATACCTTATGATAAGTGTCTTTTTCTGTGTGACTTATTTCACTTGGAATCGTCGTACCTAAATCCACTCATCTTGTTTCTCCTAGCCTTATGACATTGATTTCATGTCTGAGTGATATTCCATTGTACATAAGGACCACAACTTCTTTATCCATTTTTCTCTTTCCTGGGATATTTAAGGTGTCATGAACTGGAGGTTCTTGTCAACAGAGCAGCCCTAAACTTTGGGGTGCCTGTGTCTTGCTGATTTTTAGTTTTCCCAATTTATACGCCCATGAGTGGACGTGCCCTATGCTCCCTAAGCTGTGTTTTTTCGATGTTTCAGGACACACCGTACACTTATCCAGAGTGGCTGTTTGCAATTAACATCCCGCCTATCATTGTAGCAAGGCTGCCATTTCTCCATGGCCTGTCCTGCATTTCTGGTTTTGACACTTTTTTAGCATGGCCCTTTTGACCGATGGGAAGCGAGACTTCTTTGTAGCGCTGATTTGCCTTTCCAGGGTGCTTGGTTGGCCAAAAAGGGCGTATGCGTTTTTTCCTGAATATATTCAGGAAAAAACGCATACGCCCTTTTTGCCCAAGGGCATCATTGTCCACGTTTGGCCGATTTTCATGTGCTTTAAAGGCGATTCGAATCTACCTCCTGAAATCTGTTTCCTGCAATTCTGCCTTGCTTTCAAATCCTCTTCGTTCCATTCCCTCAATATATCTGTGGATGAGAGTTATCATTTATAACTCTGCGGGTTTGTGAATTGCAGTGTCCCTGAGCTCCATTTTTCAACTCGCTTTTTTGGGAGCTGGCCGCAAAAGCGCAGTATTGCCTCAGGCGCTATTGTGCTTCTGGGCGGCAGGCTGAGCCTGTGGTTAATTGTTCTTCCTGATGGGAAAATAGAGTGACCTGTGCCTGTCCCAACACCTAGATATAGTCTCTCATTGGTTGCCCCTCTTCCCGTTCATCCTTAGGACAAATTGCAACCTGTATGGATCAGGAGCTTAACGGTGCTGATTCTGCAAGTAGGGAGATTGCTAGTAAAGTAGCTGGAAAGGCGAACCCGAGCACAAAGAGGTGAGAAATGGGGTGCGTTTTAGAAACCTTTCAAAATCACACGGTGTACCATCTTCTGAGATTCTCATGCATGTTTTCGATGTAGGAAGATGCCCTTGAAACTGGAGATTTGGGACCCATGGGATGGGTACCACGCAGTATTACTTTAAAGGGTCTGCGTTTGCTCACCCAACCTCACCCAACCTGTCAGCCCCAAGAGTGTCCACCCTTATGTCTCATCCAGCTGTGGGTCTAGATATGGTCAATCCAGGTTGCATCACAGCCCCTGAACGAATTTTGTAAGAATTTCTCTCTCTTTCACTGTCTTTGTTTTACGGGTTTTTCAAAGTAATTTATTTTTATAATGGGGTTTAGCTGCTTTTCACGGCTGTGTTTATGCGGCTTTACACCCACTTGACTCACTTCCAGAGAGATATCAATACATAGGTTTTACGATTCTTACTAGTCAGATATATTCTTGTGCGGTGAATAGGGGGTGTTGAGTCCAGTTCACTGAGCAAGGTGTAGGTCTTGTCTATTACATATTGGGTGTATGGAACGGTATCTGAGCGAATTTGAAACCCTTGTTTTATGCATCACCCCACCTCACCTTTCCCGTTAAGCAGCCATAGTTTGTTTTCTAAACGTGTGACTCTGTTCTGTTTTGTAATTCAGTTCAAGTGTAGCAGTTTTTACATTCCCTCTATAAGTGATAGCTTATGATAAGTGACTTTTTCTGTATGACTTATTTCACTTAGAATCGTCGTACCTAAATCCACTCATCTTGCTTCTAATAGCCTTATGACATTGATTTCATGTCTGAGTGATATTCCATTGTACATAAGGACCACAACTTCTTTATCCATTTTTCTCTTTCCTGGGATATTTAAGGTGTCATGAAGTGGAGGTTCTTGTCAACAGAGCAGCCCTAAACTTTGGGGTGCCTGTGTCTTGCTGATTTTTAGTTTTCCCAATTTATACGCCCATGAGTGGACGTGCCCTATGCTCCCTAAGCTGTGTTTTTTCGATGTTTCAGGACACACCGTACACTTCTCCAGAGTGGCTGTTGGCAATTTACATCCCTCCCATCAGCGTAGCAAGGCTGCCATTTCTCCATGGCCTGTCCTGCATTTCTGGTTTTGACACTTTTTGCAGCATGGCCCTTTTGACCGATGGGAAGCGAGACTTCATTGTAGCGCTGATTTGCCTTTCCAGGTTGCTTGGTTGGCCAAAAAGGGCGTATGCGTTTTTTCCTGAATATATTCAGGAAAAAACGCATACGCCCTTTTTGGCCAAGGGCATCATTGTCGACGTTATGCCACCTTTCATGTGCTTTAAAGGTGATTCGAATCTACCTCCTGAAACCTGTTTCCTGCAATTCTGCTTTGCTTTCAAATCCTCTTCGTTGCCTTCCCTCAATATATTTGTGGACGAGAGTTATCATTTATAACTCTGCGGGTTTGTGAATTGCAGTGCCCATGTGCTGCATTTTTCAACTGGCTTTTTTGGGAGCTGGCCGCAGAAGCGCGGGATTGCCTCAGGCCCTATTCTGGTTCCGGGCGGCAGGCTGAGCCTGTGGTTAATTCTTCTTCCTGACGGGAAAATAGAGTGACCTGTGCCTGTCCCAACACCTAGATCTAGTCTCTCATTGGTTGCCCCTCTTCCCGTTCTTCCTCAGGACAAATTGCAACCTGTACAGATCAGGAGGTTAAAGGTGCTTTTTCTCCAAGAAGGGAGATTGCTAGTAAAGTAGCTGGAATGGCGAACCCGAGCACAAGGAGATGAGAAATGAGGTGCGTTTTAGAAACCTTTCCCGATCACACGGTGTACCATCTTCTGGGTTTCTCATGCATGTTTTCGATGCAGGAAGATGCCCTTGAAACTGGAGATTTGGGACCCATGGGATGGGTACCACACAGTATTATTTTAAAGGGTCTGCGTTTGCTCACCCAACCTCACCAAACCTGTCAGCCCCAAGAGTGTCCACCCTTATGTCTCATCCAGCTGTGGGTCTAGATATGGTCAATCCAGGTTGCATCACAACCCCTGAACGAATTGTGTAAGAATTTCTCTCTCTTTCACTGTCTTTGTTTCATGGGTTTTTAAAACTAATTTATTTTTATAATGGGGTTTAGCTGCTTTTCACGGCTGTGTTTATGCGGCTTTACACCCACTTGACACACTTCCAGAGAGATATCAATACATAGGTTTTAAGATTCTTACTAGTCAGATATATACTTGTGCGGTGAATAGGGGGTGTTGAGTCCAGTTCACTGAGCAAGGAGTAGGTCTTGTCTATTACATATTGGGTGTATGGAACGGTATCTGAGCTAATTTGAAACCCTTGTTTTATGCATCACACCACCTCACCTTTCCCGTTAAGCAGCCATAGTGTGTTTTCTAAACCTGTGACTCTGTTCTCTTTTGTAATTCAGTTCATGTGTAGCAGTTTTTACATTCCCTCTATAAGTGATAGCTTATGATAAGTGTCTATTTCGGTGTGACTTATTTCACTTAGAGTCATCGTACCTAAATCCACTCATCATGCTGCTTCTAGCCTTATGACATTGATTTCATGGCTGAGTGATATTCCATTGTACATAAGGACCACAACTTCTTTATCCATTTTTCTCTTTCCTGGGATATTTAAGGTGTCATGAAGTGGAGGTTCTTCTCAACAGAGCAGCCCTAAACTTTGGTTTGCCTGTGTCTTGCTGATTTTTAATTTTCCCAATTTATACGCCCATGAGTGGAAGTGCCCTATGCTCCATAAGCTGTGTTTTTTCGATGTTTAAGGCCACACCGTACACTTCTCCAGAGTGGTTGCTGGCAATTAACGTCCCGCCCATCAGCGTAGCAAGGCTCCCATTTCTCCATGGCCCGTCCTGCTTTTGTGGTTTTGACACATTTTTCAGCATGGCCCTTTTGACCGATGGGAAGCGAGACTTCTTTGTAGCGCTGATTTGCCTTTCCAGGTTGCTTGGTTGGCCAAAAAGGGCGTATGCGTTTTTTCCTGAATATATTCAGGAAAAAACGCATACGCCCTTTTTGGCCAAGGGCATCATTGTCGACGTTTTGCCGCTTTTCATGTGCTTTAAAGCCGATTCGAATCTACCTCCTGAAACCAGTTTCCTGCAATTCTGCCTTGCTTTCAAATGCTCTTCGTTGCCTTCCCTCAATATATTTGTGGACGAGAGTTATTATTTATAACTCTGCAGGTTTGGGAATTGCAGTACCCATGTGCTCCATTTTTCAACTGGCTTTTTTGGGAGGTGGCCGCAGAAGCGCGGGATTGCCTCAGGCCCTATTCTGGTTCCTGGCGGCAGGCTGAGCCTGTGGTTAATTCTTCTTCCTGATGTGAAAATAGAGTGACCTGTGCCTGTCCCAACACCTAGATCTAGTCTCTCATTGGTTGCCCCTCTTCCCGTTCATCCTCAGGACAAAGTGCAACCTGTATGGAACAGGAGGTTAAAGGTGCTGTTTCTCCAAGTAGGGAGATTACTAGTTAAGAAGCTGGAATGGCGAACCCGAGCACAAGGAGATGAGAAATGAGGTGCGTTTCAGAAACCTTTCCCGTTCAGACGGTGTACCATCTTCTAGGTTTATCATGCATGTTTTCGATGTAGGAAGATTCCCTTGAACCTGGACATTTGGGACCCATGGGATGGGTACCACACAGTATTACTTTAAAGGGTCTGCGTTTGCTCACCCAACCTCACCAAACCTCTCATCCCCAAGAGTGTCCACCCTTATGTCTCATCCAGCTGTGGGTCTAGATATGGTCAATCCAGGTTGCATCACAGCCTCTGAACGAATTTTGTAAGAATTTCTCTCTCTTTCACTGTCTTTGTTTTACGGGTTTTTAAAAGTAATTTATTTTTATAATGGGGTTTAGCTGCTTTTCACGGCTGTGTTTATGCGGATTTACACTCACTTGACTCACTTCCAGAGAGATATCAATACATAGGTTTTAAGATTCTTACTAGTCACATATATTCTTGTGCGGTGAATAGGGGGTGTTGAGTCCAGTTCACTGAGCAAGGAGTAGGTCTTGTCTATTACATATTGGGTGTATGGAACGGTATCTGAGCGAATTTGAAACCCTTGTTTTATGCATCACCCCACCTCACCTTTCCCGTTAAGCAGCCATAGTGTGTTTTCTAAACGTGTGAGTCTGTTCTGTTTTGTAATTCAGTTCAACTGTAGCGGTTTTTACATTCCCTCTATAAGTGATAGCTTATGATAAGTGTCTTTTTCTGTGTGACTTATTTCACTTAGAATCGTCGTACCTAAGTTCACTCATCTTGCTTCTACTTGCCTTATGACATTGATTTCATATCTGAGTGATATTCCATTGTACATAAGGACCACAACTTCTTTATCCATTTTTCTCTTTCCGGGGATATTTAAGGTGTCATGAAGTGGAGGTTCTTGTCAACAGAGCAGCCCTAAACTTTGGGGTGCCTGTGTCTTGCTGATTTTTAGTTTTCCCAATTTATACGCCCATGAGTGGACGTTCCCTATGCTCCCTAAGCTGTGTTTTTTCGATGTTTCAGGACACACCGTACACTTCTCCAGAGTGGCTGCTGGCAATTTACATCCCGCCCATCAGCGTAGCAAGGCTCCAATTTCTCCATGGCCTGTCCTGCATTTGTTGTTTTGACACTTTTATCAGCATGGCCCTTTAGACCAATGGGAAGCGAGACTTCTTTGTAGCGCTGATTTGCCTTTCCAGGTTGCTTGGTTGGCCAAAAAGTGCGTATGCGTTTTTTCCTGAATATATTCAGGAAAAAACGCATACGCCCTTTTTGGCCAAGGGCATCATTGTCGACGTTTTGCCGCTTTTCATGTGCTTTAAAGGCGATTTGAATCTACCTCCTGAAATCTGTTTCCTGCAGTTCTGCCTTGCTTTCAAATCCTCTTCGTTGCCTTCCCTCAATATATTTGTGGACGAGAGTTATCATTTATAATTCTGCAGGTTTGTGAATTGCAGTGCCCCTCAGCTCTATTTTTCAACTCGCTTTTTTGGGAGCTGGCCTCAAATCGCGGGATTGCCTCAGGCACTATTCTGATTCCGGGCGGCAGGCTGAGCCTGTGCTTAATTCTTCTTCCTGATGGGAAAATAGAGTGACCTGTGCCTGTCCCAACACCTAGATCTAGTCTCTCATTGGTTGCCCCTCTTCCCGTTCATCCTCAGGACAAATTGCAACCTGTACAGAACAGGAGGTTAAAGGTGCTGATTCTCCAAGTAGGGAGATTGCTAGTGAAGTAGCTGGAATGGCGAACCCGAGCACAAGGAGATGAGAAATGAGGTGCGTTTTAGAAACCTTTCAAAATCACACGGTGTACCTTCTTCTGGGTTCCTCATGCAAGTTTTCGATGTAGGAAGATGCCCTTGAACCTGGAGATTTGGGACCCATGGGATGGGTACCATGCAGTATTACTTTAAAGGGTCTGCGTTTGCTCACCCAACCTCACCCAACCTCTCAGCCTCCAGAGTGTCCACCCTTATGTCTCATCCAGCTGTGGGTCTAGATATGGTCAATCCAGGTTGCATCACAGCCCCTGAACGAATTTTGTAAGAATTTCTCTCTCTTTCACTGTCTTTGTTTTACGGGTTTTTAAAAGTAATTTATTTTTATAATGGGGTTTAGCTGCTTTTCACGGCTGTGTTTATGCGGCTTTACACCCACTTGACTCACTTCCAGACAGATATCAATACATAGGTTTTAAGATTGTTACTAGTCACATATATTCTTGTGCGGTGAATAGGGCGTGTTGAGTCCAGTTCACTGAGCAAGGAGTAGGTCTTGTCTATTACATATTGGGTGTATGGAACGGTATCTGAGCGAATTTGAACCCCTTGTTTTATGCATCACCCCACCTCACCTTTCCCGTTAAGCAGCCATAGTGTGTTTTCTAAACGTGTGATTCTGTTCTGTTCTGTAATTCAGTTCAAGTGTAGCGGTATTTACATTCCCTCTATAAGTGATAGCTTATGATAAGTGTCTTTTTCTGTGTGACTTATTTCACTTAGAATCGTCGTACCTAAGTCCACTCATCTTGCTTCTACTAGCCTTATGACATTGATTTCATGTCTGAGTGATATTGCATTGTACATAAGTACCACAACTTCTTTATCCATTTTTCTCTTTCCTGGGATATTTAAGGTGTCATGAAGTGGAGGTTCTTGTCAACAGAGCAGCCCTAAACTTTGGGGTGCCTGTGTCTTGCTGATTTTTAGTTTTCCCAATTTATACGCCCATGAGTGGACGTGCCCTATGCTCCCTAAGCTGTGTTTTTTCGATGTTTCAGGACACACCGTACACTTCTCCAGAGTGGCTGTTGGCAACTTACATCCCGCTCATCAGCGTAGCAAGGCTGCCATTTCTCCATGGCCTGTCCTGCATTTCTGGTTTTGACACTTTTTGCAGCATGGCCCTTTTGACCGATGGGAAGCGAGACTTCTTTGTAGCGCTGATTTGCCTTTCAAGGTTGCTTGGTTGGCCAAAAAGGGCGTATGCGTTTTTTCCTGAATATATTCAGGAAAATACGCATACGCCCTTTTTGGCCAAGGGCATCATTGTCGACGTTTTGCCGCTTTTCATGTGCTTTACAGGCGATTCGAATCTACCTCCTGAAATCTGTTTCCTGCAATTCTGCCTTGCTTTCAAATCCTCTTCGTTGCCTTCCCTCAATATATCTGTGGATGAGAGATATCATTTATAACTCTGCGGGTTTGTGAATTGCAGTGTCCCTCAGCTCCATTTTTCAACTCGCTTTTTTGGGAGCTGGCCGCAAAAGCGCGGGATTGCCTCAGGCCCTATTGTGCTTCTGGGCGGCAGGCTGAGCCTGTGATTAATTCTTCTTCCTGATGGGAAAATAGAGTGACCTGTGCCTGTCCCAACACCTAGATATAGTCTCTCATTGGTTGCCCCTCTTCCCGTTCATCCTCAGGACAAATTGCAACCTGTAGGGAACAGGAGGTTAAAGGTGCTGATTCTCCAAGTAAATTGATTGCTAGTAAAGTAGCTGGAAAGGCGAACCCGAGCACAAGGAGATGAGAAATGGGGTGTGTTTTAGAAACCTTTCAAAATCACACGGTGTACCATCTTCTGAGTTTCTCATGCATGTTTTCGATGTAGGAAGATGCCCTTGAACCTGGAGATTTGGGACCCATGGAATGGGTATCACGCAGTATTACTTTAAAGGGTCTGCGTTTGCTCACCCAACCTCACCCAACCTTTCAGCCCCAAGAGTGTCCACCCTTATGTCTCATCCAGCTGTGGGTCTAGATATGGTCAATCCAGGTGACATCACAGCCCCTGAACGAATTTTGTAAGAATTTCTCTCTCTTTCACTGTCTTTGTTTTACGGGTTTTTAAAAGTAATTTATTTTTTTAATGGGGTTTAGCTGCTTTGCACGGCTGTGTTTATGCGGATTTACACCCACTTGACTCACTTCCAGACAGATATCAATACATAGGTTTTAAGATTGTTACTAGTCACATATATTCTTGTGCGGTGAATAGGGGGTGTTGAGTCCAGTTCACGGAGCAAGGAGTAGGTCTTGTCTATTACATATTGGGTGTATGGAACGGTATGTGAGCGAATTTGAAACCCTTGTTTTATGCATCACCCCACCTCACCTTTCCCGTTAAGCAGCCATAGTGTGTTTTCTAAACGTGTGACTCTGTTCTGTTTTGTAATTCAGTTCAAGTGTAGCGGTTTTTACATTCCCTCTATAAGTGATAGCTTATGATAAGTGTCTTTTTCTGTGTGACTTATTTCACTTAGAATCGTCGTACCTAAGTCCACTCATCTTGCTTCTACTAGCCTTATGACATTGATTTCATGTCTGAGTGATATTCCATTGTACATAAGGACCACAACTTTTTTATCCATTTTTCTCTTTCCTGGGATATTTAAGGTGTCATGAAGTGGAGGTTCTTGTCAACAGAGCAGCCCCAAACTTTGGGGTGCCTGTGTCTTGCTGATTTTTAGTTTTCCCAATTTATACGCCCATGAGTGGATGTGCCCTATGCTCACTAAGCTGTGTTTTTTCGATGTTTCAGGACACACCGTACACTTCTCCAGAGTGGCTGTTGGCAATTTACATCCCGCCCATCAGCGTAGCAAGGCTGCCATTTCTCCATGGCCTGTCCTGCATTTCTGGTTTTGACACTTTTTGCAGCATGGCCCTTTTGACCCATGGGAAGCGAGACTTCTTTGTAGCGCTGATTTGCCTTTCCAGGTTGCTTGGTTGGCCAAAAAGGGGGTATACGTATTTTCCTGAATATATTCAGGAAACAACGCATACGCACTTTTTGGCCAAGGGCATCATTGTCGAAGTTTTGCCGCTTTTCATGTGCCTTAAAGGCGATTCGAATCTACCTCCTGAAATCTGTTTCCTGCAATTCTGCCTTGCTTTCAAATCCTCTTCGTTGACTTCCCTCAATATATCTGTGGATGAGAGTTATCACTTATAACTCTGCGGGTTTGTGAATTGCAGTGTCCCTGAGCTCCATTTTTCAACTGTCTTTTTTGAGAGCTGGCCGCAAAAGCACGGGATTGCCTCAGGCCCTATTCTGGTTCCTGGCAGCAGGCTGAGCCTGTGGTTAATTCTTCTTCCTGATGGGAAAATAGAGTGACCTGTGCCTGTCCCAACAGCTAGATCTAGTCTCTCATTGGTTGCCCCTCTTCCCGTTCATCCTCAGGACAAATTGCAACCTGTAGGGAACAGGAGGTTAAAGGTGCTGATTCTCCAAGTAGGGAGATTGCTAGTAAAGTAGCTGGAATGGCGAACCCGAGCACAAGGAGATGAGAAATGAGGTGCGTTTTAGAAACCTTTCAAAATCACACAGTGTACCATCTTCTGAGTTTCTCATGCATGTTTTCAATGTAGGAAGATGCCCTTGAACCTGGAGACTTGGGACCCATGGGATGGGTACCACACAGTATTACTTTAAAGGGTCTGCGTTTGCTCACCCAACCTAACCCAACCTTTCAGCCCCAAGACTGTCCACCCTTATGTCTCATCCAGCTGTGCGTGTAGATATGGTCAATCCAGGTTGCATCACAGCCTCTGAACGAATTTTGTAAGAATTTCTCTCTCTTTCACTGTCTTTGTTTTACGGGTTTTTAAAAGTAATTTATTTTTATAATGGGGTTTAGCTGCTTTTCACGGCTGTGTTTATGCGGATTTACACCCACTTGACTCACTTCCAGACAGATATCAATACATAGGTTTTAAGATTGTTACTAGTCACATATATTCTTGTGCGGTGAATAGGGGGTGTTGAGTCCAGTTCACTGAGCAAGGAGTAGGTCTTGTCTATTACATATTGGGTGTATGGAACGGTATCTGAGCGAATTTGAAACCCTTGTTTTATGCATCACCCCACCTCACCTTTCCCGTTAAGCAGCCATAGTGTGTTTTCTAAACGTGTGATTCTGTTCTGTTCTGTAACTCAGTTCAAGTGTAGCGGTTTTTACATTCCCTCTATAAGTGATAGCTTATGATAAGTGTCTTTTTCTGTGTGACTTATTTCACTTAGAATCGTCGTACCTAAGTCCACTCATCTTGCTTCTACTAGCCTTATGACATTGATTTCATGTCTGAGTGATATTGCATTGTACATAAGGACCACAACTTCTTTATCCATTTTTCTCTTTCCTGGGATATTTAAGGTGTCATGAAGTGGAGGTTCTTGTCAACAGAGCAGCCCTAAACTTTGGGGTGCCTGTGTCTTGCTGATTTTTAGTTTTCCCAATTTATAAGCCCATGAGTGGACGTGCCCTATGCTCCCTAAGCTGTGTTTTTTCGATGTTTCAGGACACACCGTACACTTCTCCAGAGTGGCTGTTGGCAATTAACATCCCGCCCATCAGCGTAGCAAGGCTGCCATTTCTCCATGTCCTGTCCTGCATTTCTGGTTTTGACACTTTTTGCAGCATGGCCCTTTTGACCGATGGGAAGCGAGACTTCTTTGTAGCACTGATTTGCCTTTCCAGGTTGCTTGGTTGGCCAAAAAGGGCGTATGCGTTTTTTCCTGAATATATTCAGGAAAAAACGCATACGCCCTTTTTGGCCAAGGGCATCATTGTCGACGTTTTGCCGCTTTTCATGTGCTTTAAAGGCGATTCGAATCTACCTCCTGAAATCTGTTTCCTGCAATTCTGCCTTTCTTTCAAATCCTCTTCGTTGCCTTCCCTCAATATATCTGTGGATGAGAGTTATCACTTATAACTTTGCTGGTTTGTGAATTGCAGTGTCCCTGAGCTCCATTTTTCAACTGTCTTTTTTGAGAGCTGGCCGCAAAAGAACGGGATTGCCTCAGGCCCTATTTTGGTTCCTGGCAGCAGGCTGAGCCTGTGGTTAATTCTTCTTCCTGATGGGAAAATAGAGAGACCTGTGCCTGTCCCAACAGCTAGATCTAGTCTCTCATTGGTTCCCCCTCTTCCCGTTCATCCTCAGGACAAATTGCAACCTGTAGGGAACAGGAGGTTAAAGGTGCTGATTCTCCAAGTAGGGAGATTGCTAGTAAAGTAGCTGGAATGGCGAACCCGAGCACAAGGAGATGAGAAATGATGTGCGTTTTAGAAACCTTTCAAAATCACACGGTGTACCATCTTCTGAGATTCTCATGCATGTTTTCGATGTAGGAAGATGCCCTTGAACCTGGAGACTTGGGACCCATGGGATGGGTACCACGCAGTATTACTTTGAAGGGTCTGCGTTTGCTCACCCAACCTAACCCTACCTTTCAGCCCCAAGAGTGTCCACCCTTATGTCTCATCCAGCTGTGCGTGTAGATATGGTCAATCCAGGTTGCATCACAGCCTCTGAACGAATTTTGTAAGAATTTCTCTCTCTTTCACTGTCTTTGTTTTACGGGTTTTTAAAAGTAATTTATTTTTATAATGGGGTTTAGCTGCTTTTCACGGCTGTGTTTATGCGGCTTTACACCCACTTGACTCACTTTCAGACAGATATCAATACATAGGTTTTAAGATTCTTACTAGTCACATATATTCTTGTGCGGTGAATAGGGGGTGTTGAGTCCAGTTCACGGAGCAAGGAGTAGGTCTTGTCTATTACATATTGGGTGTATGGAACGGTATCTGAGCGAATTTGAAACCCTTGTTTTATGCATCACCCCACCTCACCTTTCCCGTTAAGCAGCCATAGTGTGTTTTCTAAACGTGTGACTCTGTTCTGTTTTGTAATTCAGTTCAAGTGTAGCGGTTTTTACATTCCCTCTATAAGTGATAGCTTATGATAAGTGTCTTTTTCTGTGTGACTTATTTCACTTAGAATCGTCGTACCTAAGTCCACTCATCTTGCTTCTACTAGCCTTATGACATTGATTTCATGTCTGAGTGATATTCCATTGTACATAAGGACCACAACTTCTTTATCCATTTTTCTCTTTCCTGGGATATTTAAGTTGTCATGAAGTGGAGGTTCTTGTCAACAGAGCAGCCCTAAACTTTGGGGTGCCTGTGTCTTGCTGATTTTTAGTTTTCCCAATTTATAAGCCCATGAGTGGACGTGCCCTATGCTCCCTAAGCTGTGTTTTTTCGATGTTTCAGGACACACCGTACACTTCTCCAGAGTGGCTGTTGGCAATTAACATCCCGCCCATCAGCGTAGCAAGGCTGCCATTTCTCCATGGCCTGTCCTGCATTTCTGGTTTTGAAACTTTTTGCAGCATGACCCTTTTGACCGATGGGAAGCGAGACTTCTTTGTAGCACTGATTTGTCTTTCCAGGTTGCTTGGTTGGCCAAAAAGGGCGTATGCGTTTTTTCCTGAATATAATCAGGAAAAAACGCATACGCCCTTTTTGGCCAAGGGCATCATTGTCGACGTTTTGCCGCTTTTCATGTGCTTTAAAGGCGATTCGAATCTACCTCCTGAAACCTGTTTCCTGCAATTCTGCCTTGCTTTCAAATCCTCTTTGTTACCTTCCCTCAATATATTTGTGGACGAGAGTTATCATTTATAACTCAGCAGGTTTGTGAATGGCAGTGCCCCTGAGCTCCATTTTTCAACTGTCTTGTTTGGGAGCTGGCCGCAAAAGCACGGGATTGCCTCAGGCCCTATTCTGGTTCCCGGCGGCAGGCTGAGCCTGTGGTTAATTCTTTTTCCTAATGGGAAAATAGAGTGACCTGTGCCTGTCCCAACACCTAGATCTAGTCTCTCATTGGTTGCCCCTCTTCCCGTTCATCCTCAGGACAAATTGCAACCTGTACAGAACAGGAGGTTAAAGGTGCTGATTCTCCAAGTAGGGAGATTGCTAGTGAAGTAGCTGGAATGGCGAACCCGAGCACAAGGAGATGAGAAATGAGGTGCGTTTTAGAAACCTTTCAAAATCACACGGTGTACCTTCTTCTGGGTTCCTCATGCAAGTTTTCGATGTAGGAAGATGCCCTTGAACCTGGAGATTTGGGACCCATGGGATGGGTACCATGCAGTATTACTTTAAAGGGTCTGCGTTTGCTCACCCAACCTCACCCAACCTCTCAGCCTCCAGAGTGTCCACCCTTATGTCTCATCCAGCTGTGGGTCTAGATATGGTCAATCCAGGTTGCATCACAGCCCCTGAACGAATTTTGTAAGAATTTCTCTCTCTTTCACTGTCTTTGTTTTACGGGTTTTTAAAAGTAATTTATTTTTATAATGGGGTTTAGCTGCTTTTCACGGCTGTGTTTATGCGGCTTTACACCCACTTGACTCACTTCCAGACAGATATCAATACATAGGTTTTAAGATTGTTACTAGTCACATATATTCTTGTGCGGTGAATAGGGCGTGTTGAGTCCAGTTCACTGAGCAAGAGTAGGTCTTGTCTATTACATATTGGGTGTATGGAACGGTATCTGAGCGAATTTGAACCCCTTGTTTTATGCATCACCCCACCTCACCTTTCCCGTTAAGCAGCCATAGTGTGTTTTCTAAACGTGTGATTCTGTTCTGTTCTGTAATTCAGTTCAAGTGTAGCGGTATTTACATTCCCTCTATAAGTGATAGCTTATGATAAGTGTCTTTTTCTGTGTGACTTATTTCACTTAGAATCGTCGTACCTAAGTCCACTCATCTTGCTTCTACTAGCCTTATGACATTGATTTCATGTCTGAGTGATATTGCATTGTACATAAGTACCACAAATTCTTTATCCATTTTTCTCTTTCCTGGGATATTTAAGGTGTCATGAAGTGGAGGTTCTTGTCAACAGAGCAGCCCTAAACTTTGGGGTGCCTGTGTCTTGCTGATTTTTAGTTTTCCCAATTTATACGCCCATGAGTGGACGTGCCCTATGCTCCCTAAGCTGTGTTTTTTCGATGTTTCAGGACACACCGTACACTTCTCCAGAGTGGCTGTTGGCAACTTACATCCCGCTCATCAGCGTAGCAAGGCTTCCATTTCTCCATGGCCTGTCCTGCATTTCTGGTTTTGACACTTTTTGCAGCATGGCCCTTTTGACCGATGGGAAGCGAGACTTCTTTGTAGCGCTGATTTGCCTTTCAAGGTTGCTTGGTTGGCCAAAAAGGGCGTATGCGTTTTTTCCTGAATATATTCAGGAAAAAACGCATACGCCCTTCTTGGCCAAGGGCATCATTGTCGACGTTTTGCCGCTTTTCATGTGCTTTACAGGCGATTCGAATCTACCTCCTGAAATCTGTTTCCTGCAATTCTGCCTTGCTTTCAAATCCTCTTCGTTGCCTTCCCTCAATATATCTGTGGATGAGAGATATCATTTATAACTCTGCGGGTTTGTGAATTGCAGTGTCCCTCAGCTCCATTTTTCAACTCGCTTTTTTGGGAGCTGGCCGCAAAAGCGCGGGATTGCCTCAGGCCCTATTGTGCTTCTGGGCGGCAGGCTGAGCCTGTGATTAATTCTTCTTCCTGATGGGAAAATAGAGTGACCTGTGCCTGTCCCAACACCTAGATATAGTCTCTCATTGGTTGCCCCTCTTCCCGTTCATCCTCAGGACAAATTGCAACCTGTAGGGAACAGGAGGTTAAAGGTGCTGATTCTCCAAGTAAATTGATTGCTAGTAAAGTAGCTGGAAAGGCGAACCCGAGCACAAGGAGATGAGAAATGGGGTGTGTTTTAGAAACCTTTCAAAATCACACGGTGTACCATCTTCTGAGTTTCTCATGCATGTTTTCGATGTAGGAAGATGCCCTTGAACCTGGAGATTTGGGACCCATGGAATGGGTATCACGCAGTATTACTTTAAAGGGTCTGCGTTTGCTCACCCAACCTCACCCAACCTTTCAGCCCCAAGAGTGTCCACCCTTATGTCTCATCCAGCTGTGGGTCTAGATATGGTCAATCCAGGTGACATCACAGCCCCTGAACGAATTTTGTAAGAATTTCTCTCTCTTTCACTGTCTTTGTTTTACGGGTTTTTAAAAGTAATTTATTTTTTTAATGGGGTTTAGCTGCTTTGCACGGCTGTGTTTATGCGGATTTACACCCACTTGACTCACTTCCAGACAGATATCAATACATAGGTTTTAAGATTGTTACTAGTCACATATATTCTTGTGCGGTGAATAGGGGGTGTTGAGTCCAGTTCACGGAGCAAGGAGTAGGTCTTGTCTATTACATATTGGGTGTATGGAACGGTATGTGAGCGAATTTGAAACCCTTGTTTTATGCATCACCCCACCTCACCTTTCCCGTTAAGCAGCCATAGTGTGTTTTCTAAACGTGTGACTCTGTTCTGTTTTGTAATTCAGTTCAAGTGTAGCGGTTTTTACATTCCCTCTATAAGTGATAGCTTATGATAAGTGTCTTTTTCTGTGTGACTTATTTCACTTAGAATCGTCGTACCTAAGTCCACTCATCTTGCTTCTACTAGCCTTATGACATTGATTTCATGTCTGAGTGATATTCCATTGTACATAAGGACCACAACTTTTTTATCCATTTTTCTCTTTCCTGGGATATTTAAGGTGTCATGAAGTGGAGGTTCTTGTCAACAGAGCAGCCCCAAACTTTGGGGTGCCTGTGTCTTGCTGATTTTTAGTTTTCCCAATTTATACGCCCATGAGTGGATGTGCCCTATGCTCACTAAGCTGTGTTTTTTCGATGTTTCAGGACACACCGTACACTTCTCCAGAGTGGCTGTTGGCAATTTACATCCCGCCCATCAGCGTAGCAAGGCTGCCATTTCTCCATGGCCTGTCCTGCATTTCTGGTTTTGACACTTTTTGCAGCATGGCCCTTTTGACCCATGGGAAGCGAGACTTCTTTGTAGCGCTGATTTGCCTTTCCAGGTTGCTTGGTTGGCCAAAAAGGGGGTATACGTTTTTTCCTGAATATATTCAGGAAACAACGCATACGCACTTTTTGGCCAAGGGCATCATTGTCGAAGTTTTGCCGCTTTTCATGTGCCTTAAAGGCGATTCGAATCTACCTCCTGAAATCTGTTTCCTGCAATTCTGCCTTGCTTTCAAATCCTCTTCGTTGACTTCCCTCAATATATCTGTGGATGAGAGTTATCACTTATAACTCTGCGGGTTTGTGAATTGCAGTGTCCCTGAGCTCCATTTTTCAACTGTCTTTTTTGAGAGCTGGCCGCAAAAGCACGGGATTGCCTCAGGCCCTATTCTGGTTCCTGGCAGCAGGCTGAGCCTGTGGTTAATTCTTCTTCCTGATGGGAAAATAGAGTGACCTGTGCCTGTCCCAACAGCTAGATCTAGTCTCTCATTGGTTGCCCCTCTTCCCGTTCATCCTCAGGACAAATTGCAACCTGTAGGGAACAGGAGGTTAAAGGTGCTGATTCTCCAAGTAGGGAGATTGCTAGTAAAGTAGCTGGAATGGCAAACCCGAGCACAAGGAGATGAGAAATGAGGTGCGTTTTAGAAACCTTTCAAAATCACACAGTGTACCATCTTCTGAGTTTCTCATGCATGTTTTCAATGTAGGAAGATGCCCTTGAACCTGGAGACTTGGGACCCATGGGATGGGTACCACACAGTATTACTTTAAAGGGTCTGCGTTTGCTCACCCAACCTAACCCAACCTTTCAGCCCCAAGACTGTCCACCCTTATGTCTCATCCAGCTGTGCGTGTAGATATGGTCAATCCAGGTTGCATCACAGCCTCTGAACGAATTTTGTAAGAATTTCTCTCTCTTTCACTGTCTTTGTTTTACGGGTTTTTAAAAGTAATTTATTTTTATAATGGGGTTTAGCTGCTTTTCACGTCTGTGTTTATGCGGATTTACACCCACTTGACTCACTTCCAGACAGATATCAATACATAGGTTTTAAGATTGTTACTAGTCACATATATTCTTGTGCGGTGAATAGGGGGTGTTGAGTCCAGTTCACTGAGCAAGGAGTAGGTCTTGCCTATTACATATTGGGTGTATGGAACGGTATCTGAGCGAATTTGAAACCCTTGTTTTATGCATCACCCCACCTCACCTTTCCCGTTAAGCAGCCATAGTGTGTTTTCTAAACGTGTGATTCTGTTCTGTTCTGTAACTCAGTTCAAGTGTAGCGGTTTTTACATTCCCTCTATAAGTGATAGCTTATGATAAGTGTCTTTTTCTGTGTGACTTATTTCACTTAGAATCGTCGTACCTAAGTCCACTCATCTTGCTTCTACTAGCCTTATGACATTGATTTCATGTCTGAGTGATATTGCATTGTACATAAGGACCACAACTTCTTTATCCATTTTTCTCTTTCCTGGGATATTTAAGGTGTCATGAAGTGGAGGTTCTTGTCAACAGAGCAGCCCTAAACTTTGGGGTGCCTGTGTCTTGCTGATTTTTAGTTTTCCCAATTTATAAGCCCATGAGTGGACGTGCCCTATGCTCCCTAAGCTGTGTTTTTTCGATGTTTCAGGACACACCGTACACTTCTCCAGAGTGGCTGTTGGCAATTAACATCCCGCCCATCAGCGTAGCAAGGCTGCCATTTCTCCATGTCCTGTCCTGCATTTCTGGTTTTGACACTTTTTGCAGCATGGCCCTTTTGACCGATGGGAAGCGAGACTTCTTTGTAGCACTGATTTGCCTTTCCAGGTTGCTTGGTTGGCCAAAAAGGGCGTATGCGTTTTTTCCTGAATATATTCAGGAAAAAACGCATACGCCCTTTTTGGCCAAGGGCATCATTGTCGACGTTTTGCCGCTTTTCATGTGCTTTAAAGGCGATTCGAATCTACCTCCTGAAATCTGTTTCCTGCAATTCTGCCTTTCTTTCAAATCCTCTTCGTTGCCTTCCCTCAATATATCTGTGGATGAGAGTTATCACTTATAACTTTGCTGGTTTGTGAATTGCAGTGTCCCTGAGCTCCATTTTTCAACTGTCTTTTTTGAGAGCTGGCCGCAAAAGAACGGGATTGCCTCAGGCCCTATTTTGGTTCCTGGCAGCAGGCTGAGCCTGTGGTTAATTCTTCTTCCTGATGGGAAAATAGAGAGACCTGTGCCTGTCCCAACAGCTAGATCTAGTCTCTCATTGGTTCCCCCTCTTCCCGTTCATCCTCAGGACAAATTGCAACCTGTAGGGAACAGGAGGTTAAAGGTGCTGATTCTCCAAGTAGGGAGATTGCTAGTAAAGTAGCTGGAATGGCGAACCCGAGCACAAGGAGATGAGAAATGATGTGCGTTTTAGAAACCTTTCAAAATCACACGGTGTACCATCTTCTGAGATTCTCATGCATGTTTTCGATGTAGGAAGATGCCCTTGAACCTGGAGACTTGGGACCCATGGGATGGGTACCACGCAGTATTACTTTGAAGGGTCTGCGTTTGCTCACCCTACCTAACCCTACCTTTCAGCCCCAAGAGTGTCCACCCTTATGTCTCATCCAGCTGTGCGTGTAGATATGGTCAATCCAGGTTGCATCACAGCCTCTGAACGAATTTTGTAAGAATTTCTCTCTCTTTCACTGTCTTTGTTTTACGGGTTTTTAAAAGTAATTTATTTTTATAATGGGGTTTAGCTGCTTTTCACGGCTGTGTTTATGCGGCTTTACACCCACTTGACTCACTTTCAGACAGATATCAATACATAGGTTTTAAGATTCTTACTAGTCACATATATTCTTGTGCGGTGAATAGGGGGTGTTGAGTCCAGTTCACGGAGCAAGGAGTAGGTCTTGTCTATTACATATTGGGTGTATGTAACGGTATCTGAGCGAATTTGAAACCCTTGTCTTATGCATCACCCCACCTCACCTTTCCCGTTAAGCAGCCATAGTGTGTTTTCTAAACGTGTGACTCTGGTCTGTTTTGTAATTCAGTTCAAGTGTAGCGGTTTTTACATTCCCTCTATAAGTGATAGCTTATGATAAGTGTCTTTTTCTGTGTGACTTATTTCACTTAGAATCGTCGTACCTAAGTCCACTCATCTTGCTTCTACTAGCCTTATGACATTGATTTCATGTCTGAGTGATATTCCATTGTACATAAGGACCACAACTTCTTTATCCATTTTTCTCTTTCCTGGGATATTTAAGTTGTCATGAAGTGGAGGTTCTTGTCAACAGAGCAGCCCTAAACTTTGGGGTGCCTGTGTCTTGCTGATTTTTAGTTTTCCCAATTTATAAGCCCATGAGTGGACGTGCCCTATGCTCCCTAAGCTGTGTTTTTTCGATGTTTCAGGACACACCGTACACTTCTCCAGAGTGGCTGTTGGCAATTAACATCCCGCCCATCAGCGTAGCAAGGCTGCCATTTCTCCATGGCCTGTCCTGCATTTCTGGTTTTGAAACTTTTTGCAGCATGACCCTTTTGACCGATGGGAAGCGAGACTTCTTTGTAGCACTGATTTGTCTTTCCAGGTTGCTTGGTTGGCCAAAAAGGGCGTATGCGTTTTTTCCTGAATATAATCAGGAAAAAACGCATACGCCCTTTTTGGCCAAGGGCATCATTGTCGACGTTTTGCCGCTTTTCATGTGCTTTAAAGGCGATTCGAATCTACCTCCTGAAACCTGTTTCCTGCAATTCTGCCTTGCTTTCAAATCCTCTTTGTTACCTTCCCTCAATATATTTGTGGACGAGAGTTATCATTTATAACTCAGCAGGTTTGTGAATGGCAGTGCCCCTGAGCTCCATTTTTCAACTGTCTTGTTTGGGAGCTGGCCGCAAAAGCACGGGATTGCCTCAGGCCCTATTCTGGTTCCCGGCGGCAGGCTGAGCCTGTGGTTAATTCTTTTTCCTAATGGGAAAATAGAGTGACCTGTGCCTGTCCCAACACCTAGATCTAGTCTCTCATTGGTTGCCCCTCTTCCCGTTCATCCTCAGGACAAATTGCAACCTGTACAGAACAGGAGGTTAAAGGTGCTGATTCTCCAAGTAGGGAGATTGCTAGTGAAGTAGCTGGAATGGCGAACCCGAGCACAAGGAGATGAGAAATGAGGTGCGTTTTAGAAACCTTTCAAAATCACACGGTGTACCTTCTTCTGGGTTCCTCATGCAAGTTTTCGATGTAGGAAGATGCCCTTGAACCTGGAGATTTGGGACCCATGGGATGGGTACCATGCAGTATTACTTTAAAGGGTCTGCGTTTGCTCACCCAACCTCACCCAACCTCTCAGCCTCCAGAGTGTCCACCCTTATGTCTCATCCAGCTGTGGGTCTAGATATGGTCAATCCAGGTTGCATCACAGCCCCTGAACGAATTTTGTAAGAATTTCTCTCTCTTTCACTGTCTTTGTTTTACGGGTTTTTAAAAGTAATTTATTTTTATAATGGGGTTTAGCTGCTTTTCACGGCTGTGTTTATGCGGCTTTACACCCACTTGACTCACTTCCAGACAGATATCAATACATAGGTTTTAAGATTGTTACTAGTCACATATATTCTTGTGCGGTGAATAGGGCGTGTTGAGTCCAGTTCACTGAGCAAGGAGTAGGTCTTGTCTATTACATATTGGGTGTATGGAACGGTATCTGAGCGAATTTGAACCCCTTGTTTTATGCATCACCCCACCTCACCTTTCCCGTTAAGCAGCCATAGTGTGTTTTCTAAACGTGTGATTCTGTTCTGTTCTGTAATTCAGTTCAAGTGTAGCGGTATTTACATTCCCTCTATAAGTGATAGATTATGATAAGTGTCTTTTTCTGTGTGACTTATTTCACTTAGAATCGTCGTACCTAAGTCCACTCATCTTGCTTCTACTAGCCTTATGACATTGATTTCATGTCTGAGTGATATTGCATTGTACATAAGTACCACAAATTCTTTATCCATTTTTCTCTTTCCTGGGATATTTAAGGTGTCATGAAGTGGAGGTTCTTGTCAACAGAGCAGCCCTAAACTTTGGGGTGCCTGTGTCTTGCTGATTTTTAGTTTTCCCAATTTATACGCCCATGAGTGGACGTGCCCTATGCTCCCTAAGCTGTGTTTTTTCGATGTTTCAGGACACACCGTACACTTCTCCAGAGTGGCTGTTGGCAACTTACATCCCGCTCATCAGCGTAGCAAGGCTTCCATTTCTCCATGGCCTGTTCTGCATTTCTGGTTTTGACACTTTTTGCAGCATGGCCCTTTTGACCGATGGGAAGCGAGACTTCTTTGTAGCGCTGATTTGCCTTTCAAGGTTGCTTGGTTGGCCAAAAAGGGCGTATGCGTTTTTTCCTGAATATATTCAGGAAAAAACGCATACGCCCTTCTTGGCCAAGGGCATCATTGTCGACGTTTTGCCGCTTTTCATGTGCTTTACAGGCGATTCGAATCTACCTCCTGAAATCTGTTTCCTGCAATTCTGCCTTGCTTTCAAATCCTCTTCGTTGCCTTCCCTCAATATATCTGTGGATGAGAGATATCATTTATAACTCTGCGGGTTTGTGAATTGCAGTGTCCCTCAGCTCCATTTTTCAACTCGCTTTTTTGGGAGCTGGCCGCAAAAGCGCGGGATTGCCTCAGGCCCTATTGTGCTTCTGGGCGGCAGGCTGAGCCTGTGATTAATTCTTCTTCCTGATGGGAAAATAGAGTGACCTGTGCCTGTCCCAACACCTAGATATAGTCTCTCATTGGTTGCCCCTCTTCCCGTTCATCCTCAGGACAAATTGCAACCTGTAGGGAACAGGAGGTTAAAGGTGCTGATTCTCCAAGTACATTGATTGCTAGTAAAGTAGCTGGAAAGGCGAACCCGAGCACAAGGAGATGAGAAATGGGGTGTGTTTTAGAAACCTTTCAAAATCACACGGTGTACCATCTTCTGAGTTTCTCATGCATGTTTTCGATGTAGGAAGATGCCCTTGAACCTGGAGATTTGGGACCCATGGAATGGGTATCACGCAGTATTACTTTAAAGGGTCTGCGTTTGCTCACCCAACCTCACCCAACCTTTCAGCCCCAAGAGTGTCCACCCTTATGTCTCATCCAGCTGTGGGTCTAGATATGGTCAATCCAGGTGGCATCACAGCCCCTGAACGAATTTTGTAAGAATTTCTCTCTCTTTCACTGTCTTTGTTTTACGGGTTTTTAAAAGTAATTTATTTTTTTAATGGGGTTTAGCTGCTTTGCACGGCTGTGTTTATGCGGATTTACACCCACTTGACTCACTTCCAGACAGATATCAATACATAGGTTTTAAGATTGTTACTAGTCACATATATTCTTGTGCGGTGAATAGGGGGTGTTGAGTCCAGTTCACGGAGCAAGGAGTAGGTCTTGTCTATTACATATTGGGTGTATGGAACGGTATGTGAGCGAATTTGAAACCCTTGTTTTATGCATCACCCCACCTCACCTTTCCCGTTAAGCAGCCATAGTGTGTTTTCTAAACGTGTGACTCTGTTCTGTTTTGTAATTCAGTTCAAGTGTAGCGGTTTTTACATTCCCTCTATAAGTGATAGCTTATGATAAGTGTCTTTTTCTGTGTGACTTATTTCACTTAGAATCGTCGTACCTAAGTCCACTCATCTTGCTTCTACTAGCCTTATGACATTGATTTCATGTCTGAGTGATATTCCATTGTACATAAGGACCACAACTTTTTTATCCATTTTTCTCTTTCCTGGGATATTTAAGGTGTCATGAAGTGGAGGTTCTTGTCAACAGAGCAGCCCCAAACTTTGGGGTGCCTGTGTCTTGCTGATTTTTAGTTTTCCCAATTTATACGCCCATGAGTGGATGTGCCCTATGCTCACTAAGCTGTGTTTTTTCGATGTTTCAGGACACACCGTACACTTCTCCAGAGTGGCTGTTGGCAATTTACATCCCGCCCATCAGCGTAGCAAGGCTGCCATTTCTCCATGGCCTGTCCTGCATTTCTGGTTTTGACACTTTTTGCAGCATGGCCCTTTTGACCCATGGGAAGCGAGACTTCTTTGTAGCGCTGATTTTCCTTTCCAGGTTGCTTGGTTGGCCAAAAAGGGCGTATGCCTTTTTTCCTGAATATATTCAGGAAAAAACGCATACGCCCTTTTTGGCTAAGGGCATCATAGTCAACGTTTTGCCGCTTTTCATGTGCTTTACAGGCGATTCGAATCTACCTCCTGAAATCTGTTTCCTGCAATTCTGCCTTGCTTTCAAATCCTCTTCGTTGCCTTCCCTCAATATATCTGTGGATGAGAGTTATCATTTATAACTCTGCGGGTTTGTGAATTGCAGTGTCCCTGAGGTCCATTTTTCAACTCGCTTTTTTGGGATCTGGCCGCAAAAGCGCGGGATTGCCTCAGGCCCTCTTCTGGTTCCGGGTGGCAGGCTGAGCCTGTGGTATTTTCTTCTTCCTGATGGGAAATTAAGAGTGACCTGTGCCTGTCCCAACACCTAGATCTAGTCTCTCATTGGTTGCCCCTCTTCCCGTTCATCCTCAGAACAAATTGCAACCTGTACGGAACAGGAGGTTAAAGGTGCTGATTCTCCAAGTAGGGAGATTGCTAGGAAAGTAGCTGGAATGGCGAACCCGAGCACAAGGAGATGAGAAATGAAGTGCGTTTTAGAAACCTTTCAAAATCACACGGTGTACCAATTTCTGGGTTTCTCATGCATGTTTTCGATGTAGGAAGATGGCCTTGAACCTGGAGATTTGGGACCCATGGGATGGGTACCACGCAGTATTACTTTAAAGGGTCTGCGTTGGCTCACCCAACCTCACCCAACCTCTCAGCCCCAAGAGTGTCCACCCTTAGGTCTCATCCAGCTGTGGGTCTAGATATGTTCAATCCAGGTTGCATCACAGCCCCTGAACGAATTGTGTAAGAATTTCTCTCTCTTTCACTGTCTTTGTTTTACGGGTTTTTACAAGTAATTTATTTTTATAATGGGGTTTAGCTGCTTTTCACGGCTGTGTTTATGCGGCTTTACACCCACTTGACACACTTCCAGAGAGATATCAATACATAGGTTTTAAGATTCTTACTAGTCAGATATATACTTGTGCGGTGAATAGGGTGTGTTGTGTCCAGTTCACTGAGCAAGGAGTAGGTCTTGTCTATTACATATTGGGTGTATGTAACGGTATCTGAGCTAATTTGAAACCCTTGTTTTATGCATCACACCACCTCACCTTTCCCGTTAAGCAGCCATAGTTTGTTTTCTAAACGTGTGACTCTGTTCTTTTTTTTAATTCAGTTCAAGTGTAGCAGTTTTTACATTCCCTCTATACGTGATAGCTTATGATAAGTGTCTTTTTCTGTGTGACTTATTTCACTTAGAGTCGTCATACCTAAATCCACTCATCATGCTGCTACTAGCCTTATGACATTGATTTCATGGCTGAGTGATATTCCATTGTACATAAGGACCACAAATTCTTTATCCATTTTTCTCTTCCCTGGGATATTTAAGGTGTCATGAAGTGGAGGTTCTTGTCAACAGAGCAGCCCTAAACTTTGGGGTGCCTGTGTCTTGCTGATTTTTAGTTTTCCCAATTTATACGCCCATGAGTGGAAGTGCCCTATGCTCCCTAAGCTGTGTTTTTTCGATGTTTAAGGCCACACCGTACACTTCTCCAGAGTGGCTGCTAGCAATTTACATCCCGCCCATCAGTGTAGCAAGGCTCCCATTTCTCCATGGCCTGTCCTGCTTTTGTGGTTTTGACACTTTTTTCAGCATGGCCCTTTTGACCGATGGGAAGCGAGACTTCTTTGTAGCGCTGATTTGCCTTTCCAGGTTGCTTGGTTGGCCAAAAAGGGCGTATGCGTTTTTTCCTGAATATATTCAGGAAAAAACGCATACGCCCTTTTTGGCTAAGGGCATCATTGTCCACGTTTTGCCGCTTTTCATGTGCTTTAAAGGCGATTCGAATCTAACTCCTGAAACCTGTTTCCTGCAATTCTGCCTTGCTTTCAAATCCTCTTCGTTGCCTTCCCTCAGTATATTTGTGGACGAGAGTTATCATTTATAACTCTGCATGGTTGTGAATTGCACTGCCCATGTGCTCCATTTTTCAACTGGCTTTTTTGGGAGGTGGCCGCAGAAGCGCGGGATTGCCTCAGGCCCTATTCTGGTTCCGGGTGGCAGGCTGAGCCTGTGGTTATTTCTTCTTCCTGATGAGAAAATAGAGTGACCTGTGCCTGTCCCAACACCTAGATCTAGTCTCTCATTGGCTGCCCCTCTTCCCGTTCATCCTCAGGACAAATTGCAACCTGTAGGGAACAGGAGGTTAAAGGTGCTGATTCTCCAAGTAGGGAGATTGCTAGTGAAGTAGCTGGAATGGCGAACCCGAGCACAAAGAGATGAGAAATGAGGTGCGTTTTAGAAACCTTTCAAAATCACACGGTGTACCATCTTCTGGGTTCCTCATGCAAGTTTTCGATGTAGGAAGATGCCCTTGAACCTGGAGATTTGGGACCCATGGGATGGGTACCACGCAGTATTACCTTAAAGGGTCTGCGTTGGCTCACCCAACCTCACCAAACCTCTCAGCCCCAAGAATGTCCACCCTTATGTCTCATCCAGCTGTGGGTCTAGATATGGTCAATCCAGGTTGCGTCACAGCCCCTGAATGAATTTTGTAAGAATTTCTGTCTCTTTCACTGTCTTTGTTTCATGGGTTTTTAAAACTAATTTATTTTTATAATGGGGTTTAGCTGCTTTTCACGGCTGTGTTTATGCGGCTTTACACCCATTTGACACACTTCCAGAGAGATATCAATACATAGGTTTTAAGATTCTTACTAGTCACATATATTCTTGTGCGGTGAATAGGGGGTGTTGAGTCCAGTTCACTGAGCAAGGAGTAGGTCTTGTCTATTACGTATTGGGTGTATGGAACGGTATCTGAGCTAATTTGAAACCCTTGTTTTATCCATCACCCCACCTCACCTTTCCCGTTAAGCAACCATAGATTTTTTTCTAAATGTGTGACTTTGTTCTGTTTTGTAATTCAGTTCAAATGTAGCGGTTTTTACATTCCCTGTATAAGTTATAGCTTTTGATATGTGTCTTTTTCTGTGTGACTTATTTCACTTAGAATCGTCGTACCTAAGTCCACCCATCTTGCTTCTACTAGCCTTATGACATTGATTTCATGGCTGACTGATATTCCATTGTACATAAGGACCACAACTTCTTTATCCATTTTTCTCTTTCCTGGGATATTTAAGGTGTCATGAAGTGGAGGTTCTTGTCAACAGAGCAGCCCTATAATTTGGGGTGACTGTGTCTTGCTGATTTTTAGTTTTCAAAATTTATACGCCCATGAGTGGAAGTGCCATATGCTCCCTAAGCTGTGTTTTTTCGATGTTTCAGGCCTCACCGTACACTTCTCCAGAGTGGCTGTTGGCAATTTACATCCCGCCCATCAGCGTAGCAAGGCTCCAATTTCTCCATGGCCTGTCCTGCATTTGTGGTTTTGACACTTTTATCAGCATGGCCCTTTTGACGGATGGGAAGCGAGAGTTCTTTGTAGCGCTGATTTGTCTTTCCAGGTTGCTTGGTTGGCCAAAAAGGGCGTATGCGTTTTTTCCTGAATATATTCAGGAAAAAACGCATACGCCCTTTTTGGCCAAGGGCATCATTGTCCACGTTTTGCCGCTTTTCATGTGCTTTAAAGGCGATTCGAATCTACCTCCTGAAACCTGTTTCCTGAAGTTCTGCCTTGCTTTCAAATCCTCTTCGTTGCCTTCCCTCAATATATTTGTGGACGAGAGTTATCATTTATAACTCTGCAGGGTTGTGAATTGCAGTGCCCATGTGCTCCATTTTTCAACTGGCTTTTTTGGGAGCTGGCCGCAGAAGCGCGGGATTGCCTCAGGCCCTATTCTGGTTCCGGGTGGCAGGCTGAGCCTGTGGATATTTCTTCTTCCTGATGAGAAAATAGAGTGACCTGTGCCTGTCCCAACACCTAGATCTAGTCTCTCATTGGCTGCCCCTCTTCCCGTTCATCCTCAGGACAAATTGCAACCTGTAGGGAACAGGAGGTTAAAGGTGCTGATTCTCCAAGTAGGGAGATTGCTAGTGAAGTAGCTGGAATGGCGAACCCGAGCACAAGGAGATGAGAAATGAGGTGCGTTTTAGAAACCTTTCAAAATCACACGGTGTACCATCTTCTGGGTTCCTCATGCAAGTTTTCGATGTAGGAAGATGCCCTTGAACCTGGAGATTTGGGACCCAAGGGATGGGTACCACGCAGTATTACCTTAAAGGGTCTGCATTGGCTCACCCAACCTCACCAAACCTCTCAGCCCCAAGAATGTCCACCCTTATGTCTCATCCAGCTGTGGGTCTAGATATGGTCAACCCAGGTTGCGTCACAGCCCCTGAATGAATTTTGTAAGAATTTCTGTCTCTTTCACTGTCTTTGTTTCATGGGCTTTTAAAACTAATTTATTTTTATAATGGGGCTTAGCTGCTTTTCACGGCTGTGTTTATGCGGCTTTACACCCACTTGACACACTTCCAGAGAGATATCAATACATAGGTTTTAAGATTCTTACTAGCCACATATATTCTTGTGCGGTGAATAGGGGGTGTTGAGTCCAGTTCACTGAGCAAGGAGTAGGTCCTGTCTATAACGTATTGGGTGTATGGAACGGTATCTGAGCTAATTTGAAACCCTTGTTTTATGCATCACCCCACCTCACCTTTCCCGTTAAGCAACCATAGATTTTTTTCTAAATGTGTGACTTTGTTCTGTTTTGTAATTCAGTTCAAATGTAGCGGTTTTTACATTCCCTGTATAAGTTATAGCTTTTGATAAGTGTCCTTTTCTGTGTGACTTATTTCACTTAGAATCGTCGTACCTAAGTCCACCCATCTTGCTTCTACTAGCCTTATGACATTGATTTCATGGCTGAGTGATATTCCATTGTACATAAGGACCACAACTTCTTTATCCATTTTTCTCTTTCCTGGGATATTTAAGGTGTCATGAAGTGGAGGTTCTTGTCAACAGAGCAGCCCTAAACTTTGGGGTGCCTGTGTCTTCCTGATTTTTAGTTTTCCCAATTTATACGCCCATGAGTGGACGTGCCCTATGCTCCCTAAGCTGTGTTTTTTCGATGTTTAAGGCAACACCGTACACTTCTCCAGAGTGGCTGCTGGCAATTTACATCCCGCCCATCACTGTAGCAAGGCTCCCATTTCTCCATGGCCTCTCCTGCTTTTGTGGTTTTGACACTTTTTTCAGCATGGCCCTTTTGACCGATTCGAAGTGAGACTCCTTTTTAGCGCTGATTTGCCTTTCCAGGTTGCTTGGTTGGCCAAAAAGGGCGTATGCGTTTTTTCCTGAATATATTCAGGAAAAAACGCATACGCCCTTTTTGGCCAAGGGCATCATTGTCGACGTTTTGCCGCTTTTCATGTGCTTTAAAGGCGATTCGAATCTACCTCCTGAAACCTGTTTCCTGCAACTCTGCCTTGCTTTCAAATCCTCTTCGTTGCGTTCCCTCAATATATTTGTGGACGAGATTTATCATTTATAACTCTGCAGGTTTGTGAATTGCAGTGCCCATGTGCTCCATTTTTCAACTGGCTTTTTTGGGAGCTGGCCGCAGAAGCGCGGGATTGCCTCAGGCCCTATTCTGGTTCCGGGCGGCAGGCTGAGCCTGTGGTTAATTCTTCTTCCTGATGGGAAAATAGAGTGACCTGTGCCTGTCCCAACACCTAGATCTAGTCTCTCATTGGTTGCCCCTCTTCCCGTTCATCCTCAGGACAAATTGCAACCTGTACAGAACAGGAGGTTAAAGGTGCTGATTCTCCAAGTAGGGAGATTGCTAGTAAAGTAGCTGGAATGGCGAACCCGAGAACAAGGAAATGAGAAATGAGGTGCGTTTCAGAAACCTTTCCCGATCAGACGGTGTACCATCTTCTAGGTTTCCCATGCGTGTTTTCGATGTAGGAAGATGCCCTTGAACCTGGAGATTTGGGACCCATGGGATGGGTACCACGCAGTATTACTTTAAAGGGTCTACGTTTGCTCACCCAACCTCACCAAACCTATCAGCCCCAAGAGTGTCCACCCTTAGGTCTCGTCAAACTGTGGGTCTAGATATGTTCAACCCAGGTTGCGTCACAGCCCCTGAAGGAATTTTGTAAGAATTTCTCTCTCTTTCACTGTCTTTGTTTTACGGTTTTTTAGAAGTAATTTATTTTTATAATGGGGTTTAGCTGCTTTTCACGGCTGTGTTTATGCGGCTTTACACCCACTTGACTCACTTCCAGAGAGATATCAATACATAGGTTTTAAGATTCTCACTAGTCAGATATATTCTTGTGCGGTGAATAGGGGGTGTTGAGTCCAGTTCACTGAGCAAGGAGTAGGTCTTTTCTATTACTTATTGGGTGTATGGAACGGTATCTGAGCTAATTTGAAACCCTTGTTTTATGCATCACCGCACATCACCTTTCCCGTTAAGCAGCCATAGTGTGTTTTCTAAATGTGTGACTCTGTTCTGATTTGTAATTCAATTCAAGTGTAGCGGTTTTTACATTCCCTTTATAAGTGATAGCTTTTGATAAGTGTCTTTTTCTGTGTGACTTATTTCACTTAGAGTCATCGTACCTAAATCCACTCATCATGCTGCTACTAGCCTTATGACATTGATTTCATGGCTGAGTGATATTCCATTGTACATAAGGACCACAATTTCTTTATCCATTTTTCTCTTTCCTGGGATATTTAAGATTTCCTGAAGTGGAGGTTCTTGTCAACAGAGCAGCCCTAACCTTTGGTTGCCTGAGTCTTGCTGATTTTTAGTTTTCCCAATTTATACGCCCATGAGTGGAAGTGCCCTATGCTCCATAAACTGTGTTTTTTCGATGTTTCAGGCCACACCGTACACTTCTCCAGAGTGGCTGTTGGCAATTTACATCCCGCCCATCAGCGTAGCAAGGCTCCCATTTCTCCATGGCCTCTCCTGCTTTTGTGGTTTTGACACTTTTTTCAGCATGGCCCTTTTGACCGATTCGAAGTGAGACTCCTTTTTAGCGCTGATTTGCCTTTCCAGGTTGCTTGGTTGGCCAAAAAGGGCGTATGCGTTTTTTCCTGAATATATTCAGGAAAAAACGCATACGCCCTTTTTGGCCAAGGGCATCATTGTCGACGTTTTGCCGCTTTTCATGTGCTTTAAAGGCGATTCGAATCTACCTCCTGAAATCTGTTTCCTGCAATTCTGCCTTGCTTTCAAATCCTCTTCGTTTCCTTCCCTCAATATATTTCTGGACGAGAGTTATCATTTATACCTCTGCAGGTCTGTGAATTGCAGTGCCCATGTGCTCCATTTTTCAACTGCCTTTTTTGGGAGCTGGCCGCAGAAGCGCGGGATTGCCTCAGTCCCTATTCTGGTTCCCGGCGGCAGGCTGAGCCTGTGCTTAATTCTTCTTCCTGATGGGAAAATAGAGTGACCTGTGCCTGTCCAAACACCTAGATCTAGTCTCTCATTGGTTGCCCCTCTTCCCGTTCATCCTCAGGACAAATTGCAACCTGTACAGAACAGGAGGTTAAAGGTGCTGATTCTCCAAGTAGGGAGATTGCTAGTAAAGTAGCTGGAATGGCGAACCCGAGAACAAGGAAATGAGAAATGAGGTGCGTTTCAGAAACCTTTCCCGATCAGACGGTGTACCATCTTCTAGGTTTCCCATGCGTGTTTTCGATGTAGGAAGATGCCCTTGAACCTGGAGATTTGGGACCCATGGGATGGGTACCACGCAGTATTACTTTAAAGGGTCTACGTTTGCTCACCCAACCTCACCAAACCTATCAGCCCCAAGAGTGTCCACCCTTAGGTCTCGTCAAACTGTGGGTCTAGATATGTTCAACCCAGGTTGCGTCACAGCCCCTGAAGGAATTTTGTAAGAATTTCTCTCTCTTTCACTGTCTTTGTTTTACGGTTTTTTAGAAGTAATTTATTTTTATAATGGGGTTTAGCTGCTTTTCACGGCTGTGTTTATGCGGCTTTACACCCACTTGACTCACTTCCAGAGAGATATCAATACATAGGTTTTAAGATTCTCACTAGTCAGATATATTCTTGTGCGGTGAATAGGGGGTGTTGAGTCCAGTTCACTGAGCAAGGAGTAGGTCTTTTCTATTACTTATTGGGTGTATGGAACGGTATCTGAGCTAATTTGAAACCCTTGTTTTATGCATCACCGCACATCACCTTTCCCGTTAAGCAGCCATAGTGTGTTTTCTAAATGTGTGACTCTGTTCTGATTTGTAATTCAATTCAAGTGTAGCGGTTTTTACATTCCCTTTATAAGTGATAGCTTTTGATAAGTGTCTTTTTCTGTGTGACTTATTTCACTTAGAGTCATCGTACCTAAATCCACTCATCATGCTGCTACTAGCCTTATGACATTGATTTCATGGCTGAGTGATATTCCATTGTACATAAGGACCACAATTTCTTTATCCATTTTTCTCTTTCCTGGGATATTTAAGATTTCCTGAAGTGGAGGTTCTTGTCAACAGAGCAGCCCTAACCTTTGGTTGCCTGAGTCTTGCTGATTTTTAGTTTTCCCAATTTATACGCCCATGAGTGGAAGTGCCCTATGCTCCATAAACTGTGTTTTTTCGATGTTTCAGGCCACACCGTACACTTCTCCAGAGTGGCTGTTGGCAATTTACATCCCGCCCATCAGCGTAGCAAGGCTCCCATTTCTCCATGGCCTCTCCTGCTTTTGTGGTTTTGACACTTTTTTCAGCATGGCCCTTTTGACCGATTCGAAGTGAGACTCCTTTTTAGCGCTGATTTGCCTTTCCAGGTTGCTTGGTTGGCCAAAAAGGGCGTATGCGTTTTTTCCTGAATATATTCAGGAAAAAACGCATACGCCCTTTTTGGCCAAGGGCATCATTGTCGACGTTTTGCCGCTTTTCATGTGCTTTAAAGGCGATTCGAATCTACCTCCTGAAATCTGTTTCCTGCAATTCTGCCTTGCTTTCAAATCCTCTTCGTTTCCTTCCCTCAATATATTTCTGGACGAGAGTTATCATTTATACCTCTGCAGGTCTGTGAATTGCAGTGCCCATGTGCTCCATTTTTCAACTGCCTTTTTTGGGAGCTGGCCGCAGAAGCGCGGGATTGCCTCAGTCCCTATTCTGGTTCCCGGCGGCAGGCTGAGCCTGTGCTTAATTCTTCTTCCTGATGGGAAAATAGAGTGACCTGTGCCTGTCCAAACACCTAGATCTAGTCTCTCATTGGTTGCCCCTCTTCCCGTTCATCCTCAGGACAAATTGCAACCTGTACAGAACAGGAGGTTAAAGGTGCTGATTCTCCAAGTAGGGAGATTGCTAGTAAAGTAGCTGGAATGGCGAACCCGAGAACAAGGAAATGAGAAATGAGGTGCGTTTCAGAAACCTTTCCCGATCAGACGGTGTACCATCTTCTAGGTTTCCCATGCGTGTTTTCGATGTAGGAAGATGCCCTTGAACCTGGAGATTTGGGACCCATGGGATGGGTACCACGCAGTATTACTTTAAAGGGTCTACGTTTGCTCACCCAACCTCACCAAACCTATCAGCCCCAAGAGTGTCCACCCTTAGGTCTCGTCAAACTGTGGGTCTAGATATGTTCAACCCAGGTTGCGTCACAGCCCCTGAAGGAATTTTGTAAGAATTTCTCTCTCTTTCACTGTCTTTGTTTTACGGTTTTTTAGAAGTAATTTATTTTTATAATGGGGTTTAGCTGCTTTTCACGGCTGTGTTTATGCGGCTTTACACCCACTTGACTCACTTCCAGAGAGATATCAATACATAGGTTTTAAGATTCTCACTAGTCAGATATATTCTTGTGCGGTGAATAGGGGGTGTTGAGTCCAGTTCACTGAGCAAGGAGTAGGTCTTTTCTATTACTTATTGGGTGTATGGAACGGTATCTGAGCTAATTTGAAACCCTTGTTTTATGCATCACCGCACATCACCTTTCCCGTTAAGCAGCCATAGTGTGTTTTCTAAATGTGTGACTCTGTTCTGATTTGTAATTCAATTCAAGTGTAGCGGTTTTTACATTCCCTTTATAAGTGATAGCTTTTGATAAGTGTCTTTTTCTGTGTGACTTATTTCACTTAGAGTCATCGTACCTAAATCCACTCATCATGCTGCTACTAGCCTTATGACATTGATTTCATGGCTGAGTGATATTCCATTGTACATAAGGACCACAATTTCTTTATCCATTTTTCTCTTTCCTGGGATATTTAAGATTTCCTGAAGTGGAGGTTCTTGTCAACAGAGCAGCCCTAACCTTTGGTTGCCTGAGTCTTGCTGATTTTTAGTTTTCCCAATTTATACGCCCATGAGTGGAAGTGCCCTATGCTCCATAAACTGTGTTTTTTCGATGTTTCAGGCCACACCGTACACTTCTCCAGAGTGGCTGTTGGCAATTTACATCCCGCCCATCAGCGTAGCAAGGCTCCCATTTCTCCATGGCCTGTCCTGCATTTGTGGTTTTGACACTTTTTTCAGCATGACCCTTTTGACCGATGGGAAGCGAGACTTCTTTGTAGCGCTGATTTGCCTTTCCAGGTTGCTTGGTTGGCCAAAAAGGGCGTATGCGTTTTTTCCTGAATATATTCAGGAAAAAACGCATACGCCCTTTTTGTCCAAGGGCATCATTGTCGACGTTTTGCCGCTTTTCATGTGCTTGAAAGGCGATTCGAATCTACCTCCTGAAATCTGTGTTTTGCAGTTCTGCCTTGCTTTCAAATCCTCTTCGTTGCCTTCCCTCAATATATTTGTGGACGAGAGTTATCATTTATGACTCTGCAGGCTTGTGAATTGCAGTGCCACTGAGCTCCATTTTTCAACTCGCTTTTTTGGGATCTGGCCGCAAAAGCGCGGGATTGCCTCAGGCCCTATTCTGGTTCCGGGTGGCAGGCTGAGCCTGTGGTTATTTCTTCTTCCTGATGGGAAAATAGAGTGACCTGTGCCTGTCCCAACACCTAGATCTAGTCTCTCATTGGTTGCCCCTCTTCCCATTCATCCTTAGGACAAATTGCAACCTGTATGGAACAGGAGGTTAAAGGTGCTGATTTTCCAAGTAGGGAGATTGCTAGTAAAGTAGCTGGAATGGCGAACCCGAGCACACGGAGTTGAGAAATGAGGTGCGTTTTAGAAACTTTCCCAATCTCACGGTGTACCATCTTCTAGGTTTCTCATGCATGTTTTCGATGTAGGAAGATGCCCTTGAACCTGGAGATTGGGGACAAATGGGATGGGTACCACGCAGTATTACTTTAAAGGGTCTGCGTTTGCTCACCCAACCTCACCCAACCTTTCAGCCCCAAGAGTGTCCACCCTTATGTCTCATCCAGCTGTGGGTCTAGATATGGTCAATCCAGGTTGCGTCACAGCCCCTGAATGAATTTTGTAAGAATTTCTCTGTCTTTCACTGTCTTTGTTTCATGAGTTTTTAAAACTAATTTATTTTTTTAATGGGGTTTAGCTGCTTTTCACAGCTGTGTTTATGCGGCTTTACACCCACTTGACTCACTTCCAGAGAGATATCAATACATAAGTTTTAAGATTCTCACTAGTCAGATATATTCTTGTGCGGTGAATAGGGGGTGTTGAGTCCAGTTCACTGAGCAAGGAGTAGGTCTTTTCTATTACTTATTGGGTGTATGGAACGGTATCTGAGCTAATTTGAAACCCTTGTTTTATGCATCACCCCACGTCACCTTTCCCGTTAAGCAGCCATAGTGTGTTTTCTAAATGTGTGACTCTGTTGTGATTTGTAATTCAGTTCAATTGTAGCGGTTTTTACATTCCCTTTATAAGTGATAGCTTTTGATAAGTGTCTTTTTCTGTGTGACTTATTTCACTTATAGTCGTCGTATCTAAATCCACTCATCATGCTGCTACTAGCCTTATGACATTGATTTCATGGCTGAGTGATATTCCATTGTACATAAGGATCACAATTTCTTTATCCATTTTTCTCCTTCCTGGGATATTTAAGGTTTCGTGAAGTGGAGGTTCTTGTCAACAGAGCAGCCCTAAACTTTGGGGTGCCTGAGTCTTGCTGAATTTTAGTTTTCCCAATTTATACGCCCATGAGTGGAAGTGCCCTATGCTCCATAAACTTTGTTTTTTCGATGTTTCAGGCCACACCGTACACTTCTCCAGAGTGGCTGTTGGCAATTTACATCCCGCCCATCAGCGTAGCAAGGCTTCCATTTCTCCATGGCCTGTCCTGCATTTGTTGTTTTGACACTTTTTTCAGCATGGCCCTTTTGACCGATGGGAAGCGAGACTTCTTTGTAGCGCTGATTTGCCTTTCCAGGTTGCTTGGTTGGCCAAAAAGGGCGTATGCGTTTTTTCCTGAATATATTCAGGAAAAAAAGCATACGCCCTTTTTGGCCAAGGGCATCATTGTCCACGTTTTGCCGCTTTTCATGTGGTTTAAAGGCGATTCTAATGTACCTCCTGATATCTGTTTCCTGCAATTCTGCCTTGCTTTCAAATCCTCTTCTTTGCCTTCCGTCAATATATTTCTGGACGAGAGTTATCATTTATAACTCTGCAGGTCTGTGAATTGCAGTACCCATGTGCTCCATTTTTCAACTGCCTTTTTTGGGAGCTGGCCGCAGAAGCGCGGGATTGCCTCAGACACTTTTCTGGTTCCTGGCGGCAGGCTGAGCCTGTGCTTAATTCTTCTTCCTGATGGGAAAATAGAGTGACCTGTGCCTGTCCAAACACCTAGATCTAGTCTCTCATTGGTTGCCCCTCTTCCCGTTCATCCTCAGGACAAATTTCAACCTGTATGGAACAGGAGGTTAAAGGTGCTGATTCTCCAAGTAGGGAGATTGCTAGTAAAGTAGCTGGAATGGCGAACCCGAGAACAAGGAAATGAGAAATGAGGTGCGTTTCAGAAACCTTTCCCGATCAGACGGTGTACCATCTTCTAGGTTTCCCATGCGTGTTTTCGATGTAGGAAGATGCCCTTGAACCTGGAGATTTGGGACCCATGGGATGGGTACCACGCAGTATTACTTTAAAGGGTCTACGTTTGCTCACCCAACCTCACCAAACCTCTCAGCCCCAAGAGTGTCCACCCTTAGGTCTCATCCAACTGTGGGTCTAGATATGTTCAACCCAGGTTGCGTCACAGCCCCTGAAGGAATTGTGTAAGAATGTCTCTCTCTTTCACTGTCTTTGTTTTACGGGTTTTTAGAAGTAATTTATTTTTATAATGGAGTTTAGCTGCTTTTCACGGCTGTGTTTATGCGGCTTTACACACACTTGACTCACTTCCAGAGAGATATCAATACATAGGTTTTAAGATTCTCACTAGTCAGATATATTCTTGTGCGGTGAATAGGGGGTGTTGAGTCCAGTTCACTGAGCAAGGAGTAGGTCTTTTCTATTACTTATTGGGTGTATGGAACGGTATCTGAGCTAATTTGAAACCCTTGTTTTATGCATCACCGCACATCACCTTTCCCGTTAAGCAGCCATAGTGTGTTTTCTAAATGTGTGACTCTGTTCTGATTTGTAATTCAGTTCAAGTGTAGCGGTTTTTACATTCCCTCTATAAGTGATAGCTTTTGATATGTGTCTTTTTCTGTGTGACTTATTTCACTTAGAGTCGTCGTACCTAAAACCAATCATCATGCTGCTACTAGCCTTATGACATTGATTTCATGGCTGAGTGATATTCCATTGTACATAAGGACCACAACTTCTTTATCCATTTTTCTCTTTCCTGGGATATTTAAGGTGTCATGAAGTGGAGGTTCTTGTCAACAGAGCAGCCCTAAACTTTGGGGTGCCTGTGTCTTGCTGATTTTAGTTTTCCCAATTTATACGCCCATGAGTGGAAGTGCCCTATGCTCCCTAAGCTTTGTTTTTTCGATGTTTCAGGACACACCGTACACTTCTCCAGAGTGGCTGTTGGCAATTTACATCCCGCCCATCAGCGTAGCAAGGCTCCTATTTCTCCATGGCCTGTCCTGCATTTGTGGTTTTGACACTTTTTTCAGCATGGCCCTTTGGACCGATGGGAAGCGAGACTTCTTTGTAGCGCTGATTTGCCTTTCCAGGTTGCTTGGTTGGCCAAAAAGGGCGTATGCGTTTTTTCCTGAATATATTCAGGAAAAAACGCATACGCCCTTTTTGGCCAAGGGCATCATTGTCGACGTTTTGCCGCTTTTCATGTGCTTTAAAGGCGATTCGAATCTACCTCCTGAAACCTGTTTCCTGCAACTCTGCCTTGCTTTCAAATCCTCTTCGTTGCCTTCCCTCAATATATTTGTGGACGAGAGTTATCATTTATAACTCTGCAGGTTTGTGAATTGCAGTGCCCATGTGCTCCATTTATCAACTGGCTTTTTTGGGAGCTGGCCGCAGAAGCGCGGGATTGCCTCAGGCCCTATTCTGGTTCCGGGTGGCAGGCTGAGCCTGTGGTTAATTCTTCTTCCTGATGGGAAAATAGAGTGACCTGTGCCTGTCCCAACACCTAGATCTAGTCTCTCATTGGTTGCCCCTCTTCCCATTCATCCTTAGGACAAATTGCAACCTGTATGGAACAGGAGGTTAAAGGTGCTGATTCTCCAAGTAGGGAGATTGCTAGTAAAGTAGCTGGAATGGCGAACCCGAGCACACGGAGTTGAGAAATGAGGTGCGTTTTAGAAACTTTCCCAATCTCACGGTGTTCCATCTTCTAGGTTTCTCATGCATGTTTTCGATGTAGGAAGATGCCCTTGAACCTGGAGATTGGGGACAAATGGGATGGGTACCACGCAGTATTACTTTAAAGGGTCTGCGTTTGCTCACCCAACCTCACCCAACCTTTCAGCCCCAAGAGTGTCCAACCTTATGTCTCATCCAGCTGTGGGTCTAGATATGGTCAATCCAGGTTGCGTCACAGCACCTGAATGAATTTTGTAAGAATTTCTCTCTCTTTCACTGTCTTTGTTTCATGGGTTTTTAAAACTAATTTATTTTTATAATGGGGTTTAGCTGCTTTTCACGGCTGTGTTTATGCGGCTTTACACCCACTTGACTCACTTCCAGAGAGATATCAATACATAAGTTTTAAGATTCTCACTAGTCAGATATATTCTTGTGTGGTGAATAGGGGGTGTTGAGTCCAGTTCACTGAGCAAGGAGTAGGTCTTGTCTATTACATATTGGGTGTATGGAACGGTATCTGAGCTAATTTGAAACCCTTGTTTTATGCATCACCCCACGTCACCTTTCCCGTTAAGCAGCCATAGTGTGTTTTCTAAATGTGTGACTCTGTTCTGATTTGTAATTCAATTCAAGTGTAGCGGTTTTTACATTCCCTTTATAAGTGATAGCTTTTGATAAGTGTCTTTTTCTGTGTGACTTATTTCACTTAGAGTCATCGTACCTAAATCCACTCATCATGCTGCTACTAGCCTTATGACATTGATTTCATGGCTGAGTGATATTCCATTGTACATAAGGACCACAATTTCTTTATCCATTTTTCTCTTTCCTGGGATATTTAAGGTTTCCTGAAGTGGAGGTTCTTGTCAAGAGAGCAGCCCTAACCTTTGGTTGCCTGAGTCTTGCTGATTTTTAGTTTTCCCAATTTATACTCCCATGAGTGGAAGTGCCCTATGCTCCATAAACTGTGTTTTTTCGATGTTTCAGGCCACACCGTACACTTCTCCAGAGTGGCTGTTGGCAATTTACATCCCGCCCATCAGCGTAGCAAGGCTCCCATTTCTCCATGTCCTGTCCTGCATTTGTGGTTTTTACACTTTTTTCAGCATGACCCTTTTGACCGATGGGAAGCGAGACTTCTTTGTAGCGCTGATTTGCCTTTCCAGGTTGCTTGGTTGGCCAAAAAGGGCGTATGCGTTTTTTCCTGAATATATTCAGGAAAAAACGCATACGCCCTTTTTGTCCAAGGGCATCATTTTCCACGTTTTGCCGCTTTTCATGTGCTTGAAAGGCGATTCGAATCTACCTCCTGAAATCTGTGTTTTGCAGTTCTGCCTTGCTTTCAAATCCTCTTCGTTGCCTTCCCTCAATATATTTGTGGACGAGAGTTATCATTTATAACTCTGCAGGCTTGTGAATTGCAGTGCCACTGAGCTCCATTTTTCAACTCGCTTTTTTGGGATCTGGCCACAAAAGCGCGGGATTGCTCAGGCCCTATTCTGGTTCCGGGTGGCAGGCTGAACCTGTGGTTATTTCTTCTTCCTGATGGGAAAATAGAGTGACCTGTGCCTGTCCCAACACCTAGATCTAGTCTCTCATTGGTTGCCCCTCTTCCCGTTCATCCTCAGGACAAATTGCAACCTATACGGAACTGGAGGTTAAAGGTGCTGATTCTCCAAGTAGGGAGATTGCTAGTAAATTAGCTGGAATGGCGTACCCGAGGACAAGGAGATGAGAAATGAGGTGCATTTTAGAAACCTTTCAAAATCACATGCTGTACCATCTTCTAGGTTCCTCATGCAAGTTTTCAATGTAGGAAGGTGCCCTTGAACCTGGAGATTTGGGACCCATGTGATGGGTACCATGCATTATTACTTTAAAGGGTCTGCGTTGGCTCACCCAACCTCACCAAACCTCTCAGCCCCAAGAGTGTCCACCCTTATGTCTCATCCAGCTGTGGGTCTAGATATGGTCAATCCAGGTTGGGTCACAGCCCCTGAATGAATTTTGTAAGAATTTCTCTCTCTTTCACTGTCTTTGTTTCATGCGTTTTTAAAACTAATTTATTTTTATAATGGGGTTTAGCTGCTTTTCACGGCTGTGTTTATGCGGATTTACACCCACTTGACTCACTTCCAGAGAGATATCAATACATAGGTTTTAAGATTCTCACTAGTCAGATATATTCTTGTGCGGTGAATAGAGGGTGTTGAGTCCAGTTCACTGAGCAAGGAGTAGGTCTTGTCTATTACATATTGGGTGTATGGTACGGTATCAGAGCTAATTTGAAACCCTTGTTTTATGCATCACCCCACCTCACCTTTCCCGTTAAGAAGCCATAGTGTGTTTTCAAAATGGGTGACTCTGTTCTGATTTGTAATTCAGTTCAAGTGTAGCGGTTTTTACATTCCCTCTATAAGTGATAGCTTGTGATATGTGTCTTTTTCTGTGTGACTTATTTCACTTAGAGTCGTCGTAACTAAAACCAATCATCATGCTGCTACTAGCCTTATGACATTGATTTCATGGCTGAGTGATATTCCATTGTACATAAGGACCACAACTTCTTTATCCATTTTTCTCTTTCCTGGGATATTTAAGGTGTCATGAAGTGGAGGTTCTTGTCAACAGAGCAGCCCTAAACTTTGGGGTGCCTGTGTCTTGCTGATTTTAGTTTTCCCAATTTATACGCCCATGAGTGGAAGTGCCCTATGCTCCCTAAGCTTTGTTTTTTCGATGTTTCAGGACACACCGTACACTTCTCCAGAGTGGCTGTTGGCAATTTACATCCCGCCCATCAGCGTAGCAAGGCTCCTATTTCTCCATGGCCTGTCCTGCATTTGCGGTTTTGACACTTTTTTCAGCATGGCCCTTTGGACCGATGGGAAGCGAGACTTCTTTGTAGCGCTGATTTGCCTTTCCAGGTTGCTTGGTTGGCCAAAAAGGGCGTATGCGTTTTTTCCTGAATATATTCAGGAAAAAACGCATACGCCCTTTTTGGCCAAGGGCATCATTGTCGACGTTTTGCCGCTTTTCATGTGCTTTAAAGGCGATTCGAATCTACCTCCTGAAACCTGTTTCCTGCAACTCTGCCTTGCTTTCAAATCCTCTTCGTTGCCTTCCCTCAATATATTTGTGGACGAGAGTTATCATTTATAACTCTGCAGGTTTGTGAATTGCAGTGCCCATGTGCTCCATTTATCAACTGGCTTTTTTGGGAGCTGGCCGCAGAAGCCTGGGATTGCCTCAGGCCCTATTCTGGTTCCGGGTGGCAGGCTGAGCCTGTGGTTAATTCTTCTTCCTGATGGGAAAATAGAGTGACCTGTGCCTGTCCCAACACCTAGATCTAGTCTCTCATTGGTTGCCCCTCTTCCCATTCATCCTTAGGACAAATTGCAACCTGTATGGAACAGGAGGTTAAAGGTGCTGATTCTCCAAGTAGGGAGATTGCTAGTAAAGTAGCTGGAATGGCGAACCCGAGCACACGGAGTTGAGAAATGAGGTGCGTTTTAGAAACTTTCCCAATCTCACGGTGTTCCATCTTCTAGGTTTCTCATGCATGTTTTCGATGTAGGAAGATGCCCTTGAACCTGGAGATTGGGGACAAATGGGATGGGTACCACGCAGTATTACTTTAAAGGGTCTGCGTTTGCTCACCCAACCTCACCCAACCTTTCAGCCCCAAGAGTGTCCACCCTTATGTCTCATCCAGCTGTGGGTCTAGATATGGTCAATCCAGGTTGCGTCACAGCCCCTGAATGAATTTTGTAAGAATTTCTCTCTCTTTCACTGTCTTTGTTTCATGGGTTTTTAAAACTAATTTATTTTTATAATGGGGTTTAGCTGCTTTTCACGGCTGTGTTTATGCGGCTTTACACCCACTTGACTCACTTCCAGAGAGATATCAATACATAAGTTTTAAGATTCTCACTAGTCAGATATATTCTTGTGTGGTGAATAGGGGGTGTTGAGTCCAGTTCACTGAGCAAGGAGTAGGTCTTGTCTATTACATATTGGGTGTATGGAACGGTATCTGAGCTAATTTGAAACCCTTGTTTTATGCATCACCCCACGTCACCTTTCCCGTTAAGCAGCCATAGTGTGTTTTCTAAATGTGTGACTCTGTTGTGATTTGTAATTCAGTTCAATTGTAGCGGTTTTTACATTCCCTTTATAAGTGATAGCTTTTGATAAGTGTATTTTTCTGTGTGACTTATTTCACGTAGAGTCGTCGTACCTAAATCCACTCATCATGCTGCTACTAGCCTTATGACATTGATTTCATGGCTGAGTGATATTCCATTGTACATAAGGATCACAATTTCTTTATCCATTTTTCTCCTTCCTGGGATATTTAAGGTTTCGTGAAGTGGAGGTTCTTGTCAACAGAGCAGCCCTAAACTTTGGGGTGCCTGAGTCTTGCTGATTTTTAGTTTTCCCAATTTATACGCCCATGAGTGGAAGTGCCCTATGCTCCATAAACTTTGTCTTTTCGATGTTTCAGGCCACACCGTACACTTCTCCAGAGTGGCTGTTGGCAATTTACATCCCTCCCATCAGCGTGGCAAGGCTCCCATTTCTCCAAGGCCTGTCCTGCATTTGTGGTTTTGACACTTTTTTCAGCATGGCCCTTTTGACCCATGGGAAGCGAGACTTCTTTGTAGCGCTGATTTGCCTTTCCAGGTTGCTTGGTTGGCCAAAAAGGGCGTATGCGTTTTTTCCTGAATATATTCAGGAAAAAACGCATACGCCCTTTTTGTCCAAGGGCATCATTTTCCACGTTTTGCCGCTTTTCATGTGCTTGAAAGGCGATTCGAATCTACCTCCTGAAATCTGTGTTTTGCAGTTCTGCCTTGCTTTCAAATCCTCTTCGTTGCCTTCCCTCAATATATTTGTGGACGAGAGTTATCATTTATAACTCTGCAGGCTTGTGAATTGCAGTGCCACTGAGCTCCATTTTTCAACTCGCTTTTTTGGGATCTGGCCACAAAAGCGCGGGATTGCTCAGGCCCTATTCTGGTTCCGGGTGGCAGGCTGAACCTGTGGTTATTTCTTCTTCCTGATGGGAAAATAGAGTGACCTGTGCCTGTCCCAACACCTAGATCTAGTCTCTCATTGGTTGCCCCTCTTCCCGTTCATCCTCAGGACAAATTGCAACCTATACGGAACTGGAGGTTAAAGGTGCTGATTCTCCAAGTAGGGAGATTGCTAGTAAATTAGCTGGAATGGCGTACCCGAGGACAAGGAGATGAGAAATGAGGTGCGTTTTAGAAACCTTTCAAAATCACATGCTGTACCATCTTCTAGGTTCCTCATGCAAGTTTTCAATGTAGGAAGATGCCCTTGAACCTGGAGATTTGGGACCCATGTGATGGGTACCATGCATTATTACTTTAAAGGGTCTGCGTTGGCTCACCCAACCTCACCAAACCTCTCAGCCCCAAGAGTGTCCACCCTTATGTCTCATCCAACTGTGGGTCTAGATATGGTCAATCCAGGTTGGGTCACAGCCCCTGAATGAATTTTGTAAGAATTTCTCTCTCTTTCACTGTCTTTGTTTCATGCGTTTTTAAAACTAATTTATTTTTATAATGGGGTTTAGCTGCTTTTCACGGCTGTGTTTATGCGGATTTACACCCACTTGACTCACTTCCAGAGAGATATCAATACATAGGTTTTAAGATTCTCACTAGTCAGATATATTCTTGTGCGGTGAATAGAGGGTGTTGAGTCCAGTTCACTGAGCAAGGAGTAGGTCTTGTCTATTACATATTGGGTGTATGGTACGGTATCAGAGCTAATTTGAAACCCTTGTTTTATGCATCACCCCACCTCACCTTTCCCGTTAAGAAGCCATAGTGTGTTTTCAAAATGGGTGACTCTGTTCTGATTTGTAATTCAGTTCAAGTGTAGCGGTTTTTACATTCCCTCTATAAGTGATAGCTTGTGATATGTGTCTTTTTCTGTGTGACTTATTTCACTTAGAGTCGTCGTAACTAAAACCAATCATCATGCTGCTACTAGCCTTATGACATTGATTTCATGGCTGAGTGATATTCCATTGTACATAAGGACCACAACTTCTTTATCCATTTTTCTCTTTCCTGGGATATTTAAGGTGTCATGAAGTGGAGGTTCTTGTCAACAGAGCAGCCCTAAACTTTGGGGTGCTTGTGTCTTGCTGATTTTAGTTTTCCCAATTTATACGCCCATGAGTGGAAGTGCCCTATGCTCCCTAAGCTTTGTTTTTTCGATGTTTCAGGACACACCGTACACTTCTCCAGAGTGGCTGTTGGCAATTTACATCCCGCCCATCAGCGTAGCAAGGCTCCTATTTCTCCATGGCCTGTCCTGCATTTGCGGTATTGACACTTTTTTCAGCATGGCCCTTTGGACCGATGGGAAGCGAGACTTCTTTGTAGCGCTGATTTGCCTTTCCAGGTTGCTTGGTTGGCCAAAAAGGGCGTATGCGTTTTTTCCTGAATATATTCAGGAAAAAACGCATACGCCCTTTTTGGCCAAGGGCATCATTGTCGACGTTTTGCCGCTTTTCATGTGCTTTAAAGGCGATTCGAATCTACCTCCTGAAACCTGTTTCCTGCAACTCTGCCTTGCTTTCAAATCCTCTTCGTTGCCTTCCCTCAATATATTTGTGGACGAGAGTTATCATTTATAACTCTGCAGGTCTGTGAATTGCAGTGCCCATGTGCTCCATTTATCAACTGGCTTTTTTGGGAGCTGGCCGCAGAAGCGCGGGATTGCCTCAGGCCCTATTCTGGTTCCGGGTGGCAGGCTGAGCCTGTGGTTAATTCTTCTTCCTGATGGGAAAATAGAGTGACCTGTGCCTGTCCCAACACCTAGATCTAGTCTCTCATTGGTTGCCCCTCTTCCCATTCATCCTTAGGACAAATTGCAACCTGTATGGAACAGGAGGTTAAAGGTGCTGATTCTCCAAGTAGGGAGATTGCTAGTAAAGTAGCTGGAATGGCGAACCCGAGCACACGGAGTTGAGAAATGAGGTGCGTTTTAGAAACTTTCCCAATCTCACGGTGTTCCATCTTCTAGGTTTCTCATGCATGTTTTCGATGTAGGAAGATGCCCTTGAACCTGGAGATTGGGGACAAATGGGATGGGTACCACGCAGTATTACTTTAAAGGGTCTGCGTTTGCTCACCCAACCTCACCCAACCTTTCAGCCCCAAGAGTGTCCACCCTTATGTCTCATCCAGCTGTGGGTCTAGATATGGTCAATCCAGGTTGCGTCACAGCCCCTGAATGAATTTTGTAAGAATTTCTCTCTCTTTCACTGTCTTTGTTTCATGGGTTTTTAAAACTAATTTATTTTTATAATGGGGTTTAGCTGCTTTTCACGGCTGTGTTTATGCGGCTTTACACCCACTTGACTCACTTCCAGAGAGATATCAATACATAAGTTTTAAGATTCTCACTAGTCAGATATATTCTTGTGTGGTGAATAGGGGGTGTTGAGTCCAGTTCACTGAGCAAGGAGTAGGTCTTGTCTATTACATATTGGGTGTATGGAACGGTATCTGAGCTAATTTGAAACCCTTGTTTTATGCATCACCCCACGTCACCTTTCCCGTTAAGCAGCCATAGTGTGTTTTCTAAATGTGTGACTCTGTTGTGATTTGTAATTCAGTTCAATTGTAGCGGTTTTTACATTCCCTTTATAAGTGATAGCTTTTGATAAGTGTATTTTTCTGTGTGACTTATTTCACGTAGAGTCGTCGTACCTAAATCCACTCATCATGCTGCTACTAGCCTTATGACATTGATTTCATGGCTGAGTGATATTCCATTGTACATAAGGATCACAATTTCTTTATCCATTTTTCTCCTTCCTGGGATATTTAAGGTTTCGTGAAGTGGAGGTTCTTGTCAACAGAGCAGCCCTATACTTTGGGGTGCCTGAGTCTTGCTGATTTTTAGTTTTCCCAATTTATACGCCCATGAGTGGAAGTGCCCTATGCTCCATAAACTTTGTCTTTTCGATGTTTCAGGCCACACCGTACACTTCTCCAGAGTGGCTGTTGGCAATTTACATCCCTCCCATCAGCGTGGCAAGGCTCCCATTTCTCCAAGGCCTGTCCTGCATTTGTGGTTTTGACACTTTTTTCAGCATGGCCCTTTTGACCCATGGGAAGCGAGACTTCTTTGTAGCGCTGATTTGTCTTTCCAGGTTGCTTGGTTGGCCAAAAAGGGCGTATGCGTTTTTTCCTGAATATATTCAGGAAAAAACGCATACGCCCTTTTTGGCCAAGGGCATCATTTTCCACGTTTTGCCGCTTTTCATGTGCTTGAAAGGCGATTCGAATCTACCTCCTGAAACCTGTTTCATGCAACTCTGTCTTGCTTTCAAATCCTCTTCGTTGCCTTCCCTCACTATATTTGTGGACGAGAGTTATCATTTATAACTCTGCAGGTTTGTGAATTGCAGTGCCCATGTGCTCCATTTTTCAACTGGCTTTTTTCGGAGCTGGCCGCAGAAGCGCGGGATTGCCTCAGGCACTAATCTGGTTCCCGGCGGCAGACTGAGCCTGTGCTTAATTCTTCTTCCTGATGGGAAAATAGAGTGACCTGTGCCTGTCCCAACACCTACATCTAGTCTCTCATTGGTTGCCCCTCTTCCCGTTCATCCTCAGGACAAATTGCAACCTGTACAGAACAGGAGGTTAAAGGTGCTGATTCTCCAAGTAGGGAGATTGCTAGTAAAGTAGCTGGAATGGCGAACCCGAGAACAAGGAAATGAGAAATGAGGTGCGTTTCAGAAACCTTTCCCGATCAGACGGTGTACCATCTTCTAGGTTTCCCATGCGTGTTTTCGATGTAGGAAGATGCCCTTGAACCTGGAGATTTGGGACCCATGGGATGGGTACCACGCAGTATTACTTTAAAGGGTCTACGTTTGCTCACCCAACCTCACCAAACCTCTCAGCCCCAAGAGTGTCCACCCTTAGGTCTCATCCAACTGTGGGTCTAGATATGTTCAACCCAGGTTGCGTCACAGCCCCTGAAGGAATTGTGTAAGAATGTCTCTCTCTTTCACTGTCTTTGTTTTACGGGTTTTTAGAAGTAATTTATTTTTATAATGGAGTTTAGCTGCTTTTCACGGCTGTGTTTATGCGGCTTTACACACACTTGACTCACTTCCAGAGAGATATCAATACATAGGTTTTAAGATTCTCACTAGTCAGATATATTCTTGTGCGGTGAATAGGGGGTGTTGAGTCCAGTTCACTGAGAAAGGAGTAGGTCTTTTCTATTACTTATTGGGTGTATGGAACGGTATCTGAGCTAATTTGAAACCCTTGTTTTATGCATCACCGCACATCACCTTTCCCGTTAAGCAGCCATAGTGTGTTTTCTAAATGTGTGACTCTGTTCTGATTTGTAATTCAATTCAAGTGTAGCGGTTTTTACATTCCCTTTATAAGTGATAGCTTTTGATAAGTGTCTTTTTCTGTGTGACTTATTTCACTTAGAGTCATCGTACCTAAATCCACTCATCATGCTGCTACTAGCCTTATGACATTGATTTCATGGCTGAGTGATATTTCATTGTACATAAGGACCACAATTTCTTTATCCATTTTTCTCTTTCCTGGGATATTTAAGGTTTCCTGAAGTGGAGGTTCTTGTCAAGAGAGCAGCCCTAACCTTTGGTTGCCTGAGTCTTGCTGATTTTTAGTTTTCCCAATTTATACTCCCATGAGTGGAAGTGCCCTATGCTCCATAAACTGTGTTTTTTCGATGTTTCAGGCCACACCGTACACTTCTCCAGAGTGGCTGTTGGCAATTTACATCCCGCCCATCAGCGTAGCAAGGCTCCCATTTCTCCATGTCCTGTCCTGCATTTGTGGTTTTTACACTTTTTTCAGCATGACCCTTTTGACCGATGGGAAGCGAGACTTCTTTGTAGCGCTGATTTGCCTTTCCAGGTTGCTTGGTTGGCCAAAAAGGGCGTATGCGTTTTTTCCTGAATATATTCAGGAAAAAACGCATACGCCCTTTTTGTCCAAGGGCATCATTTTCCACGTTTTGCCGCTTTTCATGTGCTTGAAAGGCGATTCGAATCTACCTCCTGAAATCTGTGTTTTGCAGTTCTGCCTTGCTTTCAAATCCTCTTCGTTGCCTTCCCTCAATATATTTGTGGACGAGAGTTATCATTTATAACTCTGCAGGCTTGTGAATTGCAGTGCCACTGAGCTCCATTTTTCAACTCGCTTTTTTGGGATCTGGCCACAAAAACGCGGGATTGCTCAGGCCCTATTCTGGTTCCGGGTGGCAGGCTGAACCTGTGGTTATTTCTTCTTCCTGATGGGAAAATAGAGTGACCTGTGCCTGTCCCAACACCTAGATCTAGTCTCTCATTGGTTGCCCCTCTTCCCGTTCATCCTCAGGACAAATTGCAACCTATACGGAACTGGAGGTTAAAGGTGCTGATTCTCCAAGTAGAGAGATTGCTAGTAAATTAGCTGGAATGGCGTACCCGAGGACAAGGAGATGAGAAATGAGGTGCGTTTTAGAAACCTTTCAAAATCACATGCTGTACCATCTTCTAGGTTCCTCATGCAAGTTTTCAATGTAGGAAGATGCCCTTGAACCTGGAGATTTGGGACCCATGTGATGGGTACCATGCATTATTACTTTAAAGGGTCTGCGTTGGCTCACCCAACCTCACCAAACCTCTCAGCCCCAAGAGTGTCCACCCTTATGTCTCATCCAGCTGTGGGTCTAGATATGGTCAATCCAGGTTGGGTCACAGCCCCTGAATGAATTTTGTAAGAATTTCTCTCTCTTTCACTGTCTTTGTTTCATGCGTTTTTAAAACTAATTTATTTTTATAATGGGGTTTAGCTGCTTTTCACGGCTGTGTTTATGCGGATTTACACCCACTTGACTCACTTCCAGAGAGATATCAATACATAGGATTTAAGATTCTCACTAGTCAGATATATTCTTGTGCGGTGAATAGAGGGTGTTGAGTCCAGTTCACTGAGCAAGGAGTAGGTCTTGTCTATTACATATTGGGTGTATGGTACGGTATCAGAGCTAATTTGAAACCCTTGTTTTATGCATCACCCCACCTCACCTTTCCCGTTAAGAAGCCATAGTGGGTTTTCAAAATGGGTGACTCTGTTCTGATTTGTAATTCAGTTCAAGTGTAGCGGTTTTTACATTCCCTCTATAAGTGATAGCTTGTGATATGTGTCTTTTTCTGTGTGACTTATTTCACTTAGAGTCGTCGTAACTAAAACCAATCATCATGCTGCTACTAGCCTTATGACATTGATTTCTTGGCTGAGTGATATTCCATTGTACATAAGGACCACAACTTCTTTATCCATTTTTCTCTTTCCTGGGATATTTAAGGTGTCATGAAGTGGAGGTTCTTGTCAACAGAGCAGCCCTAAACTTTGGGGTGCCTGTGTCTTGCTGATTTTAGTTTTCCCAATTTATACGCCCATGAGTGGAAATGCCCTATGCTCCCTAAGCTTTGTTTTTTCGATGTTTCAGGACACACCGTACACTTCTCCAGAGTGGCTGTTGGCAATTTACATCCCGCCCATCAGCGTAGCAAGGCTCCTATTTCTCCATGGCCTGTCCTGCATTTGTGGTTTTGACACTTTTTTCAGCATGGCCCTTTGGACCGATGGGAAGCGAGACTTCTTTGTAGCGCTGATTTGCCTTTCCAGGTTGCTTGGTTGGCCAAAAAGGGCGTATGCGTTTTTTCCTGAATATATTCAGGAAAAAACGCATACGCCCTTTTTGGCCAAGGGCATCATTGTCGACGTTTTGCCGCTTTTCATGTGCTTTAAAGGCGATTCGAATCTACCTCCTGAAACCTGTTTCCTGCAACTCTGCCTTGCTTTCAAATCCTCTTCGTTGCCTTCCCTCAATATATTTGTGGACGAGAGTTATCATTTATAACTCTGCAGGTTTGTGAATTGCAGTGCCCATGTGCTCCATTTATCAACTGGCTTTTTTGGGAGCTGGCCGCAGAAGCCTGGGATTGCCTCAGGCCCTATTCTGGTTCCGGGTGGCAGGCTGAGCCTGTGGTTAATTCTTCTTCCTGATGGGAAAATAGAGTGACCTGTGCCTGTCCCAACACCTAGATCTAGTCTCTCATTGGTTGCCCCTCTTCCCATTCATCCTTAGGACAAATTGCAACCTGTATGGAACAGGATGTTAAAGGTGCTGATTCTCCAAGTAGGGAGATTGCTAGTAAAGTAGCTGGAATGGCGAACCCGAGCACACGGAGTTGAGAAATGAGGTGCGTTTTAGAAACTTTCCCAATCTCACGGTGTTCCATCTTCTAGGTTTCTCATGCATTTTTTCGATGTAGGAAGATGCCCTTGAACCTGGAGATTGGGGACAAATGGGATGGGTACCACGCAGTATTACTTTAAAGGGTCTGCGTTTGCTCACCCAACCTCACCCAACCTTTCAGCCCCAAGAGTGTCCACCCTTATGTCTCATCCAGCTGTGGGTCTAGATATGGTCAATCCAGGTTGCGTCACAGCCCCTGAATGAATTTTGTAAGAATTTCTCTCTCTTTCACTGTCTTTGTTTCATGGGTTTTTAAAACTAATTTATTTTTATAATGGGGTTTAGCTGCTTTTCACGGCTGTGTTTATGCGGCTTTACACCCACTTGACTCACTTCCAGAGAGATATCAATACATAAGTTTTAAGATTCTCACTAGTCAGATATATTCTTGTGTGGTGAATAGGGGGTGTTGAGTCCAGTTCACTGAGCAAGGAGTAGGTCTTGTCTATTACATATTGGGTGTATGGAACGGTATCTGAGCTAATTTGAAACCCTTGTTTTATGCATCACCCCACGTCACCTTTCCCGTTAAGCAGCCATAGTGTGTTTTCTAAATGTGTGACTCTGTTGTGATTTGTAATTCAGTTCAATTGTAGCGGTTTTTACATTCCCTTTATAAGTGATAGCTTTTGATAAGTGTATTTTTCTGTGTGACTTATTTCACGTAGAGTCGTCGTACCTAAATCCACTCATCATGCTGCTACTAGCCTTATGACATTGATTTCATGGCTGAGTGATATTCCATTGTACATAAGGATCACAATTTCTTTATCCATTTTTCTCCTTCCTGGGATATTTAAGGTTTCGTGAAGTGGAGGTTCTTGTCAACAGAGCAGCCCTAAACTTTGGGGTGCCTGAGTCTTGCTGATTTTTAGTTTTCCCAATTTATACGCCCATGAGTGGAAGTGCCCTATGCTCCATAAACTTTGTCTTTTCGATGTTTCAGGCCACACCGTACACTTCTCCAGAGTGGCTGTTGGCAATTTACATCCCTCCCATCAGCGTGGCAAGGCTCCCATTTCTCCAAGGCCTGTCCTGCATTTGTGGTTTTGACACTTTTTTCAGCATGGCCCTTTTGACCCATGGGAAGCGAGACTTCTTTGTAGCGCTGATTTGCCTTTCCAGGTTGCTTGGTTGGCCAAAAAGGGCGTATGCGTTTTTTCCTGAATATATTCAGGAAAAAACGCATACGCCCTTTTTGTCCAAGGGCATCATTTTCCACGTTTTGCCGCTTTTCATGTGCTTGAAAGGCGATTCGAATCTACCTCCTGAAATCTGTGTTTTGCAGTTCTGCCTTGCTTTCAAATCCTCTTCGTTGCCTTCCCTCACTATATTTGTGGACGAGAGTTATCATTTATAACTCTGCAGGTTTGTGAATTGCAGTGCCCATGTGCTCCATTTTTCAACTGGCTTTTTTCGGAGCTGGCCGCAGAAGCGCGGGATTGCCTCAGGCACTAATCTGGTTCCCGGCGGCAGGCTGAGCCTGTGCTTAATTCTTCTTCCTGATGGGAAATTAGAGTGACCTGTGCCTGTCCCAACACCTACATCTAGTCTCTCATTGGTTGCCCCTCTTCCCGTTCATCCTCAGGACAAATTGCAACCTGTACAGAACAGGAGGTTAAAGGTGCTGATTCTCCAAGTAGGGAGATTGCTGGTAAAGTAGCTGGAATGGCGAACCCGAGAACAAGGAAATGAGAAATGAGGTGCGTTTCAGAAACCTTTCCCGATCAGACGGTGTACCATCTTCTAGGTTTCCCATGCGTGTTTTCGATGTAGGAAGATGCCCTTGAACCTGGAGATTTGGGACCCATGGGATGGGTACCACGCAGTATTACTTTAAAGGGTCTACGTTTGCTCACCCAACCTCACCAAACCTCTCAGCCCCAAGAGTGTCCACCCTTAGGTCTCATCCAACTGTGGGTCTAGATATGTTCAACCCAGGTTGCGTCACAGCCCCTGAAGGAATTGTGTAAGAATGTCTCTCTCTTTCACTGTCGTTGTTTTACGGGTTTTTAGAAGTAATTTATTTTTATAATGGAGTTTAGCTGCTTTTCACGGCTGTGTTTATGCGGCTTTACACACACTTGACTCACTTCCAGAGAGATATCAATACATAGGTTTTAAGATTCTCACTAGTCAGATATATTCTTGTGCGGTGAATAGGGGGTGTTGAGTCCAGTTCACTGAGAAAGGAGTAGGTCTTTTCTATTACTTATTGGGTGTATGGAACGGTATCTGAGCTAATTTGAAACCCTTGTTTTATGCATCACCGCACATCACCTTTCCCGTTAAGCAGCCATAGTGTGTTTTCTAAATGTGTGACTCTGTTCTGATTTGTAATTCAATTCAAGTGTAGCGGTTTTTACATTCCCTTTATAAGTGATAGCTTTTGATAAGTGTCTTTTTCTGTGTGACTTATTTCACTTAGAGTCATCGTACCTAAATCCACTCATCATGCTGCTACTAGCCTTATGACATTGATTTCATGGCTGAGTGATATTCCATTGTACATAAGGACCACAATTTCTTTATCCATTTTTCTCTTTCCTGGGATATTTAAGGTTTCCTGAAGTGGAGGTTCTTGTCAACAGAGCAGCCCTAACCTTTGGTTGCCTGAGTCTTGCTGATTTTTAGTTTTCCCAATTTATACGCCCATTAGTGGAAGTGCCCTATGCTCCATAAACTGTGTTTTTTCGATGTTTCAGGCCACACCGTACACTTCTCCAGAGTGGCTGTTGGCAATTTACATCCCGCCCATCAGCGTAACAAGGCTCCCATTTCTCCATGGCCTGTCCTGCATTTGTGGTTTTGAAACTTTTTTCAGCATGACCCTTTTGACCGATGGGAAGCGAGACTTCTTTGTAGCGCTGATTTGCGTTTCCAGGTTGCTTGGTTGGCCAAAAAGGGCGTATGCGTTTTTTCCTGAATATATTCAGGAAAAAACGCATACGCCCTTTTTGGCCAAGGGCATCATTTTCCACGTTTTGCCGCTTTTCATGTGCTTGAAAGGCGATTCGAATCTACCTCCTGAAATCTGTGTTTTGCAGTTCTGCCTTGCTTTCAATTCCTCTTCGTTGCCTTCCCTCAATATATTTGTGGACGAGAGTTATCATTTATAACTCTGCAGGCTTGTGAATTGCAGTGCCACTGAGCTCCATTTTTCAACTCGCTTTTTTGGGATCTGGCCGCAAAAGCGCGGGATTGCCTCAGGCCCTATTCTGGTTTCGGGTGGCAGGCTGAGCCTGTGGTTATTTCTTCTTCCTGATGGGAAAATAGAGTGACCTGTGCCTGTCCCAACACCTAGATCTAGTCTCTCATTGGTTGCCCCTCTTCCCGTTCATCCTCAGGACAAATTGCAACCTATACGGAACTGGAGGTTAAAGGTGCTGATTCTCCAAGTAGGGAGATTGCTAGTAAAGTAGCTAGAATGGCGTACCCGAGCACAAGGAGATGAGAAATGAGGTGCGTTTTAGAAACCTTTCAAAATCACATGCTGTACCATCTTCTAGGTTCCTCATGCAAGTTTTCAATGTAGGAAGATGCCCTTGAACCTGGAGATTTGGGACCCATGTGATGGGTACCATGCATTATTACTTTAAAGGGTCTGCGTTGGCTCACCCAACCTCACCAAACCTCTCAGCCCCAAGAGTGTCCACCCTTATGTCTCATCCAGCTGTGGGTCTAGATATGGTCAATCCAGGTTGCGTCACAGCCCCTGAATGAATTTTGTAAGAATTTCTCTCTCTTTCACTGTCTTTGTTTCATGCGTTTTTAAACCTAATTTATTTTTATAATGGGGTTTAGCTGCTTTTCACGGCTGTGTTTATGCGGATTTACACCCACTTGACTCACTTCCAGAGAGATATCAATACATAGGTTTTAAGATTCTCACTAGTCAGATATATTCTTGTGCGGTGAATAGAGGGTGTTGAGTCCAGTTCACTGAGCAAGGAGTAGGTCTTGTCTATTACATATTGGGTGTATGGAACGGTATCTGAGCGAATTTGAAACCCTTGTTTTATGCATCACCCCACCTCACCTTGCCCGTTAAGCAGCCATAGTGTGTTTTCAAAATGGGTGACTCTGTTCTGATTTGTAATTCAGTTCAAGTGTAGCGGTTTTTACATTCCCTCTATAAGTGATAGCTTTTGATATGTGTCTTTTTCTGTGTGACTTATTTCACTTAGAGTCGTCGTACCTAAAACCAATCATCATGCTGCTACTAGCCTTATGACATTGATTTCATGGCTGAGTGATATTCCATTGTACATAAGGACCACAACTTCTTTATCCATTTTTCTCTTTCCTGGGATATTTAAGGTGTCATGAAGTGGAGGTTCTTGTCAACAGAGCAGCCCTAAACTTTGGGGTGCCTGTGTCTTGCTGATTTTAGTTTTCCCAATTTATACGCCCATGAGTGGAAGTGCCCTATGCTCACTAAGCTTTGTTTTTTCGATGTTTCAGGACACACCGTACACTTCTCCAGAGTGGTTGTTGGCAATTTACATCCCGCCCATCAGCGTAGCAAGGCTCCTATTTCTCCATGGCCTGTCCTGCATTTGTGGTTTTGACACTTTTTTCAGCATGGCCTTTTGGACCGATGGGAAGCGAGACTTCTTTGTAGCGCTGATTTGCCTTTCCAGGTTGCTTGGTTGGCCAAAAAGGGCGTATGCGTTTTTTCCTGAATATATTCAGGAAAAAACGCATACGCCCTTTTTGGCCAAGGGCATCATTGTCGACGTTTTGCCGCTTTTCATGTGCTTTAAAGGCGATTCGAATCTACCTCCTGAAACCTGTTTCCTGTAACTCTGCCTTGCTTTCAAATCCTCTTCGTTGCCTTCCCTCAATATATTTGTGGACGAGAGTTATCATTTATAACTCTGCAGGTTTGTGAATTGCAGTGCCCATGTGCTCCATTTATCAACTGGCTTTTTTGGGAGCTGGCCACAGAAGCGCGGGATTGCCTCAGGCCCTATTCTGGTTCCCGGCGGCAGGCTGAGCCTGTGGTTAATTCTTCTTCCTGATGGGAAAATAGAGTGACCTGTGCCTGTCCCAACACCTAGATCTAGTCTCTCATTGGTTGCCCCTCTTCCCATTCATCCTTAGGACAAATTGCAACCTGTATGGAACAGGAGGTTAAAGGTGCTGATTCTCCAAGTAGGGAGATTGCTAGTAAAGTAGCTGGAATGGCGAACCCGAGCACACGGAGTTGAGAAATGAGGTGCGTTTTAGAAACTTTCCCAATCTCATGGTGTACCATCTTCTAGGTTTCTCATGCATGTTTTCGATGTAGGAAGATGCCCTTGAACCTGGAGATTGGGGACAAATGGGATGGGTACCACGCAGTATTACTTTAAAGGGTCTGCGTTTGCTCACCCAACCTCACCCAAACTTTCAGCCCCAAGAGTGTCCACCCTTATGTCTCATCCAGCTGTGGGTCTAGATATGGTCAATCCAGGTTGCGTCACAGCCCCTGAATGAATTTTGTAAGAATTTCTCTGTCTTTCACTGTCTTTGTTTCATGGGTTTTTAAAACTAATTTATTTTTATAATGGGGTTTAGCTGCTTTTCACAGCTGTGTTTTTGCGGCTTTACACCCACTTGACTCACTTCCAGAGAGATATCAATACATAAGTTTTAAGATTCTCACTAGTCAGATATATTCTTGTGCGGTGAATAGGGGGTGTTGAGTCCAGTTCACTGAGCAAGGAGTAGGTCTTTTCTATTACATATTGGGTGTATGGAACGGTATCTGAGCTAATTTGAAACCCTTGTTTTATGCATCACCCCACGTCACCTTTCCCGTTAAGCAGCCATAGTGTGTTTTAAATGTGTGACTATGTTCTAATTTGTAATTCAATTCAAGTGTAGCGGTTTTTACATTCCCTCTATAAGTGATAGCTTTTGATAAGTGTCTTTTTCTGTGTGACTTATTTTCCTTAGAATCGTCGTACCTAAGTCCACGCATCTTGCGTCTACTGGCCTTATGACATTGATTTCATGGCAGAGTGATATTCCATTGTACATAAGAACCACAACTTCTTTATCCATTTTTCTCTTTCCTGGGATATTTAAGGTGTCATGAAGTGGAGGTTCTTGTCAACAGAGTAGCCCTAAACTTTGGGGTGCCTGTGTCTTGCTGATTTTTATTTTTCCCAATTTATACGCCCATGAGTGGAAGTGTCCTATGCTACCTAAGCTGTGTTTTTTCGATGTTTCAGGACACACCGTACACTTCTCCAGAGAGGCTGTTGGCAATTTACATCCTGCCCATCAGAGTAGCAAGGCTGCCATTTCTCCATGGCCTGTCCTGCATTTGTGGTTTTGACACATTTTTCAGCATTGCCCTTTTGACCAATGGGAAGCGAGACTTCTTTGTATTGCTGATTTGCCTTTCCAGGTTGCTTGGTTGGCAAAAAAGGGCGTATGCGTTTTTTCCTGAATATATTCAGGAAAAATCGCATACGCCCTTTTTGGCCAAGGGCATCATTGTCAACGTTTTGCCCCTTTTCTTGAGCTTTAAAGGCGATTCGAATCTACCTCCTGAAATCTGTTTCCTGCAATACTGCCTTGCTTTCAAATCCTCTTCGTTGCTTTCCCTCAATATATTTGTGGACGAGAGTTATCATTTATAACTCCGCAGGTTTGTGAATTGCAGTGCCCCTGAGCTCCATTTTTCAACTCGCTTTTTTGGTAGCTGGCCGCAAGCGCGGGATTGCCTCAGGCCCTATTCTGGTTCCGGGCGGCAGGATGAGCCTGTGGTTAATTCTTCTTCCTGATGGGAAAATAGAGTGACCTGTGCCTGTCCCAACACCTAGATCTAGTCTCTCATTGGTTGCTCCTCTTCCCGTTCATCCTCAGGACAAATTGCAACCTGTACAGAACAGGAGGTTAAAGGTGCTGATTCTCCAAAAAGGGAGATTGCTAGTAAAGTAGCTGGAATGGCGAACCCGAGCACAAGGAGGTGAGAAATGAGGTGCGTTTTAGAAACCTTTCCCGATCACACGGTGTACCAACTTCTGGGTTTCTCATGCATGTTTTCGATGCAGGAAGATGCCCTTGAACCTGGAGATTTGGGACCCATGGGATGGGTACCACGCAGTATTACTTTAAAGGGTCTGCGTTTGCTCACCCAACCTCACCCAACCTTTCAGCCCCAAGAGTGTCCACCCTTAGGTCTCATCCACCTGTTGGTCTAGAATTGGTCAATCCAGGTTGCATCACGGCCCCTGAACGAACTGTGTAAGAACTTCTCTCTCTTTCACTGTCTTTGTTTTACGGGTTTTTACAAGTAATTTATTTTTATAATGGGGTTTAGCTGCTTTTCACGGCTGTGTTTATGCGGCTTTACACCCACTTGACACACTTCCAGAGAAATATCAATACATAGGTTTTAAGATTCTTACTAGTCAGATATATACTTGTGTGGTGAATAGGTGATGTTGAGTCCAGTTCACTGAGCAAGGAGTAGGTCTTGGCTATTACATATTGGGTGTATGGAATGGTATCTGTGCTAATTTGAAACCCTTGTTTTATGCATCACCCCACATCACCTTTCCCGTTAAGCAGCCATAGCGTGTTTTCTAAACGTGTGACTCTGTTCTCTTTTGTAATTCAGTTCAAGTGTAGCGGTTTTTACATTCCCTCTATAAGTGATAGCTTACGATAAGTGTCTTTTTCTGTGTGACTTATTTCACTTAGAGTCGTCGTACCTAAATCCACTCATCATGCTGCTACTAGCCTTATGACATTGATTTCATGTCTGAGTGATATTCCATTGTACATAAGGACCACAACTTCTTTATCCATTTTTCTCTTTCCTGGGATATTTAAGGTGTCATGAAGTGGAGTTTCTTGTCAACAGAGCAGCCCTAAACTTTGGGGTGCCTGTGTCTTGTGATTTTTAGTTTTCCCAATTTATACGCCCATGAGTGGAAGTGCCCTATGCTCCATAAACTGTGTTTTTTCGATGTTTCAGGCCACACCGTACACTTCTCCAGAGTGGCTGTTGGCAATTTACATCCCGCCCATCAGCGTAGCAAGGCTCCCATTTCTCCATGGCCTGTCCTGCATTTGTGGTTTTGACACTTTTTTCAGCATGGCCCTTTTGACCGATGGGAAGCGAGACTTCTTGTAGCGCTGATTTGCCTTTCCAGGTTTCTTGGTTGGCCAAAAAGGGCGTATGCGTTTTTTCCTGAATATATTCAGGAAAAAACGCATACGCCCTTTTTGGCCAAGGGCATCATTTTCCACGTTTTGCCGCTTTTCATGTGCTTGAAAGGCGATTCGAATCTACCTCCTGAAATCTGTGTTTTGCAGTTCTGCCTTGCTTTCAAATCCTCTTCGTTGCCTTCCCTCAATATATTTGTGGACGAGAGTTATCATTTATAACTCTGCAGGCTTGTGAATTGCAGTGCCACTGAGCTCCATTTTTCAACTCGCTTTTTTGGGATCTGGCCGCAAAAGCGCGGGATTGCTCAGGCCCTATTCTGGTTCCGGGTGGCAGGCTGAGCCTGTGGTTATTTCTTCTTCCTGATGGGAAAATAGAGTGACCTGTGCCTGTCCCAACACCTAGATCTAGTCTCTCATTGGTTGCCCCTCTTCCCGTTCATCCTCAGGACAAATTGCAACCTATACGGAACTGGAGGTTAAAGGTGCTGATTCTCCAAGTAGGGAGATTGCTAGTAAATTAGCTGGAATGGCGTACCCGAGCACAAGGAGATGAGAAATGAGGTGCGTTTTAGAAACCTTTCTAAATCACATGCTGTACCATCTTCTAGGTTCCTCATGCAAGTTTTCAATGTAGGAAGATGCCCTTGAACCTGGAGATTTGGGACCCATGTGATGGGTACCATGCATTCTTACTTTAAAGGGTCTGCGTTGGCTCACCCAACCTCACCAAACCTCTCAGCCCCAAGAGTGTCCACCCTTATGTCTCATCCAGCTGTGGGTCTAGATATGGTCAATCCAGGTTGCGTCACAGCCCCTGAATGAATTTTGTAAGAATTTCTCTCTCTTTCACTGTCTTTGTTTCATGCGTTTTTAAAAGTAATTTATTTTTATAATGGGGTTTAGCTGCTTTTCACGGCTGTGTTTATGTGGATTTACACCCACTTGACTCACTTCCAGAGAGATATCAATACATAGGTTTTAAGATTCTCACTAGTCAGATATATTCTTGTGCGGTGAATAGAGGGTGTTGAGTCCAGTTCACTGAGCAAGGAGTAGGTCTTGTCTATTACATATTGGGTGTATGGTACGGTATCAGAGCTAATTTGAAACCCTTGTTTTATGCATCACCCCACCTCACCTTTCCCGTTAAGCAGCCATAGTGTGTTTTCAAAATGGGTGACTCTGTTCTGATTTGTAATTTAGTTCAAGTGTAGCGGTTTTTACATTCCCTCTATAAGTGATAGCTTTTGATATGTGTCTTTTTCTGTGTGACTTATTTCACTTAGAGTCGTCGTACCTAAAACCAATCATCATGCTGCTACTAGCCTTATGACATTGATTTCATGGCTGAGTGATATTCCATTGTACATAAGGACCACAACTTCTTTATCCATTTTTCTCTTTCCTGGGATATTTAAGGTGTCATGAAGTGGAGGTTCTTGTCAACAGAGCAGCCCTAAACTTTGTGGTGCCTGTGTCTTGCTGATTTTAGTTTTCCCAATTTATACGCCCATGAGTGGAAGTGCCCTATGCTCCCTAAGCTTTGTTTTTTCGATGTTTCAGGACACACCGTACACTTCTCCAGAGTGGCTGTTGGCAATTTACATCCCGCCCATCAGCGTAGCAAGGCTCCTATTTCTCCATGGCCTGTCCTGCATTTGTGGTTTTGACACTTTTTTCAGCATGGCCCTTTGGACCGATGGGAAGCGAGACTTCTTTGTAGCGCTGATTTGCCTTTCCAGGTTGCTTGGTTGGCCAAAAATGGCGTATGCGTTTTTTCCTGAATATATTCAGGAAAAAACGCATACGCCCTTTTTGGCCAAGGGCATCATTGTCGACGTTTTGCCGCTTTTCATGTGCTTTAAAGGCGATTCGAATCTACCTCCTGAAACCTGTTTCCTGCAACTCTGCCTTGCTTTCAAATCCTCTTCGTTGCCTTCCCTCAATATATTTGTGGACGAGAGTTATCATTTATAACTCTGCAGGTTTGTGAATTGCAGTGCCCATGTGCTCCATTTATCAACTGGCTTTTTTGGGAGCTGGCCGCAGAAGCGCGGGATTGCCTCAGGCCCTATTCTGGTTCCGGGTGGCAGGCTGAGCCTGTGGTTAATTCTTCTTCCTGATGGGAAAATAGAGTGACCTGTGCCTGTCCCAACACCTAGATCTAGTCTCTCATTGGTTGCCCCTCTTCCCATTCATCCTTAGGACAAATTGCAACCTGTATGGAACAGGAGGTTAAAGGTGCTGATTCTCCAAGTAGGGAGATTGCTAGTAAAGTAGCTGGAATGGCGAACCCGAGCACAAGGAGTTGAGAAATGAGGTGCGTTTTAGAAACTTTCCCAATCTCACGGTGTTCCATCTTCTAGGTTTCTCATGCATGTTTTCGATGTAGGAAGATGCCCTTGAACCTGGAGATTGGGGACAAATGGAATGGGTACCACGTAGTATTACTTTAAAGGGTCTGCGTTTGCTCACCCAACCTCACCCAACCTTTCAGCCCCAAGAGTGTCCACCCTTATGTCTCATCCAGCTGTGGGTCTAGATATGGTCAATCCAGGTTGCGTCACAGCCCCTGAATGAATTTTGTAAGAATTTCTCTCTCTTTCACTGTCTTTGTTTCATGGGTTTTTAAAACTAATTTATTTTTATAATGGGGTTTAGCTGCTTTTCACGGCTGTGTTTATGCGGCTTTACACCCACTTGACTCACTTCCAGAGAGATATCAATACATAAGTTTTAAGATTCTCACTAGTCAGATATATTCTTGTGTGGTGAATAGGGGGTGTTGAGTCCAGTTCACTGAGCAAGGAGTAGGTCTTGTCTATTACATATTGGGTGTATCGAACGGTATCTGAGCTAATTTGAAACCCTTGTTTTATGCATCACCCCACGTCACCTTTCCCGTTAAGCAGCCATAGTGTGTTTTCTAAATGTGTGACTCTGTTCTGATTTGTAATTCAATTCAAGTGTAGCGGTTTTTACATTCCCTTTATAAGTGATAGCTTTTGATAAGTGTCTTTTTCTGTGTGACTTATTTCACTTAGAGTCATCGTACCTAAATCCACTCATCATGCTGCTACTAGCCTTATGACATTGATTTCATGGCTGAGTGATATTCCATTGTACATAAGGACCACAATTTCTTTATCCATTTTTCTCTTTCCTGGGATATTTAAGGTTTCCTGAAGTGGAGGTTCTTGTCAACAGAGCAGCCCTAACCTTTGGTTGCCTGAGTCTTGCTGATTTTTAGTTTTCCCAATTTATACGCCCATGAGTGGAAGTGCCCTATGCTCCATAAACTGTGTTTTTTCAATGTTTCAGGCCACACCGTACACTTCTCCAGAGTGGCTGTTGGCAATTTACATCCCGCCCATCAGCGTAGCAAGGCTCCCATTTCTCCATGGCCTGTCCTGCATTTGTGGTTTTGACACTTTTTTCAGCATGACCCTTTTGACCGATGGGAAGCGAGACTTCTTTGTAGCGCTGATTTGCCTTTCCAGGTTGCTTGGTTGGCCAAAAAGGGCGTATGCGTTTTTTCCTGAATATATTCAGGAAAAAACGCATACGCCCTTTTTGGCCAAGGGCATCATTTTCCACGTTTTGCCGCTTTTCATGTGCTTGAAAGGCGATTCGAATCTACCTCCTGAAATCTGTGTTTTGCAGTTCTGCCTTGCTTTCAAATCCTCTTCGTTGCCTTCCCTCAATATATTTGTGGACGAGAGTTATCATTTATAACTCTGCAGGCTTGTGAATTGCAGTGCCACTGAGCTCCATTTTTCAACTCGCTTTTTTGGGATCTGGCCGCAAAAGCGCGGGATTGCTCAGGCCCTATTCTGGTTCCGGGTGGCAGGCTGAGCCTGTGGTTATTTCTTCTTCCTGATGGGAAAATAGAGTGACCTGTGCCTGTCCCAACACCTAGATCTAGTCTCTCATTGGTTGCCCCTCTTCCCGTTCATCCTCAGGACAAATTGCAACCTATACGGAACTGGAGGTTAAAGGTGCTGATTCTCCAAGTAGGGAGATTGCTAGTAAATTAGCTGGAATGGCGTACCCGAGCACAAGGAGATGAGAAATGAGGTGCGTTTTAGAAACCTTTCTAAATCACATGCTGTACCATCTTCTAGGTTCCTCATGCAAGTTTTCAATGTAGGAAGATGCCCTTGAACCTGGAGATTTGGGACCCATGTGATGGGTACCATGCATTCTTACTTTAAAGGGTCTGCGTTGGCTCACCCAACCTCACCAAACCTCTCAGCCCCAAGAGTGTCCACCCTTATGTCTCATCCAGCTGTGGGTCTAGATATGGTCAATCCAGGTTGCGTCACAGCCCCTGAATGAATTTTGTAAGAATTTCTCTCTCTTTCACTGTCTTTGTTTCATGCGTTTTTAAAAGTAATTTATTTTTATAATGGGGTTTAGCTGCTTTTCACGGCTGTGTTTATGTGGATTTACACCCACTTGACTCACTTCCAGAGAGATATCAATACATAGGTTTTAAGATTCTCACTAGTCAGATATATTCTTGTGCGGTGAATAGAGGGTGTTGAGTCCAGTTCACTGAGCAAGGAGTAGGTCTTGTCTATTACATATTGGGTGTATGGTACGGTATCAGAGCTAATTTGAAACCCTTGTTTTATGCATCACCCCACCTCACCTTTCCCGTTAAGCAGCCATAGTGTGTTTTCAAAATGGGTGACTCTGTTCTGATTTGTAATTCAGTTCAAGTGTAGCGGTTTTTACATTCCCTCTATAAGTGATAGCTTTTGATATGTGTCTTTTTCTGTGTGACTTATTTCACTTAGAGTCGTCGTACCTAAAACCAATCATCATGCTGCTACTAGCCTTATGACATTGATTTCATGGCTGAGTGATATTCCATTGTACATAAGGACCACAACTTCTTTATCCATTTTTCTCTTTCCTGGGATATTTAAGGTGTCATGAAGTGGAGGTTCTTGTCAACAGAGCAGCCCTAAACTTTGTGGTGCCTGTGTCTTGCTGATTTTAGTTTTCCCAATTTATACGCCCATGAGTGGAAGTGCCCTATGCTCCCTAAGCTTTGTTTTTTCGATGTTTCAGGACACACCGTACACTTCTCCAGAGTGGCTGTTGGCAATTTACATCCCGCCCATCAGCGTAGCAAGGCTCCTATTTCTCCATGGCCTGTCCTGCATTTGTGGTTTTGACACTTTTTTCAGCATGGCCCTTTGGACCGATGGGAAGCGAGACTTCTTTGTAGCGCTGATTTGCCTTTCCAGGTTGCTTGGTTGGCCAAAAATGGCGTATGCGTTTTTTCCTGAATATATTCAGGAAAAAACGCATACGCCCTTTTTGGCCAAGGGCATCATTGTCGACGTTTTGCCGCTTTTCATGTGCTTTAAAGGCGATTCGAATCTACCTCCTGAAACCTGTTTCCTGCAACTCTGCCTTGCTTTCAAATCCTCTTCGTTGCCTTCCCTCAATATATTTGTGGACGAGAGTTATCATTTATAACTCTGCAGGTTTGTGAATTGCAGTGCCCATGTGCTCCATTTATCAACTGGCTTTTTTGGGAGCTGGCCGCAGAAGCGCGGGATTGCCTCAGGCCCTATTCTGGTTCCGGGTGGCAGGCTGAGCCTGTGGTTAATTCTTCTTCCTGATGGGAAAATAGAGTGACCTGTGCCTGTCCCAACACCTAGATCTAGTCTCTCATTGGTTGCCCCTCTTCCCATTCATCCTTAGGACAAATTGCAACCTGTATGGAACAGGAGGTTAAAGGTGCTGATTCTCCAAGTAGGGAGATTGCTAGTAAAGTAGCTGGAATGGCGAACCCGAGCACAAGGAGTTGAGAAATGAGGTGCGTTTTAGAAACTTTCCCAATCTCACGGTGTTCCATCTTCTAGGTTTCTCATGCATGTTTTCGATGTAGGAAGATGCCCTTGAACCTGGAGATTGGGGACAAATGGAATGGGTACCACGTAGTATTACTTTAAAGGGTCTGCGTTTGCTCACCCAACCTCACCCAACCTTTCAGCCCCAAGAGTGTCCACCCTTATGTCTCATCCAGCTGTGGGTCTAGATATGGTCAATCCAGGTTGCGTCACAGCCCCTGAATGAATTTTGTAAGAATTTCTCTCTCTTTCACTGTCTTTGTTTCATGGGTTTTTAAAACTAATTTATTTTTATAATGGGGTTTAGCTGCTTTTCACGGCTGTGTTTATGCGGCTTTACACCCACTTGACTCACTTCCAGAGAGATATCAATACATAAGTTTTAAGATTCTCACTAGTCAGATATATTCTTGTGTGGTGAATAGGGGGTGTTGAGTCCAGTTCACTGAGCAAGGAGTAGGTCTTGTCTATTACATATTGGGTGTATCGAACGGTATCTGAGCTAATTTGAAACCCTTGTTTTATGCATCACCCCACGTCACCTTTCCCGTTAAGCAGCCATAGTGTGTTTTCTAAATGTGTGACTCTGTTCTGATTTGTAATTCAATTCAAGTGTAGCGGTTTTTACATTCCCTTTATAAGTGATAGCTTTTGATAAGTGTCTTTTTCTGTGTGACTTATTTCACTTAGAGTCATCGTACCTAAATCCACTCATCATGCTGCTACTAGCCTTATGACATTGATTTCATGGCTGAGTGATATTCCATTGTACATAAGGACCACAATTTCTTTATCCATTTTTCTCTTTCCTGGGATATTTAAGGTTTCCTGAAGTGGAGGTTCTTGTCAACAGAGCAGCCCTAACCTTTGGTTGCCTGAGTCTTGCTGATTTTTAGTTTTCCCAATTTATACGCCCATGAGTGGAAGTGCCCTATGCTCCATAAACTGTGTTTTTTCAATGTTTCAGGCCACACCGTACACTTCTCCAGAGTGGCTGTTGGCAATTTACATCCCGCCCATCAGCGTAGCAAGGCTCCCATTTCTCCATGGCCTGTCCTGCATTTGTGGTTTTGACACTTTTTTCAGCATGACCCTTTTGACCGATGGGAAGCGAGACTTCTTTGTAGCGCTGATTTGCCTTTCCAGGTTGCTTGGTTGGCCAAAAAGGGCGTATGCGTTTTTTCCTGAATATATTCAGGAAAAAACGCATACGCCCTTTTTGGCCAAGGGCATCATTTTCCACGTTTTGCCGCTTTTCATGTGCTTGAAAGGCGATTCGAATCTACCTCCTGAAATCTGTGTTTTGCAGTTCTGCCTTGCTTTCAATTCCTCTTCGTTGCCTTCCCTCAATATATTTGTGGACGAGAGTTATCATTTATAACTCTGCAGGCTTGTGAATTGCAGTGCCACTGAGCTCCATTTTTCAACTCGCTTTTTTGGGATCTGGCCGCAAAAGCGCGGGATTGCCTCAGGCCCTATTCTGGTTTCGGGTGGCAGGCTGAGCCTGTGGTTATTTCTTCTTCCTGATGGGAAAATAGAGTGACCTGTGCCTGTCCCAACACCTAGATCTAGTCTCTCATTGGTTGCCCCTCTTCCCGTTCATCCTCAGGACAAATTGCAACCTATACGGAACTGGAGGTTAAAGGTGCTGATTCTCCAAGTAGGGAGATTGCTAGTAAAGTAGCTAGAATGGCGTACCCGAGCACAAGGAGATGAGAAATGAGGTGCGTTTTAGAAACCTTTCAAAATCACATGCTGTACCATCTTCTAAGTTCCTCATGCAAGTTTTCAATGTAGGAAGATGCCCTTGAACCTGGAGATTTGGGACCCATGTGATGGGTACCATGCATTATTACTTTAAAGGGTCTGCGTTGGCTCACCCAACCTCACCAAACCTCTCAGCCCCAAGAGTGTCCACCCTTATGTCTCATCCAGCTGTGGGTCTAGATATGGTCAATCCAGGTTGCGTCACAGCCCCTGAATGAATTTTGTAAGAATTTCTCTCTCTTTCACTGTCTTTTTTCATGCGTTTTTAAAACTAATTTATTTTTATAATGGGGTTTAGCTGCTTTTCACGGCTGTGTTTATGCGGATTTACACCCACTTGACTCACTTCCAGAGAGATATCAATACATAGGTTTTAAGATTCTCACTAGTCAGATATATTCTTGTGCGGTGAATAGAGGGTGTTGAGTCCAGTTCACTGAGCAAGGAGTAGGTCTTGTCTATTACATATTGGGTGTATGGAACGGTATCTGAGCGAATTTGAAACCCTTGTTTTATGCATCACCCCACCTAACCTTTCCCGTTAAGCAGCCATAGTGTGTTTTCAAAATGGGTGACTCTGTTCTGATTTGTAATTCAGTTCAAGTGTAGCGGTTTTTACATTCCCTCTATAAGTGATAGCTTTTGATATGTGTCTTTTTCTGTGTGACTTATTTCACTTAGAGTCGTCGTACCTAAAACCAATCATCATGCTGCTACTAGCCTTATGACATTGATTTCATGGCTGAGTGATATTCCATTGTACATAAGGACCACAACTTCTTTATCCATTTTTCTCTTTCCTGGGATATTTAAGGTGTCATGAAGTGGAGGTTCTTGTCAACAGAGCAGCCCTAAACTTTGGGGTGCCTGTGTCTTGCTGATTTTAGTTTTCCCAATTTATACGCCCATGAGTGGAAGTGCCCTATGCTCCCTAAGCTTTGTTTTTTCGATGTTTCAGGACACACCGTACACTTCTACAGAGTGGCTGTTGGCAATTTACATCCCGCCCATCAGCGTAGGAAGGCTCCTATTTCTCCATGGCCTGTCCTGCATTTGTGGTTTTGACACTTTTTTCAGCATGGCCTTTTGGACCGATGGGAAGCGAGACTTCTTTGTAGCGCTGATTTGCCTTTCCAGGTTGCTTGGTTGGCCAAAAAGGGCGTATGCGTTTTTTCCTGAATATATTCAGGAAAAAACGCATACGCCCTTTTTGGCCAAGGGCATCATTGTCCACGTTTTGCCGCTTTTCATGTGCTTTAAAGGCGATTCGAATCTACCTCCTGAAACCTGTTTCCTGCAACTCTGCCTTACTTTCAAATCCTCTTCGTTGCCTTCCCTCAATATATTTGTGGACGAGAGTTATCATTTATAACTCTGCAGGTTTGTGAATTGCAGTGCCCATGTGCTCCATTTATCAACTGGCTTTTTTGGGAGCTGGCCGCAGAAGCGCGGGATTGCCTCAGGCCCTATTCTGGTTCCGGGCGGCAGGCTGAGCCTGTGGTTAATTCTTCTTCCTGATGGGAAAATAGAGTGATCTGTGCCTGTCCCAACACCTAGATCTAGTCTCTCATTGGTTGCCCCTCTTCCCATTCATCCTTAGGACAAATTGCAACCTGTATGGAACAGGGGGTTAAAGGTGCTGATTCTCCAAGTAGGGAGATTGCTAGTAAAGTAGCTGGAATGGCGAACCCGAGCACACGGAGTTGAGAAATGAGGTGCATTTTAGAAACTTTCCCAATCACACGGTGTACCATCTTCTGGGTTTCTCATGCATGTTTTCGATGTAGGAAGATGCCCTTGAACCTGGAGATTTGGGACCCATGGGATGGGTACCACGCAGTTTTACTTTAAAGTGTCTGCGTTTGCTCACCCAACCTCACCAAACCTCTCAGCCCCAAGAGTGTCCACCTTTATGTGTCATCCAGCTGTGGGTCTAGATATGGTCAATCCAGTTTGCGTCACAGCCCCTGAATGAATTTTGTAAGAATTTCTCTGTCTTTCACTGTCTTTGTTTCATGGGTTTTTAAAACTAATTTATTTTTATAATGGGGTTTAGCTGCTTATCACAGCTTTGTTTATGCGGCTTTACACCCACTTGACTCACTTCCAAAGAGATATCAATACATAAGTTTTAAGATTCTCACTAGTCAGATATATTCTTGTGCGGTGAATAGGGGGTGTTGAGTCCAGTTCACTGAGCAAGGAGTAGGTCTTGTCTATTACATATTGGGTGTATGGAACGGTATCTGAGCTAATTTGAAACCCTTGTTTTATGCATCACCCCACGTCACCTTTCCCGTTAAGCAGCCATAGTGTGTTTTCTAAACGTGTGACTCTGTTCTGTTTTGTAATTCAGTTCAAGTGTAGCGGTTTTCACATTCCCTCTATAAGTGATAGCTTTTGAAAAGTGTCTTTTTCTGTGTGACTTATTTCCCTTAGAATCATCGTACCTAAGTCCACCCATCTTGCGTCTACTGGCCTTATGACATTGATTTCATGGCAGAGTGATATTCCATTGTATATAAGAACCACAACTTCTTTATCCATTTTTCTCTTTCCTGGGATATTTAAGGTGTCATGAAGTGGAGGTTCTTGTCAACAGAGCAGCCCTAAACTTTGGGGTGCCTGTGTCTTGCTGATTTTTAGTTTTCCCAATTTATACGCCCATGAGTGGACGTGCCCTATGCTCCCTAAGCTGTGTTTTCTCGATATTTCAGGACACACCGTACACTTCTCCAGAGTGGCTGTTGGCAATTTACATCCCGCCCATCAGCGTAGCAAGGCTCCCATTTCTCCATGGCCTGTCCTGCATTTGTGGTTTTGACACTTTTTTCAGCATGGCCCTTTGGACCCATGTGAAGCGAGACTTCTTTGTAGCGCTGATTTGCCTTTCCAGGTTGCTTGGTTGGCCAAAAAGAGCGTATGAGGTTTTTCCTGAATATATTCAGGAAAAAACGCATACGCCCTTTTTGGCCAAGGGCATCATTGTCGACGTTTTGCCGCTTTTCATGTGCTTTAAAGGCGATTCGAATCTACCTCCTGAAACCAGTTTCCTGCAATTTTGCCTTGCTTTCAAATCCTCTTCGTTGTCTTCCCTCAATATATTTGTGGACGAGAGTTATCATTTATAACTCTGCAGGTTTGTGAATTGCAGTGCCTATGTGCTCCATTTTTCAACTGGCTTTTTTGGGAGCTGGCCGCAGAAGCGCGGGATTGCCTCAGGCCCTATACTGGTTCCGGGCGGTAGGCTGAGCCTGTGGTTAATTCTTCTTCCTGATGGGAAAATAGAGTGACCTGTGCCTGTCCCAACACCTAGATCTAGTCTCTCATTGGTTGCCCCTCTTCCCATTCATCCTTAGGACAAATTGCAACCTGTATGGAACAGGAGGTTAAAGGTGCTGATTCTCCAAGTAGGGAGATTGCTAGTAAAGTAGCTGGAATGGCGAACCCGAGCACACGGAGTTGAGAAATGAGGTGCATTTTAGAAACTTTCCCAATCACATGGTGTACCATCTTCTGGGTTTCTCATGCATGTTTTCGATGCAGGAAGATGCCCTTGAACCTGGAGATTTGGGACCCATGGGATGGGTACCACGCAGTATTACTTTAAAGGGTCTGCGTTTGCTCACCCAACCTCACCAAACCTGTCAGCCCCAAGAGTGTCCACCCTTAGGTCTCATCCACCTGTTGGTCTAGAATTGGTCAATCCATGTTGCATCACGGCCCCTGAACGAATTGTGTAAGAACTTCTCTCTCTTTCACTGTCTTTGTTTTACGGGTTTTTACAAGTAATTTATTTTTATAATGGGGTTTAGCTGCTTTTCACGGCTGTGTTTATGCGGCTTTACACCCACTTGACACACTTCCAGAGAAATATCAATACATAGGTTTTAAGATTCTCATTAGTCAGATATATACTTGTGCGGTGAATAGGGGGTGTTGAGTCCAGTTCACTGAGCAAGGAGTAGGTCTTGTCTATGACATATTGGGTGTATGTAACGGTATCTGTGCTAATGTGAAACCCTTGTTTTATGCATCACCCCACCTCACCTTTCCCGTTAAGCAGCCATAGTGTGTTTTCTAAACGTGTGACTCTCTTCTGTTTTGTAATTCAGTTCAAGTGTAGCGGTTTTTACATTCCCTCTATAAGTGATAGCTTATGATAAGTGTCTATTTCTGTGTGACTTATTTCACTTAGAATCGTCGTACCTAAATCCACTCATCATGATGCTACTAGCCTTAAGACATTGATTTCATGGCTGAGTGATATTCCATTGTACATAAGGACCACAACTTCTTTATCCATTTTTCTCTTTCCTGGGATATTTAAAGTGTCATGAAGTGGAGGTTCTTGTCAACAGAGCAGCCCTAAACTTTGGGGTGCCTGTGTCTTGCTGATTTTTAGTTTTCCCAATTTATACGCCCATAAGTGGACGTGCCCTATGCTCCCTAAGCTGTGTTTTTTCGATGTTTCAGGATACACCGTACACTTCTCCAGAGTGGTTGTTGGCAATTTACATTCCGCCCATCAGTGTAGCAAGGCTTCCATTTCTCAATGGCCTGTCCTGCTTTTGTGGTTTTGACAGTTTTTTCAGCATGACCCTTTTGACCGATGGGAAGCGAGACTTCTTTGTAGCGCTGATTTGCCTTTCCAGGTTGCTTGGTTGGCCAAAAAGGGCGTATGCGTTTTTTCCTGAATATATTCAGGAAAAAACGCATACGCCCTTTTTGGCCAAGGGCATCATTGTCGACGTTTTGCCGCTTTTCATGTGCTTCAAAGGCGATTCGAATCTACCTCCTGAAATCTGTTTCCTGCAATTCTGCCTTGCTTATAAATCCTCTTCCTTGCCTTCCCTCAATATATTTGTGGACGAGAGTTATCATTTATATCTCAGCAGGTTTGTGAATTGCAGTGCCCCTGAGCTCCATTTTTCAACTGTCTTTTTTGGGAGCTGGCCGCAAAAGCGCGGGATTGCCTCAGGCCCTATTCTGCTTCCGGGCGGCAGGCTGAGCCTGTGATTAATTCTTTTTCCTGATGGGAAAATAGAGTGACCTGTGCCTGTCCCAACACCTAGATGTAGTCTCTCATTGGTTGCCCCTCTTCCCATTCATCCTTAGGACAAATTGCAACCTGTATGGAACAGGAGGTTAAAGGTGCTGATTCTCCAAGTAGGGAGATTGCTAGTAAAGTAGCTGGAATGGCGAACCCGAGCACACGGAGTTGAGAAATGAGTTGCGTTTTAGAAACTTTCCAAATCACACGGTGTACCATCTTCTGGGTTTCTCATGCATGTTTTCGATGTAGGAAGATGCCCTTGAACCTGGAGATTTGGGAGCCATTGGATGGGTAGCACGCAGTATTACTTTAAAGTGTCTGCATTTGCTCACCCAACCTCACCAAACCTCTCAGCCCCAAGAGTGTCCACCCTTATGTCTCATCCAGCTGTGGGTCTAGATATGGTCAATCCAGGTTGCGTCACAGCCCCTGAATGAATTTTGTAAGAATTTCTCTCTCTTTCACTGTCTTTGTTTCATGCGTTTTTAAAACTAATTTATTTTTATAATGGGGTTTAGCTGCTTTTCACGGCTGTGTTTATGCGGATTTACACCCACTTGACTCACTTCCAGAGAGATATCAATACATAGGTTTTAAGATTCTCACTAGTCAGATATATTCTTGTGCGGTGAATAGAGGGTGTTGAGTCCAGTTCACTGAGCAAGGAGTAGGTCTTGTCTATGACATATTGGGTGTATGTAACGGTATCTGTGCTAATGTGAAACCCTTGTTTTATGCATCACCCCACCTCACCTTTCCCGTTAAGCAGCCATAGTGTGTTTTCTAAACGTGTGACTCTCTTCTGTTTTGTAATTCAGTTCAAGTGTAGCGGTTTTTACATTCCCTCTATAAGTGATAGCTTATGATAAGTGTCTATTTCTGTGTGACTTATTTCACTTAGAATCGTCGTACCTAAATCCACTCATCATGATGCTACTAGCCTTAAGACATTGATTTCATGGCTGAGTGATATTCCATTGTACATAAGGACCACAACTTCTTTATCCATTTTTCTCTTTCCTGGGATATTTAAGGTGTCATGAAGTGGAGGTTCTTGTCAACAGAGCAGCCCTAAACTTTGGGGTGCCTGTGTCTTGCTGATTTTTAGTTTTCCCAATTTATACGCCCATAAGTGGACGTGCCCTATGCTCCCTAAGCTGTGTTTTTTCGATGTTTCAGGATACACCGTACACTTCTCCAGAGTGGTTGTTGGCAATTTACATTCCGCCCATCAGTGTAGCAAGGCTTCCATTTCTCAATGGCCTGTCCTGCTTTTGTGGTTTTGACAGTTTTTTCAGCATGACCCTTTTGACCGATGGGAAGCGAGACTTCTTTGTAGCGCTGATTTGCCTTTCCAGGTTGCTTGGTTGGCCAAAAAGGGCGTATGCGTTTTTTCCTGAATATATTCAGGAAAAAACGCATACGCCCTTTTTGGCCAAGGGCATCATTGTCGACGTTTTGCCGCTTTTCATGTGCTTCAAAGGCGATTCGATTCTACCTCCTGAAATCTGTTTCCTGCAATTCTGCCTTGCTTATAAATCCTCTTCCTTGCCTTCCCTCAATATATTTGTGGACGAGAGTTATCATTTATATCTCAGCAGGTTTGTGAATTGCAGTGCCCCTGAGCTCCATTTTTCAACTGTCTTTTTTGGGAGCTGGCCGCAAAAGCGCGGGATTGCCTCAGGCCCTATTCTGCTTCCGGGCGGCAGGCTGAGCCTGTGATTAATTCTTCTTCCTGATGGGAAAATAGAGTGACCTGTGCCTTTCCCAACACCTAGATCTAGTCTCTCATTGGTTGCTCCTCTTCCCGTTCATCCTCAGGACAAATTGCAACCTGTATGGAACAGGAGGTTAAAGGTGCTGATTCTCCAAAAAGGGAGATTGCTAGTAAAGTAGCTGGAATGGCGAACCGGAGCACAAGGAGGTGAGAAATGAGGTGCGTTTTAGAAACATTTCCCGATCACACGGTGTACCAACTTCTGGGTTTCTCATGCATGTTTTCGATGCAGGAAGATGCCCTTGAACCTGGAGATTTGGGACCCATGGAATGGGTACCACGCAGTATTACTTTAAAGGGTCTGCGTTTGCTCACCCAACCTCACCCAACCTTTCAGCCCCAAGAGTGTCCACCCTTAGGTCTCATCCACCTGTTGGTCTAGAATTGGTCAATCCAGGTTGCATCACGGCCCCTGAACGAACTGTGTAAGAACTTCTCTCTCTTTCACTGTCTTTGTTTTACGGGTTTTTACAAGTAATTTATTTTTATAATGGGGTTTAGCTGCTTTTCACGGCTGTGTTTATGCGGCTTTACACCCACTTGACACACTTCCAGAGAAATATCAATACATAGGTTTTAAGATTCTTACTAGTCAGATATATACTTGTGTGGTGAATAGGTGATGTTGAGTCCAGTTCACTGAGCAAGGAGTAGGTCTTGGCTATTACATATTGGGTGTATGGAATGGTATCTGTGCTAATTTGAAACCCTTGTTTTATGCATCACCCCACATCACCTTTCCCGTTAAGCAGCCATAGCGTGTTTTCTAAACGTGTGACTCTGTTCTCTTTTGTAATTCAGTTCAAGTGTAGCGGTTTTTACATTCCCTCTATAAGTGATAGCTTACGATAAGTGTCTTTTTCTGTGTGACTTATTTCACTTAGAGTCGTCGTACCTAAATCCACTCATCATGCTGCTACTAGCCTTATGACATTGATTTCATGTCTGAGTGATATTCCATTGTACATAAGGACCACAACTTCTTTATCCATTTTTCTCTTTCCTGGGATATTTAAGGTGTCATGAAGTGGAGGTTCTTGTCAACAGAGCAGCCCTAAACTTTGGGGTGCCTGTGTCTTGTGATTTTTAGTTTTCCCAATTTATACGCCCATGAGTGGAAGTGCCCTATGCTCCATAAACTGTGTTTTTTCGATGTTTCAGGCCACACCGTACACTTCTCCAGAGTGGCTGTTGGCAATTTACATCCCGCCCATCAGCGTAGCAAGGCTCCCATTTCTCCATGTCCTGTCCTGCATTTGTGGTTTTGACACTTTTTTCAGCATGGCCCTTTTGGCCGATGGGAAGCGAGACTTCTTTGTAGCGCTGATTTGCCTTTCCAGGTTGCTTGGTTGGCCAAAAAGGGCGTATGCGTTTTTTCCTGAATATATTCAGGAAAAAACGCATACGCCCTTTTTGTCCAAGGGCATCATTTTCCACGTTTTGCCGCTTTTCATGTGCTTGAAAGGCGATTCGAATCTACCTCCTGAAATCTGTGTTTTGCAGTTCTGCCTTGCTTTCAAATCCTCTTCGTTGCCTTCCCTCAATATATTTGTGGACGAGAGTTATCATTTATAACTCTGCAGGCTTGTGAATTGCAGTGCCACTGAGCTCCATTTTTCAACTCGCTTTTTTGGGATCTGGCCGCAAAAGCGCGGGATTGCTCAGGCCCTATTCTGGTTCCGGGTGGCAGGCTGAGCCTGTGGTTATTTCTTCTTCCTGATGGGAAAATAGAGTGACCTGTGCCTGTCCCAACACCTAGATCTAGTCTCTCATTGGTTGCCCCTCTTCCCGTTCATCCTCAGGACAAATTGCAACCTATACGGAACTGGAGGTTAAAGGTGCTGATTCTCCAAGTAGGGAGATTGCTAGTAAATTAGCTGGAATGGCGTACCCGAGCACAAGGAGATGAGAAATGAGGTGCGTTTTAGAAACCTTTCTAAATCACATGCTGTACCATCTTCTAGGTTCCTCATGCAAGTTTTCAATGTAGGAAGATGCCCTTGAACCTGGAGATTTGGGACCCATGTGATGGGTACCATGCATTCTTACTTTAAAGGGTCTGCGTTGGCTCACCCAACCTCACCAAACCTCTCAGCCCCAAGAGTGTCCACCCTTATGTCTCATCCAGCTGTGGGTCTAGATATGGTCAATCCAGGTTGCGTCACAGCCCCTGAATGAATTTTGTAAGAATTTCTCTCTCTTTCACTGTCTTTGTTTCATGCGTTTTTAAAACTAATTTATTTTTATAATGGGGTTTAGCTGCTTTTCACGGCTGTGTTTATGTGGATTTACACCCACTTGACTCACTTCCAGAGAGATATCAATACATAGGTTTTAAGATTCTCACTAGTCAGATATATTCTTGTGCGGTGAATAGAGGGTGTTGAGTCCAGTTCACTGAGCAAGGAGTAGGTCTTGTCTATTACATATTGGGTGTATGGAACGGTATCTGAGCGAATTTGAAACCCTTGTTTTATGCATCACCCCACCTCACCTTTCCCGTTAAGCAGCCATAGTGTGTTTTCAAAATGGGTGACTCTGTTCTGATTTGTAATTCAGTTCAAGTGTAGCGGTTTTTACATTCCCTCTATAAGTGATAGCTTTTGATATGTGTCTTTTTCTGTGTGACTTATTTCACTTAGAGTCGTCGTACCTAAAACCAATCATCATGCTGCTACTAGCCTTATGACATTGATTTCATGGCTGAGTGATATTCCATTGTACATAAGGACCACAACTTCTTTATCCATTTTTCTCTTTCCTGGGATATTTAAGGTGTCATGAAGTGGAGGTTCTTGTCAACAGAGCAGCCCTAAACTTTGGGGTGCCTGTGTCTTGCTGATTTTAGTTTTCCCAATTTATACGCCCATGAGTGGAAGTGCCCTATGCTCCCTAAGCTTTGTTTTTTCGATGTTTCAGGACACACCGTACACTTCTACAGAGTGGCTGTTGGCAATTTACATCCCGCCCATCAGCGTAGCAAGGCTCCTATTTCTCCATGGCCTGTCCTGCATTTGTGGTTTTGACACTTTTTTCAGCATGGCCTTTTGGACCGATGGGAAGCGAGACTTCTTTGTAGCGCTGATTTGCCTTTCCAGGTTGCTTGGTTGGCCAAAAAGGGCGTATGCGTTTTTTCCTGAATATATTCAGGAAAAAACGCATACGCCCTTTTTGGCCAAGGGCATCATTGTCCACGTTTTGCCGCTTTTCATGTGCTTTAAAGGCGATTCGAATCTACCTCCTGAAACCTGTTTCCTGCAACTCTGCCTTACTTTCAAATCCTCTTCGTTGCCTTCCCTCAATATATTTGTGGACGAGAGTTATCATTTATAACTCTGCAGGTTTGTGAATTGCAGTGCCCATGTGCTCCATTTATCAACTGGCTTTTTTGGGAGCTGGCCGCAGAAGCGCGGGATTGCCTCAGGCCCTATTCTGGTTCCGGGCGGCAGGCTGAGCCTGTGGTTAATTCTTCTTCCTGATGGGAAAATAGAGTGATCTGTGCCTGTCCCAACACCTAGATCTAGTCTCTCATTGGTTGCCCCTCTTCCCATTCATCCTTAGGACAAATTGCAACCTGTATGGAACAGGGGGTTAAAGGTGCTGATTCTCCAAGTAGGGAGATTGCTAGTAAAGTAGCTGGAATGGCGAACCCGAGCACACGGAGTTGAGAAATGAGGTGCATTTTAGAAACTTTCCCAATCACACGGTGTACCATCTTCTGGGTTTCTCATGCATGTTTTCGATGTAGGAAGATGCCCTTGAACCTGGAGATTTGGGACCCATGGGATGGGTACCACGCAGTTTTACTTTAAAGTGTCTGCGTTTGCTCACCCAACCTCACCAAACCTCTCAGCCCCAAGAGTGTCCACCTTTATGTGTCATCCAGCTGTGGGTCTAGATATGGTCAATCCAGTTTGCGTCACAGCCCCTGAATGAATTTTGTAAGAATTTCTCTGTCTTTCACTGTCTTTGTTTCATGGGTTTTTAAAACTAATTTATTTTTATAATGGGGTTTAGCTGCTTATCACAGCTTTGTTTATGCGGCTTTACACCCACTTGACTCACTTCCAAAGAGATATCAATACATAAGTTTTAAGATTCTCACTAGTCAGATATATTCTTGTGCGGTGAATAGGGGGTGTTGAGTCCAGTTCACTGAGCAAGGAGTAGGTCTTGTCTATTACATATTGGGTGTATGGAACGGTATCTGAGCTAATTTGAAACCCTTGTTTTATGCATCACCCCACGTCACCTTTCCCGTTAAGCAGCCATAGTGTGTTTTCTAAACGTGTGACTCTGTTCTGTTTTGTAATTCAGTTCAAGTGTAGCGGTTTTCACATTCCCTCTATAAGTGATAGCTTTTGAAAAGTGTCTTTTTCTGTGTGACTTATTTCCCTTAGAATCATCGTACCTAAGTCCACCCATCTTGCGTCTACTGGCCTTATGACATTGATTTCATTTCAGAGTGATATTCCATTGTATATAAGAACCACAACTTCTTTATCCATTTTTCTCTTTCCTGGGATATTTAAGGTGTCATGAAGTGGAGGTTCTTGTCAACAGAGCAGCCCTAAACTTTGGGGTGCCTGTGTCTTGCTGATTTTTAGTTTTCCCAATTTATACGCCCATGAGTGGACGTGCCCTATGCTCCCTAAGCTGTGTTTTCTCGATATTTCAGGACACACCGTACACTTCTCCAGAGTGGCTGTTGGCAATTTACATCCCGCCCATCAGCGTAGCAAGGCTCCCATTTCTCCATGGCCTGTCCTGCATTTGTGGTTTTGACACTTTTTTCAGCATGGCCCTTTGGACCCATGTGAAGCGAGACTTCTTTGTAGCGCTGATTTGCCTTTCCAGGTTGCTTGGTTGGCCAAAAAGAGCGTATGAGGTTTTTCCTGAATATATTCAGGAAAAAACGCATACGCCCTTTTTGGCCAAGGGCATCATTGTCGACGTTTTGCCGCTTTTCATGTGCTTTAAAGGCGATTCGAATCTACCTCCTGAAACCAGTTTCCTGCAATTTTGCCTTGCTTTCAAATCCTCTTCGTTGTCTTCCCTCAATATATTTGTGGACGAGAGTTATCATTTATAACTCTGCAGGTTTGTGAATTGCAGTGCCTATGTGCTCCATTTTTCAACTGGCTTTTTTGGGAGCTGGCCGCAGAAGCGCGGGATTGCCTCAGGCCCTATACTGGTTCCGGGCGGTAGGCTGAGCCTGTGGTTAATTCTTCTTCCTGATGGGAAAATAGAGTGACCTGTGCCTGTCCCAACACCTAGATCTAGTCTCTCATTGGTTGCCCCTCTTCCCATTCATCCTTAGGACAAATTGCAACCTGTATGGAACAGGAGGTTAAAGGTGCTGATTCTCCAAGTAGGGAGATTGCTAGTAAAGTAGCTGGAATGGCGAACCCGAGCACACGGAGTTGAGAAATGAGGTGCATTTTAGAAACTTTCCCAATCACACGGTGTACCATCTTCTGGGTTTCTCATGCATGTTTTCGATGTAGGAAGATGCCCTTGAACCTGGAGATTTGGGACCCATGGGATGGGTACCACGCAGTTTTACTTTAAAGTGTCTGCGTTTGCTCACCCAACCTCACCAAACCTCTCAGCCCCAAGAGTGTCCACCTTTATGTGTCATCCAGCTGTGGGTCTAGATATGGTCAATCCAGTTTGCGTCACAGCCCCTGAATGAATTTTGTAAGAATTTCTCTGTCTTTCACTGTCTTTGTTTCATGGGTTTTTAAAACTAATTTATTTTTATAATGGGGTTTAGCTGCTTATCACAGCTTTGTTTATGCGGCTTTACACCCACTTGACTCACTTCCAAAGAGATATCAATACATAAGTTTTAAGATTCTCACTAGTCAGATATATTCTTGTGCGGTGAATAGGGGGTGTTGAGTCCAGTTCACTGAGCAAGGAGTAGGTCTTGTCTATTACATATTGGGTGTATGGAACGGTATCTGAGCTAATTTGAAACCCTTGTTTTATGCATCACCCCACGTCACCTTTCCCGTTAAGCAGCCATAGTGTGTTTTCTAAACGTGTGACTCTGTTCTGTTTTGTAATTCAGTTCAAGTGTAGCGGTTTTCACATTCCCTCTATAAGTGATAGCTTTTGAAAAGTGTCTTTTTCTGTGTGACTTATTTCCCTTAGAATCATCGTACCTAAGTCCACCCATCTTGCGTCTACTGGCCTTATGACATTGATTTCATGGCAGAGTGATATTCCATTGTATATAAGAACCACAACTTCTTTATCCATTTTTCTCTTTCCTGGGATATTTAAGGTGTCATGAAGTGGAGGTTCTTGTCAACAGAGCAGCCCTAAACTTTGGGGTGCCTGTGTCTTGCTGATTTTTAGTTTTCCCAATTTATACGCCCATGAGTGGACATGCCCTATGCTCCCTAAGCTGTGTTTTCTCGATATTTCAGGACACACCGTACACTTCTCCAGAGTGGCTGTTGGCAATTTACATCCCGCCCATCAGCGTAGCAAGGCTCCCATTTCTCCATGGCCTGTCCTGCATTTGTGGTTTTGACACTTTTTTCAGCATGGCCCTTTGGACCGATGTGAAGCGAGACTTCTTTGTAGCGCTGATTTGCCTTTCCAGGTTGCTTGGTTGGCCAAAAAGAGCGTATGAGGTTTTTCCTGAATATATTCAGGAAAAAACGCATACGCCCTTTTTGGCCAAGGGCATCATTGTCGACGTTTTGCCGCTTTTCATGTGCTTTAAAGGCGATTCGAATCTACCTCCTGAAACCAGTTTCCTGCAATTTTGCCTTGCTTTCAAATCCTCTTCGTTGTCTTCCCTCAATATATTTGTGGACGAGAGTTATCATTTATAACTCTGCAGGTTTGTGAATTGCAGTGCCTATGTGCTCCATTTTTCAACTGGCTTTTTTGGGAGCTGGCCGCAGAAGCGCGGGATTGCCTCAGGCCCTATACTGGTTCCGGGCGGTAGGCTGAGCCTGTGCTTAATTCTTCTTCCTGATGGGAAAATAGAGTGACCTGTGCCTGTCCCAACACCTAGATCTAGTCTCTCATTGGTTGCCCCTCTTCCCATTCATCCTTAGGACAAATTGCAACCTGTATGGAACAGGAGGTTAAAGGTGCTGATTCTCCAAGTAGGGAGATTGCTAGTAAAGTAGCTGGAATGGCGAACCCGAGCACACGGAGTTGAGAAATGAGGTGCATTTTAGAAACTTTCCCAATCACATGGTGTACCATCTTCTGGGTTTCTCATGCATGTTTTCGATGCAGGAAGATGCCCTTGAACCTGGAGATTTGGGACCCATGGGATGGGTACCACGCAGTATTACTTTAAAGGGTCTGCGTTTGCTCACCCAACCTCACCAAACCTGTCAGCCCCAAGAGTGTCCACCCTTAGGTCTCATCCACCTGTTGGTCTAGAATTGGTCAATCCATGTTGCATCACGGCCCCTGAACGAATTGTGTAAGAACTTCTCTCTCTTTCACTGTCTTTGTTTTACGGGTTTTTACAAGTAATTTATTTTTATAATGGGGTTTAGCTGCTTTTCACGGCTGTGTTTATGCGGCTTTACACCCACTTGACACACTTCCAGAGAAATATCAATACATAGGTTTTAAGATTCTCATTAGTCAGATATATACTTGTGCGGTGAATAGGGGGTGTTGAGTCCAGTTCACTGAGCAAGGAGTAGGTCTTGTCTATGACATATTGGGTGTATGTAACGGTATCTGTGCTAATGTGAAACCCTTGTTTTATGCATCACCCCACCTCACCTTTCCCGTTAAGCAGCCATAGTGTGTTTTCTAAACGTGTGACTCTCTTCTGTTTTGTAATTCAGTTCAAGTGTAGCGGTTTTTACATTCCCTCTATAAGTGATAGCTTATGATAAGTGTCTATTTCTGTGTGACTTATTTCACTTAGAATCGTCGTACCTAAATCCACTCATCATGATGCTACTAGCCTTAAGACATTGATTTCATGGCTGAGTGATATTCCATTGTACATAAGGACCACAACTTCTTTATCCATTTTTCTCTTTCCTGGGATATTTAAGGTGTCATGAAGTGGAGGTTCTTGTCAACAGAGCAGCCCTAAACTTTGGGGTGCCTGTGTCTTGCTGATTTTTAGTTTTCCCAATTTATACGCCCATAAGTGGACGTGCCCTATGCTCCCTAAGCTGTGTTTTTTCGATGTTTCAGGATACACCGTACACTTCTCCAGAGTGGTTGTTGGCAATTTACATTCCGCCCATCAGTGTAGCAAGGCTTCCATTTCTCAATGGCCTGTCCTGCTTTTGTGGTTTTGACAGTTTTTTCAGCATGACCCTTTTGACCGATGGGAAGCGAGACTTCTTTGTAGCGCTGATTTGCCTTTCCAGGTTGCTTGGTTGGCCAAAAAGGGCGTATGCGTTTTTTCCTGAATATATTCAGGAAAAAACGCATACGCCCTTTTTGGCCAAGGGCATCATTGTCGACGTTTTGCCGCTTTTCATGTGCTTCAAAGGCGATTCGAATCTACCTCCTGAAATCTGTTTCCTGCAATTCTGCCTTGCTTATAAATCCTCTTCCTTGCCTTCCCTCAATATATTTGTGGACGAGAGTTATCATTTATATCTCAGCAGGTTTGTGAATTGCAGTGCCCCTGAGCTCCATTTTTCAACTGTCTTTTTTGGGAGCTGGCCGCAAAAGCGCGGGATTGCCTCAGGCCCTATTCTGCTTCCGGGCGGCAGGCTGAGCCTGTGATTAATTCTTTTTCCTGATGGGAAAATAGAGTGACCTGTGCCTGTCCCAACACCTAGATGTAGTCTCTCATTGGTTGCCCCTCTTCCCATTCATCCTTAGGACAAATTGCAACCTGTATGGAACAGGAGGTTAAAGGTGCTGATTCTCCAAGTAGGGAGATTGCTAGTAAAGTAGCTGGAATGGCGAACCCGAGCACACGGAGTTGAGAAATGAGTTGCGTTTTAGAAACTTTCCAAATCACACGGTGTACCATCTTCTGGGTTTCTCATGCATGTTTTCGATGTAGGAAGATGCCCTTGAACCTGGAGATTTGGGAGCCATTGGATGGGTAGCACGCAGTATTACTTTAAAGTGTCTGCATTTGCTCACCCAACCTCACCAAACCTCTCAGCCCCAAGAGTGTCCACCCTTATGTCTCATCCAGCTGTGGGTCTAGATATGGTCAATCCAGGTTGCGTCACAGCCCCTGAATGAATTTTGTAAGAATTTCTCTCTCTTTCACTGTCTTTGTTTCATGCGTTTTTAAAACTAATTTATTTTTATAATGGGGTTTAGCTGCTTTTCACGGCTGTGTTTATGCGGATTTACACCCACTTGACTCACTTCCAGAGAGATATCAATACATAGGTTTTAAGATTCTCACTAGTCAGATATATTCTTGTGCGGTGAATAGAGGGTGTTGAGTCCAGTTCACTGAGCAAGGAGTAGGTCTTGTCTATGACATATTGGGTGTATGTAACGGTATCTGTGCTAATGTGAAACCCTTGTTTTATGCATCACCCCACCTCACCTTTCCCGTTAAGCAGCCATAGTGTGTTTTCTAAACGTGTGACTCTCTTCTGTTTTGTAATTCAGTTCAAGTGTAGCGGTTTTTACATTCCCTCTATAAGTGATAGCTTATGATAAGTGTCTATTTCTGTGTGACTTATTTCACTTAGAATCGTCGTACCTAAATCCACTCATCATGATGCTACTAGCCTTAAGACATTGATTTCATGGCTGAGTGATATTCCATTGTACATAAGGACCACAACTTCTTTATCCATTTTTCTCTTTCCTGGGATATTTAAGGTGTCATGAAGTGGAGGTTCTTGTCAACAGAGCAGCCCTAAACTTTGGGGTGCCTGTGTCTTGCTGATTTTTAGTTTTCCCAATTTATACGCCCATAAGTGGACGTGCCCTATGCTCCCTAAGCTGTGTTTTTTCGATGTTTCAGGATACACCGTACACTTCTCCAGAGTGGTTGTTGGCAATTTACATTCCGCCCATCAGTGTAGCAAGGCTTCCATTTCTCAATGGCCTGTCCTGCTTTTGTGGTTTTGACAGTTTTTTCAGCATGACCCTTTTGACCGATGGGAAGCGAGACTTCTTTGTAGCGCTGATTTGCCTTTCCAGGTTGCTTGGTTGGCCAAAAAGGGCGTATGCGTTTTTTCCTGAATATATTCAGGAAAAAACGCATACGCCCTTTTTGGCCAAGGGCATCATTGTCGACGTTTTGCCGCTTTTCATGTGCTTCAAAGGCGATTCGATTCTACCTCCTGAAATCTGTTTCCTGCAATTCTGCCTTGCTTATAAATCCTCTTCCTTGCCTTCCCTCAATATATTTGTGGACGAGAGTTATCATTTATATCTCAGCAGGTTTGTGAATTGCAGTGCCCCTGAGCTCCATTTTTCAACTGTCTTTTTTGGGAGCTGGCCGCAAAAGCGCGGGATTGCCTCAGGCCCTATTCTGCTTCCGGGCGGCAGGCTGAGCCTGTGATTAATTCTTCTTCCTGATGGGAAAATAGAGTGACCTGTGCCTTTCCCAACACCTAGATCTAGTCTCTCATTGGTTGCTCCTCTTCCCGTTCATCCTCAGGACAAATTGCAACCTGTACGGAACAGGAGGTTAAAGGTGCTGATTCTCCAAAAAGGGAGATTGCTAGTAAAGTAGCTGGAATGGCGAACCGGAGCACAAGGAGGTGAGAAATGAGGTGCGTTTTAGAAACATTTCCCGATCACACGGTGTACCAACTTCTGGGTTTCTCATGCATGTTTTCGATGCAGGAAGATGCCCTTGAACCTGGAGATTTGGGACCCATGGAATGGGTACCACGCAGTATTACTTTAAAGGGTCTGCGTTTGCTCACCCAACCTCACCCAACCTTTCAGCCCCAAGAGTGTCCACCCTTAGGTCTCATCCACCTGTTGGTCTAGAATTGGTCAATCCAGGTTGCATCACGGCCCCTGAACGAACTGTGTAAGAACTTCTCTCTCTTTCACTGTCTTTGTTTTACGGGTTTTTACAAGTAATTTATTTTTATAATGGGGTTTAGCTGCTTTTCACGGCTGTGTTTATGCGGCTTTACACCCACTTGACACACTTCCAGAGAAATATCAATACATAGGTTTTAAGATTCTTACTAGTCAGATATATACTTGTGTGGTGAATAGGTGATGTTGAGTCCAGTTCACTGAGCAAGGAGTAGGTCTTGGCTATTACATATTGGGTGTATGGAATGGTATCTGTGCTAATTTGAAACCCTTGTTTTATGCATCACCCCACATCACCTTTCCCGTTAAGCAGCCATAGCGTGTTTTCTAAACGTGTGACTCTGTTCTCTTTTGTAATTCAGTTCAAGTGTAGCGGTTTTTACATTCCCTCTATAAGTGATAGCTTACGATAAGTGTCTTTTTCTGTGTGACTTATTTCACTTAGAGTCGTCGTACCTAAATCCACTCATCATGCTGCTACTAGCCTTATGACATTGATTTCATGTCTGAGTGATATTCCATTGTACATAAGGACCACAACTTCTTTATCCATTTTTCTCTTTCCTGGGATATTTAAGGTGTCATGAAGTGGAGGTTCTTGTCAACAGAGCAGCCCTAAACTTTGGGGTGCCTGTGTCTTGTGATTTTTAGTTTTCCCAATTTATACGCCCATGAGTGGAAGTGCCCTATGCTCCATAAACTGTGTTTTTTCGATGTTTCAGGCCACACCGTACACTTCTCCAGAGTGGCTGTTGGCAATTTACATCCCGCCCATCAGCGTAGCAAGGCTCCCATTTCTCCATGTCCTGTCCTGCATTTGTGGTTTTGACACTTTTTTCAGCATGGCCCTTTTGGCCGATGGGAAGCGAGACTTCTTTGTAGCGCTGATTTGCCTTTCCAGGTTGCTTGGTTGGCCAAAAAGGGCGTATGCGTTTTTTCCTGAATATATTCAGGAAAAAACGCATACGCCCTTTTTGTCCAAGGGCATCATTTTCCACGTTTTGCCGCTTTTCATGTGCTTGAAAGGCGATTCGAATCTACCTCCTGAAATCTGTGTTTTGCAGTTCTGCCTTGCTTTCAAATCCTCTTCGTTGCCTTCCCTCAATATATTTGTGGACGAGAGTTATCATTTATAACTCTGCAGGCTTGTGAATTGCAGTGCCACTGAGCTCCATTTTTCAACTCGCTTTTTTGGGATCTGGCCGCAAAAGCGCGGGATTGCTCAGGCCCTATTCTGGTTCCGGGTGGCAGGCTGAGCCTGTGGTTATTTCTTCTTCCTGATGGGAAAATAGAGTGACCTGTGCCTGTCCCAACACCTAGATCTAGTCTCTCATTGGTTGCCCCTCTTCCCGTTCATCCTCAGGACAAATTGCAACCTATACGGAACTGGAGGTTAAAGGTGCTGATTCTCCAAGTAGGGAGATTGCTAGTAAATTAGCTGGAATGGCGTACCCGAGCACAAGGAGATGAGAAATGAGGTGCGTTTTAGAAACCTTTCTAAATCACATGCTGTACCATCTTCTAGGTTCCTCATGCAAGTTTTCAATGTAGGAAGATGCCCTTGAACCTGGAGATTTGGGACCCATGTGATGGGTACCATGCATTCTTACTTTAAAGGGTCTGCGTTGGCTCACCCAACCTCACCAAACCTCTCAGCCCCAAGAGTGTCCACCCTTATGTCTCATCCAGCTGTGGGTCTAGATATGGTCAATCCAGGTTGCGTCACAGCCCCTGAATGAATTTTGTAAGAATTTCTCTCTCTTTCACTGTCTTTGTTTCATGCGTTTTTAAAACTAATTTATTTTTATAATGGGGTTTAGCTGCTTTTCACGGCTGTGTTTATGTGGATTTACACCCACTTGACTCACTTCCAGAGAGATATCAATACATAGGTTTTAAGATTCTCACTAGTCAGATATATTCTTGTGCGGTGAATAGAGGGTGTTGAGTCCAGTTCACTGAGCAAGGAGTAGGTCTTGTCTATTACATATTGGGTGTATGGAACGGTATCTGAGCGAATTTGAAACCCTTGTTTTATGCATCACCCCACCTAACCTTTCCCGTTAAGCAGCCATAGTGTGTTTTCAAAATGGGTGACTCTGTTCTGATTTGTAATTCAGTTCAAGTGTAGCGGTTTTTACATTCCCTCTATAAGTGATAGCTTTTGATATGTGTCTTTTTCTGTGTGACTTATTTCACTTAGAGTCGTCGTACCTAAAACCAATCATCATGCTGCTACTAGCCTTATGACATTGATTTCATGGCTGAGTGATATTCCATTGTACATAAGGACCACAACTTCTTTATCCATTTTTCTCTTTCCTGGGATATTTAAGGTGTCATGAAGTGGAGGTTCTTGTCAACAGAGCAGCCCTAAACTTTGGGGTGCCTGTGTCTTGCTGATTTTAGTTTTCCCAATTTATACGCCCATGAGTGGAAGTGCCCTATGCTCCCTAAGCTTTGTTTTTTCGATGTTTCAGGACACACCGTACACTTCTACAGAGTGGCTGTTGGCAATTTACATCCCGCCCATCAGCGTAGCAAGGCTCCTATTTCTCCATGGCCTGTCCTGCATTTGTGGTTTTGACACTTTTTTCAGCATGGCCTTTTGGACCGATGGGAAGCGAGACTTCTTTGTAGCGCTGATTTGCCTTTCCAGGTTGCTTGGTTGGCCAAAAAGGGCGTATGCGTTTTTTCCTGAATATATTCAGGAAAAAACGCATACGCCCTTTTTGGCCAAGGGCATCATTGTCCACGTTTTGCCGCTTTTCATGTGCTTTAAAGGCGATTCGAATCTACCTCCTGAAACCTGTTTCCTGCAACTCTGCCTTACTTTCAAATCCTCTTCGTTGCCTTCCCTCAATATATTTGTGGACGAGAGTTATCATTTATAACTCTGCAGGTTTGTGAATTGCAGTGCCCATGTGCTCCATTTATCAACTGGCTTTTTTGGGAGCTGGCCGCAGAAGCGCGGGATTGCCTCAGGCCCTATTCTGGTTCCGGGCGGCAGGCTGAGCCTGTGGTTAATTCTTCTTCCTGATGGGAAAATAGAGTGATCTGTGCCTGTCCCAACACCTAGATCTAGTCTCTCATTGGTTGCCCCTCTTCCCATTCATCCTTAGGACAAATTGCAACCTGTATGGAACAGGGGGTTAAAGGTGCTGATTCTCCAAGTAGGGAGATTGCTAGTAAAGTAGCTGGAATGGCGAACCCGAGCACACGGAGTTGAGAAATGAGTTGCGTTTTAGAAACTTTCCAAATCACACGGTGTACCATCTTCTGGGTTTCTCATGCATGTTTTCGATGTAGGAAGATGCCCTTGAACCTGGAGATTTGGGAGCCATTGGATGGGTAGCACGCAGTATTACTTTAAAGTGTCTGCATTTGCTCACCCAACCTCACCAAACCTCTCAGCCCCAAGAGTGTCCACCCTTATGTCTCATCCAGCTGTGGGTCTAGATATGGTCAATCCAGGTTGCGTCACAGCCCCTGAATGAATTTTGTAAGAATTTCTCTCTCTTTCACTGTCTTTGTTTCATGCGTTTTTAAAACTAATTTATTTTTATAATGGGGTTTAGCTGCTTTTCACGGCTGTGTTTATGCGGATTTACACCCACTTGACTCACTTCCAGAGAGATATCGATACATAGGTTTTAAGATTCTCACTAGTCAGATATATTCTTGTGCGGTGAATAGAGGGTGTTGAGTCCAGTTCACTGAGCAAGGAGTAGGTCTTGTCTATGACATATTGGGTGTATGTAACGGTATCTGTGCTAATGTGAAACCCTTGTTTTATGCATCACCCCACCTCACCTTTCCCGTTAAGCAGCCATAGTGTGTTTTCTAAACGTGTGACTCTCTTCTGTTTTGTAATTCAGTTCAAGTGTAGCGGTTTTTACATTCCCTCTATAAGTGATAGCTTATGATAAGTGTCTATTTCTGTGTGACTTATTTCACTTAGAATCGTCGTACCTAAATCCACTCATCATGATGCAACTAGCCTTAAGACATTGATTTCATGGCTGAGTGATATTCCATTGTACATAAGGACCACAACTTCTTTATCCATTTTTCTCTTTCCTGGGATATTTAAGGTGTCATGAAGTGGAGGTTCTTGTCAACAGAGCAGCCCTAAACTTTGGGGTGCCTGTGTCTTGCTGATTTTTAGTTTTCCCAATTTATACGCCCATAAGTGGACGTGCCCTATGCTCCCTAAGCTGTGTTTTTTCGATGTTTCAGGATACACCGTACACTTCTCCAGAGTGGTTGTTGGCAATTTACATTCCGCCCATCAGTGTAGCAAGGCTTCCATTTCTCAATGGCCTGTCCTGCTTTTGTGGTTTTGACAGTTTTTTCAGCATGACCCTTTTGACCGATGGGAAGCGAGACTTCTTTGTAGCGCTGATTTGCCTTTCCAGGTTGCTTGGTTGGCCAAAAAGGGCGTATGCGTTTTTTCCTGAATATATTCAGGAAAAAACGCATACGCCCTTTTTGGCCAAGGGCATCATTGTCGACGTTTTGCCGCTTTTCATGTGCTTCAAAGGCGATTCGATTCTACCTCCTGAAATCTGTTTCCTGCAATTCTGCCTTGCTTATAAATCCTCTTCCTTGCCTTCCCTCAATATATTTGTGGACGAGAGTTATCATTTATATCTCAGCAGGTTTGTGAATTGCAGTGCCCCTGAGCTCCATTTTTCAACTGTCTTTTTTGGGAGCTGGCCGCAAAAGCGCGGGATTGCCTCAGGCCCTATTCTGCTTCCGGGCGGCAGGCTGAGCCTGTGATTAATTCTTCTTCCTGATGGGAAAATAGAGTGACCTGTGCCTTTCCCAACACCTAGATCTAGTCTCTCATTGGTTGCTCCTCTTCCCGTTCATCCTCAGGACAAATTGCAACCTGTATGGAACAGGAGGTTAAAGGTGCTGATTCTCCAAAAAGGGAGATTGCTAGTAAAGTAGCTGGAATGGCGAACCGGAGCACAAGGAGGTGAGAAATGAGGTGCGTTTTAGAAACATTTCCCGATCACACGGTGTACCAACTTCTGGGTTTCTCATGCATGTTTTCGATGCAGGAAGATGCCCTTGAACCTGGAGATTTGGGACCCATGGAATGGGTACCACGCAGTATTACTTTAAAGGGTCTGCGTTTGCTCACCCAACCTCACCCAACCTTTCAGCCCCAAGAGTGTCCACCCTTAGGTCTCATCCACCTGTTGGTCTAGAATTGGTCAATCCAGGTTGCATCACGGCCCCTGAACGAACTGTGTAAGAACTTCTCTCTCTTTCACTGTCTTTGTTTTACGGGTTTTTACAAGTAATTTATTTTTATAATGGGGTTTAGCTGCTTTTCACGGCTGTGTTTATGCGGCTTTACACCCACTTGACACACTTCCAGAGAAATATCAATACATAGGTTTTAAGATTCTTACTAGTCAGATATATACTTGTGTGGTGAATAGGTGATGTTGAGTCCAGTTCACTGAGCAAGGAGTAGGTCTTCGCTATTACATATTGGGTGTATGGAATGGTATCTGTGCTAATTTGAAACCCTTGTTTTATGCATCACCCCACATCACCTTTCCCGTTAAGCAGCCATAGCGTGTTTTCTAAACGTGTGACTCTGTTCTCTTTTGTAATTCAGTTCAAGTGTAGCGGTTTTTACATTCCCTCTATAAGTGATAGCTTACGATAAGTGTCTTTTTCTGTGTGACTTATTTCACTTAGAGTCGTCGTACCTAAATCCACTCATCATGCTGCTACTAGCCTTATGACATTGATTTCATGTCTGAGTGATATTCCATTGTACATAAGGACCACAACTTCTTTATCCATTTTTCTCTTTCCTGGGATATTTAAGGTGTCATGAAGTGGAGGTTCTTGTCAACAGAGCAGCCCTAAACTTTGGGGTGCCTGTGTCTTGTGATTTTTAGTTTTCCCAATTTATACGCCCATGAGTGGAAGTGCCCTATGCTCCATAAACTGTGTTTTTTCGATGTTTCAGGCCACACCGTACACTTCTCCAGAGTGGCTGTTGGCAATTTACATCCCGCCCATCAGCGTAGCAAGGCTCCCATTTCTCCATGTCCTGTCCTGCATTTGTGGTTTTGACACTTTTTTCAGCATGGCCCTTTTGGCCGATGGGAAGCGAGACTTCTTTGTAGCGCTGATTTGCCTTTCCAGGTTGCTTGGTTGGCCAAAAAGGGCGTATGCGTTTTTTCCTGAATATATTCAGGAAAAAACGCATACGCCCTTTTTGTCCAAGGGCATCATTTTCCACGTTTTGCCGCTTTTCATGTGCTTGAAAGGCGATTCAAATCTACCTCCTGAAATCTGTGTTTTGCAGTTCTGCCTTGCTTTCAAATCCTCTTCGTTGCCTTCCCTCAATATATTTGTGGACGAGAGTTATCATTTATAACTCTGCAGGCTTGTGAATTGCAGTGCCACTGAGCTCCATTTTTCAACTCGCTTTTTTGGGATCTGGCCGCAAAAGCGCGGGATTGCTCAGGCCCTATTCTGGTTCCGGGTGGCAGGCTGAGCCTGTGGTTATTTCTTCTTCCTGATGGGAAAATAGAGTGACCTGTGCCTGTCCCAACACCTAGATCTAGTCTCTCATTGGTTGCCCCTCTTCCCGTTCATCCCCAGGACAAATTGCAACCTATACGGAACTGGAGGTTAAAGGTGCTGATTCTCCAAGTAGGGAGATTGCTAGTAAATTAGCTGGAATGGCGTACCCGAGCACAAGGAGATGAGAAATGAGGTGCGTTTTAGAAACCTTTCTAAATCACATGCTGTACCATCTTCTAGGTTCCTCATGCAAGTTTTCAATGTAGGAAGATGCCCTTGAACCTGGAGATTTGGGACCCATGTGATGGGTACCATGCATTCTTACTTTAAAGGGTCTGCGTTGGCTCACCCAACCTCACCAAACCTCTCAGCCCCAAGAGTGTCCACCCTTATGTCTCATCCAGCTGTGGGTCTAGATATGGTCAATCCAGGTTGCGTCAGAGCCCCTGAATGAATTTTGTAAGAATTTCTCTCTCTTTCACTGTCTTTGTTTCATGCGTTTTTAAAACTAATTTATTTTTATAATGGGGTTTAGCTGCTTTTCACGGCTGTGTTTATGTGGATTTACACCCACTTGACTCACTTCCAGAGAGATATCAATACATAGGTTTTAAGATTCTCACTAGTCAGATATATTCTTGTGCGGTGAATAGAGGGTGTTGAGTCCAGTTCACTGAGCAAGGAGTAGGTCTTGTCTATTACATATTGGGTGTATGGAACGGTATCTGAGCGAATTTGAAACCCTTGTTTTATGCATCACCCCACCTAACCTTTCCCGTTAAGCAGCCATAGTGTGTTTTCAAAATGGGTGACTCTGTTCTGATTTGTAATTCAGTTCAAGTGTAGCGGTTTTTACATTCCCTCTATAAGTGATAGCTTTTGATATGTGTCTTTTTCTGTGTGACTTATTTCACTTAGAGTCGTCGTACCTAAAACCAATCATCATGCTGCTACTAGCCTTATGACATTGATTTCATGGCTGAGTGATATTCCATTGTACATAAGGACCACAACTTCTTTATCCATTTTTCTCTTTCCTGGGATATTTAAGGTGTCATGAAGTGGAGGTTCTTGTCAACAGAGCAGCCCTAAACTTTGGGGTGCCTGTGTCTTGCTGATTTTAGTTTTCCCAATTTATACGCCCATGAGTGGAAGTGCCCTATGCTCCCTAAGCTTTGTTTTTTCGATGTTTCAGGACACACCGTACACTTCTACAGAGTGGCTGTTGGCAATTTACATCCCGCCCATCAGCGTAGCAAGGCTCCTATTTCTCCATGGCCTGTCCTGCATTTGTGGTTTTGACACTTTTTTCAGCATGGCCTTTTGGACCGATGGGAAGCGAGACTTCTTTGTAGCGCTGATTTGCCTTTCCAGGTTGCTTGGTTGGCCAAAAAGGGCGTATGCGTTTTTTCCTGAATATATTCAGGAAAAAACGCATACGCCCTTTTTGGCCAAGGGCATCATTGTCCACGTTTTGCCGCTTTTCATGTGCTTTAAAGGCGATTCGAATCTACCTCCTGAAACCTGTTTCCTGCAACTCTGCCTTACTTTCAAATCCTCTTCGTTGCCTTCCCTCAATATATTTGTGGACGAGAGTTATCATTTATAACTCTGCAGGTTTGTGAATTGCAGTGCCCATGTGCTCCATTTATCAACTGGCTTTTTTGGGAGCTGGCCGCAGAAGCGCGGGATTGCCTCAGGCCCTATTCTGGTTCCGGGCGGCAGGCTGAGCCTGTGGTTAATTCTTCTTCCTGATGGGAAAATAGAGTGATCTGTGCCTGTCCCAACACCTAGATCTAGTCTCTCATTGGTTGCCCCTCTTCCCATTCATCCTTAGGACAAATTGCAACCTGTATGGAACAGGGGGTTAAAGGTGCTGATTCTCCAAGTAGGGAGATTGCTAGTAAAGTAGCTGGAATGGCGAACCCGAGCACACGGAGTTGAGAAATGAGGTGCATTTTAGAAACTTTCCCAATCACACGGTGTACCATCTTCTGGGTTTCTCATGCATGTTTTCGATGTAGGAAGATGCCCTTGAACCTGGAGATTTGGGACCCATGGGATGGGTACCACGCAGTTTTACTTTAAAGTGTCTGCGTTTGCTCACCCAACCTCACCAAACCTCTCAGCCCCAAGAGTGTCCACCTTTATGTGTCATCCAGCTGTGGGTCTAGATATGGTCAATCCAGTTTGCGTCACAGCCCCTGAATGAATTTTGTAAGAATTTCTCTGTCTTTCACTGTCTTTGTTTCATGGGTTTTTAAAACTAATTTATTTTTATAATGGGGTTTAGCTGCTTATCACAGCTTTGTTTATGCGGCTTTACACCCACTTGACTCACTTCCAAAGAGATATCAATACATAAGTTTTAAGATTCTCACTAGTCAGATATATTCTTGTGCGGTGAATAGGGGGTGTTGAGTCCAGTTCACTGAGCAAGGAGTAGGTCTTGTCTATTACATATTGGGTGTATGGAACGGTATCTGAGCTAATTTGAAACCCTTGTTTTATGCATCACCCCACGTCACCTTTCCCGTTAAGCAGCCATAGTGTGTTTTCTAAACGTGTGACTCTGTTCTGTTTTGTAATTCAGTTCAAGTGTAGCGGTTTTCACATTCCCTCTATAAGTGATAGCTTTTGAAAAGTGTCTTTTTCTGTGTGACTTATTTCCCTTAGAATCATCGTACCTAAGTCCACCCATCTTGCGTCTACTGGCCTTATGACATTGATTTCATGGCAGAGTGATATTCCATTGTATATAAGAACCACAACTTCTTTATCCATTTTTCTCTTTCCTGGGATATTTAAGGTGTCATGAAGTGGAGGTTCTTGTCAACAGAGCAGCCCTAAACTTTGGGGTGCCTGTGTCTTGCTGATTTTTAGTTTTCCCAATTTATACGCCCATGAGTGGACGTGCCCTATGCTCCCTAAGCTGTGTTTTCTCGATATTTCAGGACACACCGTACACTTCTCCAGAGTGGCTGTTGGCAATTTACATCCCGCCCATCAGCGTAGCAAGGCTCCCATTTCTCCATGGCCTGTCCTGCATTTGTGGTTTTGACACTTTTTTCAGCATGGCCCTTTGGACCGATGTGAAGCGAGACTTCTTTGTAGCGCTGATTTGCCTTTCCAGGTTGCTTGGTTGGCCAAAAAGAGCGTATGAGGTTTTTCCTGAATATATTCAGGAAAAAACGCATACGCCCTTTTTGGCCAAGGGCATCATTGTCGACGTTTTGCCGCTTTTCATGTGCTTTAAAGGCGATTCGAATCTACCTCCTGAAACCAGTTTCCTGCAATTTTGCCTTGCTTTCAAATCCTCTTCGTTGTCTTCCCTCAATATATTTGTGGACGAGAGTTATCATTTATAACTCTGCAGGTTTGTGAATTGCAGTGCCTATGTGCTCCATTTTTCAACTGGCTTTTTTGGGAGCTGGCCGCAGAAGCGCGGGATTGCCTCAGGCCCTATACTGGTTCCGGGCGGTAGGCTGAGCCTGTGGTTAATTCTTCTTCCTGATGGGAAAATAGAGTGACCTGTGCCTGTCCCAACACCTAGATCTAGTCTCTCATTGGTTGCCCCTCTTCCCATTCATCCTTAGGACAAATTGCAACCTGTATGGAACAGGAGGTTAAAGGTGCTGATTCTCCAAGTAGGGAGATTGCTAGTAAAGTAGCTGGAATGGCGAACCCGAGCACACGGAGTTGAGAAATGAGGTGCATTTTAGAAACTTTCCCAATCACATGGTGTACCATCTTCTGGGTTTCTCATGCATGTTTTCGATGCAGGAAGATGCCCTTGAACCTGGAGATTTGGGACCCATGGGATGGGTACCACGCAGTATTACTTTAAAGGGTCTGCGTTTGCTCACCCAACCTCACCAAACCTGTCAGCCCCAAGAGTGTCCACCCTTAGGTCTCATCCACCTGTTGGTCTAGAATTGGTCAATCCATGTTGCATCACGGCCCCTGAACGAATTGTGTAAGAACTTCTCTCTCTTTCACTGTCTTTGTTTTACGGGTTTTTACAAGTAATTTATTTTTATAATGGGGTTTAGCTGCTTTTCACGGCTGTGTTTATGCGGCTTTACACCCACTTGACACACTTCCAGAGAAATATCAATACATAGGTTTTAAGATTCTCATTAGTCAGATATATACTTGTGCGGTGAATAGGGGGTGTTGAGTCCAGTTCACTGAGCAAGGAGTAGGTCTTGTCTATGACATATTGGGTGTATGTAACGGTATCTGTGCTAATGTGAAACCCTTGTTTTATGCATCACCCCACCTCACCTTTCCCGTTAAGCAGCCATAGTGTGTTTTCTAAACGTGTGACTCTCTTCTGTTTTGTAATTCAGTTCAAGTGTAGCGGTTTTTACATTCCCTCTATAAGTGATAGCTTATGATAAGTGTCTATTTCTGTGTGACTTATTTCACTTAGAATCGTCGTACCTAAATCCACTCATCATGATGCTACTAGCCTTAAGACATTGATTTCATGGCTGAGTGATATTCCATTGTACATAAGGACCACAACTTCTTTATCCATTTTTCTCTTTCCTGGGATATTTAAGGTGTCATGAAGTGGAGGTTCTTGTCAACAGAGCAGCCCTAAACTTTGGGGTGCCTGTGTCTTGCTGATTTTTAGTTTTCCCAATTTATACGCCCATAAGTGGACGTGCCCTATGCTCCCTAAGCTGTGTTTTTTCGATGTTTCAGGATACACCGTACACTTCTCCAGAGTGGTTGTTGGCAATTTACATTCCGCCCATCAGTGTAGCAAGGCTTCCATTTCTCAATGGCCTGTCCTGCTTTTGTGGTTTTGACAGTTTTTTCAGCATGACCCTTTTGACCGATGGGAAGCGAGACTTCTTTGTAGCGCTGATTTGCCTTTCCAGGTTGCTTGGTTGGCCAAAAAGGGCGTATGCGTTTTTTCCTGAATATATTCAGGAAAAAACGCATACGCCCTTTTTGGCCAAGGGCATCATTGTCGACGTTTTGCCGCTTTTCATGTGCTTCAAAGGCGATTCGAATCTACCTCCTGAAATCTGTTTCCTGCAATTCTGCCTTGCTTATAAATCCTCTTCCTTGCCTTCCCTCAATATATTTGTGGACGAGAGTTATCATTTATATCTCAGCAGGTTTGTGAATTGCAGTGCCCCTGAGCTCCATTTTTCAACTGTCTTTTTTGGGAGCTGGCCGCAAAAGCGCGGGATTGCCTCAGGCCCTATTCTGCTTCCGGGCGGCAGGCTGAGCCTGTGATTAATTCTTCTTCCTGATGGGAAAATAGAGTGACCTGTGCCTGTCCCAACACCTAGATGTAGTCTCTCATTGGTTGCCCCTCTTCCCATTCATCCTTAGGACAAATTGCAACCTGTATGGAACAGGAGGTTAAAGGTGCTGATTCTCCAAGTAGGGAGATTGCTAGTAAAGTAGCTGGAATGGCGAACCCGAGCACACGGAGTTGAGAAATGAGTTGCGTTTTAGAAACTTTCCAAATCACACGGTGTACCATCTTCTGGGTTTCTCATGCATGTTTTCGATGTAGGAAGATGCCCTTGAACCTGGAGATTTGGGAGCCATTGGATGGGTAGCACGCAGTATTACTTTAAAGTGTCTGCATTTGCTCACCCAACCTCACCAAACCTCTCAGCCCCAAGAGTGTCCACCCTTATGTCTCATCCAGCTGTGGGTCTAGATATGGTCAATCCAGGTTGCGTCACAGCCCCTGAATGAATTTTGTAAGAATTTCTCTCTCTTTCACTGTCTTTGTTTCATGCGTTTTTAAAACTAATTTATTTTTATAATGGGGTTTAGCTGCTTTTCACGGCTGTGTTTATGCGGATTTACACCCACTTGACTCACTTCCAGAGAGATATCAATACATAGGTTTTAAGATTCTCACTAGTCAGATATATTCTTGTGCGGTGAATAGAGGGTGTTGAGTCCAGTTCACTGAGCAAGGAGTAGGTCTTGTCTATGACATATTGGGTGTATGTAACGGTATCTGTGCTAATGTGAAACCCTTGTTTTATGCATCACCCCACCTCACCTTTCCCGTTAAGCAGCCATAGTGTGTTTTCTAAACGTGTGACTCTCTTCTGTTTTGTAATTCAGTTCAAGTGTAGCGGTTTTTACATTCCCTCTATAAGTGATAGCTTATGATAAGTGTCTATTTCTGTGTGACTTATTTCACTTAGAATCGTCGTACCTAAATCCACTCATCATGATGCTACTAGCCTTAAGACATTGATTTCATGGCTGAGTGATATTCCATTGTACATAAGGACCACAACTTCTTTATCCATTTTTCTCTTTCCTGGGATATTTAAGGTGTCATGAAGTGGAGGTTCTTGTCAACAGAGCAGCCCTAAACTTTGGGGTGCCTGTGTCTTGCTGATTTTTAGTTTTCCCAATTTATACGCCCATAAGTGGACGTGCCCTATGCTCCCTAAGCTGTGTTTTTTCGATGTTTCAGGATACACCGTACACTTCTCCAGAGTGGTTGTTGGCAATTTACATTCCGCCCATCAGTGTAGCAAGGCTTCCATTTCTCAATGGCCTGTCCTGCTTTTGTGGTTTTGACAGTTTTTTCAGCATGACCCTTGTGACCGATGGGAAGCGAGACTTCTTTGTAGCGCTGATTTGCCTTTCCAGGTTGCTTGGTTGGCCAAAAAGGGCGTATGCGTTTTTTCCTGAATATATTCAGGAAAAAACGCATACGCCCTTTTTGGCCAAGGGCATCATTGTCGACGTTTTGCCGCTTTTCATGTGCTTCAAAGGCGATTCGATTCTACCTCCTGAAATCTGTTTCCTGCAATTCTGCCTTGCTTATAAATCCTCTTCCTTGCCTTCCCTCAATATATTTGTGGACGAGAGTTATCATTTATATCTCAGCAGGTTTGTGAATTGCAGTGCCCCTGAGCTCCATTTTTCAACTGTCTTTTTTGGGAGCTGGCCGCAAAAGCGCGGGATTGCCTCAGGCCCTATTCTGCTTCCGGGCGGCAGGCTGAGCCTGTGATTAATTCTTCTTCCTGATGGGAAAATAGAGTGACCTGTGCCTTTCCCAACACCTAGATCTAGTCTCTCATTGGTTGCTCCTCTTCCCGTTCATCCTCAGGACAAATTGCAACCTGTATGGAACAGGAGGTTAAAGGTGCTGATTCTCCAAAAAGGGAGATTGCTAGTAAAGTAGCTGGAATGGCGAACCGGAGCACAAGGAGGTGAGAAATGAGGTGCGTTTTAGAAACATTTCCCGATCACACGGTGAACCAACTTCTGGGTTTCTCATGCATGTTTTCGATGCAGGAAGATGCCCTTGAACCTGGAGATTTGGGACCCATGGAATGGGTACCACGCAGTATTACTTTAAAGGGTCTGCGTTTGCTCACCCAACCTCACCCAACCTTTCAGCCCCAAGAGTGTCCACCCTTAGGTCTCATCCACCTGTTGGTCTAGAATTGGTCAATCCAGGTTGCATCACGGCCCCTGAACGAACTGTGTAAGAACTTCTCTCTCTTTCACTGTCTTTGTTTTACGGGTTTTTACAAGTAATTTATTTTTATAATGGGGTTTAGCTGCTTTTCACGGCTGTGTTTATGCGGCTTTACACCCACTTGACACACTTCCAGAGAAATATCAATACATAGGTTTTAAGATTCTTACTAGTCAGATATATACTTGTGTGGTGAATAGGTGATGTTGAGTCCAGTTCACTGAGCAAGGAGTAGGTCTTCGCTATTACATATTGGGTGTATGGAATGGTATCTGTGCTAATTTGAAACCCTTGTTTTATGCATCACCCCACATCACCTTTCCCGTTAAGCAGCCATAGCGTGTTTTCTAAACGTGTGACTCTGTTCTCTTTTGTAATTCAGTTCAAGTGTAGCGGTTTTTACATTCCCTCTATAAGTGATAGCTTACGATAAGTGTCTTTTTCTGTGTGACTTATTTCACTTAGAGTCGTCGTACCTAAATCCACTCATCATGCTGCTACTAGCCTTATGACATTGATTTCATGTCTGAGTGATATTCCATTGTACATAAGGACCACAACTTCTTTATCCATTTTTCTCTTTCCTGGGATATTTAAGGTGTCATGAAGTGGAGGTTCTTGTCAACAGAGCAGCCCTAAACTTTGGGGTGCCTGTGTCTTGTGATTTTTAGTTTTCCCAATTTATACGCCCATGAGTGGAAGTGCCCTATGCTCCATAAACTGTGTTTTTTCGATGTTTCAGGCCACACCGTACACTTCTCCAGAGTGGCTGTTGGCAATTTACATCCCGCCCATCAGCGTAGCAAGGCTCCCATTTCTCCATGTCCTGTCCTGCATTTGTGGTTTTGACACTTTTTTCAGCATGGCCCTTTTGGCCGATGGGAAGCGAGACTTCTTTGTAGCGCTGATTTGCCTTTCCAGGTTGCTTGGTTGGCCAAAAAGGGCGTATGCGTTTTTTCCTGAATATATTCAGGAAAAAACGCATACGCCCTTTTTGTCCAAGGGCATCATTTTCCACGTTTTGCCGCTTTTCATGTGCTTGAAAGGCGATTCAAATCTACCTCCTGAAATCTGTGTTTTGCAGTTCTGCCTTGCTTTCAAATCCTCTTCGTTGCCTTCCCTCAATATATTTGTGGACGAGAGTTATCATTTATAACTCTGCAGGCTTGTGAATTGCAGTGCCACTGAGCTCCATTTTTCAACTCGCTTTTTTGGGATCTGGCCGCAAAAGCGCGGGATTGCTCAGGCCCTATTCTGGTTCCGGGTGGCAGGCTGAGCCTGTGGTTATTTCTTCTTCCTGATGGGAAAATAGAGTGACCTGTGCCTGTCCCAACACCTAGATCTAGTCTCTCATTGGTTGCCCCTCTTCCCGTTCATCCTCAGGACAAATTGCAACCTATACGGAACTGGAGGTTAAAGGTGCTGATTCTCCAAGTAGGGAGATTGCTAGTAAATTAGCTGGAATGGCGTACCCGAGCACAAGGAGATGAGAAATGAGGTGCGTTTTAGAAACCTTTCTAAATCACATGCTGTACCATCTTCTAGGTTCCTCATGCAAGTTTTCAATGTAGGAAGATGCCCTTGAACCTGGAGATTTGGGACCCATGTGATGGGTACCATGCATTCTTACTTTAAAGGGTCTGCGTTGGCTCACCCAACCTCACCAAACCTCTCAGCCCCAAGAGTGTCCACCCTTATGTCTCATCCAGCTGTGGGTCTAGATATGGTCAATCCAGGTTGCGTCACAGCCCCTGAATGAATTTTGTAAGAATTTCTCTCTCTTTCACTGTCTTTGTTTCATGCGTTTTTAAAACTAATTTATTTTTATAATGGGGTTTAGCTGCTTTTCACGGCTGTGTTTATGTGGATTTACACCCACTTGACTCACTTCCAGAGAGATATCAATACATAGGTTTTAAGATTCTCACTAGTCAGATATATTCTTGTGCGGTGAATAGAGGGTGTTGAGTCCAGTTCACTGAGCAAGGAGTAGGTCTTGTCTATTACATATTGGGTGTATGGTACGGTATCAGAGCTAATTTGAAACCCTTGTTTTATGCATCACCCCACCTCACCTTTCCCGTTAAGCAGCCATAGTGTGTTTTCAAAATGGGTGACTCTGTTCTGATTTGTAATTCAGTTCAAGTGTAGCGGTTTTTACATTCCCTCTATAAGTGATAGCTTTTGATATGTGTCTTTTTCTGTGTGACTTATTTCACTTAGAGTCGTCGTACCTAAAACCAATCATCATGCTGCTACTAGCCTTATGACATTGATTTCATGGCTGAGTGATATTCCATTGTACATAAGGACCACAACTTCTTTATCCATTTTTCTCTTTCCTGGGATATTTAAGGTGTCATGAAGTGGAGGTTCTTGTCAACAGAGCAGCCCTAAACTTTGGGGTGCCTGTGTCTTGCTGATTTTAGTTTTCCCAATTTATACGCCCATGAGTGGAAGTGCCCTATGCTCCCTAAGCTTTGTTTTTTCGATGTTTCAGGACACACCGTACACTTCTCCAGAGTGGCTGTTGGCAATTTACATCCCGCCCATCAGCGTAGCAAGGCTCCTATTTCTCCATGGCCTGTCCTGCATTTGTGGTTTTGACACTTTTTTCAGCATGGCCCTTTGGACCGATGGGAAGCGAGACTTCTTTGTAGCGCTGATTTGCCTTTCCAGGTTGCTTGGTTGGCCAAAAAGGGCGTATGCGTTTTTTCCTGAATATATTCAGGAAAAAACGCATACGCCCTTTTTGGCCAAGGGCATCATTGTCGACGTTTTGCCGCTTTTCATGTGCTTTAAAGGCGATTCGAATCTACCTCCTGAAACCTGTTTCCTGCAACTCTGCCTTGCTTTCAAATCCTCTTCGTTGCCTTCCCTCAATATATTTGTGGACGAGAGTTATCATTTATAACTCTGCAGGTTTGTGAATTGCAGTGCCCATGTGCTCCATTTATCAACTGGCTTTTTTGGGAGCTGGCCGCAGAAGCGCGGGATTGCCTCAGGCCCTATTCTGGTTCCGGGTGGCAGGCTGAGCCTGTGGTTAATTCTTCTTCCTGATGGGAAAATAGAGTGACCTGTGCCTGTCCCAACACCTAGATCTAGTCTCTCATTGGTTGCCCCTCTTCCCATTCATCCTTAGGACAAATTGCAACCTGTATGGAACAGGAGGTTAAAGGTGCTGATTCTCCAAGTAGGGAGATTGCTAGTAAAGTAGCTGGAATGGCGAACCCGAGCACACGGAGTTGAGAAATGAGGTGCGTTTTAGAAACTTTCCCAATCTCACGGTGTTCCATCTTCTAGATTTCTCATGCATGTTTTCGATGTAGGAAGATGCCCTTGAACCTGGAGATTGGGGACAAATGGGATGGGTACCACGCAGTATTACTTTAAAGGGTCTGCGTTTGCTCACCCAACCTCACCCAACCTTTCAGCCCCAAGAGTGTCCACCCTTATGTCTCATCCAGCTGTGGGTCTAGATATGGTCAATCCAGGTTGCGTCACAGCCCCTGAATGAATTTTGTAAGAATTTCTCTCTCTTTCACTGTCTTTGTTTCATGGGTTTTTAAAACTAATTTATTTTTATAATGGGGTTTAGCTGCTTTTCACGGCTGTGTTTATGCGGCTTTACACCCACTTGACTCACTTCCAGAGAGATATCAATACATAAGTTTTAAGATTCTCACTAGTCAGATATATTCTTGTGTGGTGAATAGGGGGTGTTGAGTCCAGTTCACTGAGCAAGGAGTAGGTCTTGTCTATTACATATTGGGTGTATGGAACGGTATCTGAGCTAATTTGAAACCCTTGTTTTATGCATCACCCCACGTCACCTTTCCCGTTAAGCAGCCATAGTGTGTTTTCTAAATGTGTGACTCTGTTGTGATTTGTAATTCAGTTCAATTGTAGCGGTTTTTACATTCCCTTTATAAGTGATAGCTTTTGATAAGTGTATTTTTCTGTGTGACTTATTTCACTTAGAGTCGTCGTACCTAAATCCACTCATCATGCTGCTACTAGCCTTATGACATTGATTTCATGGCTGAGTGATATTCCATTGTACATAAGGATCACAATTTCTTTATCCATTTTTCTCCTTCCTGGGATATTTAAGGTTTCGTGAAGTGGAGGTTCTTGTCAACAGAGCAGCCCTAAACTTTGGGGTGCCTGAGTCTTGCTGATTTTTAGTTTTCCCAATTTATACGCCCATGAGTGGAAGTGCCCTATGCTCCATAAACTTTGTCTTTTCGATGTTTCAGGCCACACCGTACACTTCTACAGAGTGGCTGTTGGCAATTTACATCCCTCCCATCAGCGTGGCAAGGCTCCCATTTCTCCAAGGCCTGTCCTGCATTTGTGGTTTTGACACTTTTTTCAGCATGGCCCTTTGGACCGATGGGAAGCGAGACTTCTTTGTAGCGCTGATTTGCCTTTCCAGGTTGCTTGGTTGGCCAAAAAGGGCGTATGCGGTTTTTCCTGAATATATTCAGGAAAAAACGCATACGCCCTTTTTGGCCAAGGGCATCATTTTCCACGTTTTGCCGCTTTTCATGTGCTTGAAAGGCGATTCGAATCTACCTCCTGAAACCTGTTTCATGCAACTCTGCCTTGCTTTCAAATCCTCTTCGTTGCCTTCCCTCAATATATTTGTGGACGAGAGTTATCATTTATAACTCTGCAGGTTTGTGAATTGCAGTGCCCATGTGCTCCATTTTTCAACTGGCTTTTTTCGGAGCTGGCCGCAGAAGCGCGGGATTGCCTCAGGCACTAATCTGGTTCCCGGCGGCAGGCTGAGCCTGTGCTTAATTCTTCTTCCTGATGGGAAAATAGAGTGACCTGTGCCTGTCCCAACACCTACATCTAGTCTCTCATTGGTTGCCCCTCTTCCCGTTCATCCTCAGGACAAATTGCAACCTGTACAGAACAGGAGGTTAAAGGTGCTGATTCTCCAAGTAGGGAGATTGCTAGTAAAGTAGCTGGAATGGCGAACCCGAGAACAAGGAAATGAGAAATGAGGTGCGTTTCAGAAACCTTTCCCGATCAGACGGTGTACCGTCTTCTAGGTTTCCCATGCGTGTTTTCAATGTAGGAAGATGCCCTTGAACCTGGAGATTTGGGACCCATGGGATGGGTACCACGCAGTATTACTTTAAAGGGTCTACGTTTGCTCACCCAACCTCACCAAACCTCTCAGCCCCAAGAGTGTCCACCCTTAGGTCTCATCCAACTGTGGGTCTAGATATGTTCAACCCAGGTTGCGTCACAGCCCCTGAAGGAATTGTGTAAGAATTTCTCTCTCTTTCACTGTCTTTGTTTTACGGGTTTTTAGAAGTAATTTATTTTTATAATGGAGTTTAGCTGCTTTTCACGGCTGTGTTTATGCGGCTTTACACACACTTGACTCACTTCCAGAGAGATATCAATATATAGGTTTTAAGATTCTCACTAGTCAGATATATTCTTGTGCGGTGAATAGGGGGTGTTGAGTCCAGTTCACTGAGAAAGGAGTAGGTCTTTTCTATTACTTACTGGGTGTATGGAAGGGTATCTGAGCTAATTTGAAACCCTTGTTTTATGCATCACCGCACATCACCTTTCCCGTTAAGCAGCCATAGTGTGTTTTCTAAATGTGTGACTCTGTTCTGATTTGTATTTCAATTCAAGTGTAGCGGTTTTTACATTCCCTTTATAAGTGATAGCTTTTGATAAGTGTCTTTTTCTGTGTGACTTATTTCACTTAGAGTCATCGTACCTAAATCCACTCATCATGCTGCTACTAGCCTTATGACATTGATTTCATGGCTGAGTGATATTCCATTGTACATAAGGACCACAATTTCTTTATCCATTTTTCTCTTTCCTGGGATATTTAAGGTTTCCTGAAGTGGAGGTTCTTGTCAACAGAGCAGCCCTAACCTTTGGTTGCCTGAGTCTTGCTGATTTTTAGTTTTCCCAATTTATACGCCCATGAGTGGAAGTGCCCTATGCTCCATAAACTGTGTTTTTTCAATGTTTCAGGCCACACCGTACACTTCTCCAGAGTGGCTGTTGGCAATTTACATCCCGCCCATCAGCGTAGCAAGGCTCCCATTTCTCCATGGCCTGTCCTGCATTTGTGGTTTTGACACTTTTTTCAGCATGACCCTTTTGACCGATGGGAAGCGAGACTTCTTTGTAGCGCTGATTTGCCTTTCCAGGTTGCTTGGTTGGCCAAAAAGGGCGTATGCGTTTTTTCCTGAATATATTCAGGAAAAAACGCATACGCCCTTTTTGGCCAAGGGCATCATTTTCCACGTTTTGCCGCTTTTCATGTGCTTGAAAGGCGATTCGAATCTACCTCCTGAAATCTGTGTTTTGCAGTTCTGCCTTGCTTTCAATTCCTCTTCGTTGCCTTCCCTCAATATATTTGTGGACGAGAGTTATCATTTATAACTCTGCAGGCTTGTGAATTGCAGTGCCACTGAGCTCCATTTTTCAACTCGCTTTTTTGGGATCTGGCCGCAAAAGCGCGGGATTGCCTCAGGCCCTATTCTGGTTTCGGGTGGCAGGCTGAGCCTGTGGTTATTTCTTCTTCCTGATGGGAAAATAGAGTGACCTGTGCCTGTCCCAACACCTAGATCTAGTCTCTCATTGGTTGCCCCTCTTCCCGTTCATCCTCAGGACAAATTGCAACCTATACGGAACTGGAGGTTAAAGGTGCTGATTCTCCAAGTAGGGAGATTGCTAGTAAAGTAGCTAGAATGGCGTACCCGAGCACAAGGAGATGAGAAATGAGGTGCGTTTTAGAAACCTTTCAAAATCACATGCTGTACCATCTTCTAGGTTCCTCATGCAAGTTTTCAATGTAGGAAGATGCCCTTGAACCTGGAGATTTGGGACCCATGTGATGGGTACCATGCATTATTACTTTAAAGGGTCTGCGTTGGCTCACCCAACCTCACCAAACCTCTCAGCCCCAAGAGTGTCCACCCTTATGTCTCATCCAGCTGTGGGTCTAGATATGGTCAATCCAGGTTGCGTCACAGCCCCTGAATGAATTTTGTAAGAATTTCTCTCTCTTTCACTGTCTTTGTTTCATGCGTTTTTAAAACTAATTTATTTTTATAATGGGGTTTAGCTGCTTTTCACGGCTGTGTTTATGCGGATTTACACCCACTTGACTCACTTCCAGAGAGATATCAATACATAGGTTTTAAGATTCTCACTAGTCAGATATATTCTTGTGCGGTGAATAGAGGGTGTTGAGTCCAGTTCACTGAGCAAGGAGTAGGTCTTGTCTATTACATATTGGGTGTATGGAACGGTATCTGAGCGAATTTGAAACCCTTGTTTTATGCATCACCCCACCTCACCTTTCCCGTTAAGCAGCCATAGTGTGTTTTCAAAATGGGTGACTCTGTTCTGATTTGTAATTCAGTTCAAGTGTAGCGGTTTTTACATTCCCTCTATAAGTGATAGCTTTTGATATGTGTCTTTTTCTGTGTGACTTATTTCACTTAGAGTCGTCGTACCTAAAACCAATCATCATGCTGCTACTAGCCTTATGACATTGATTTCATGGCTGAGTGATATTCCATTGTACATAAGGACCACAACTTCTTTATCCATTTTTCTCTTTCCTGGGATATTTAAGGTGTCATGAAGTGGAGGTTCTTGTCAACAGAGCAGCCCTAAACTTTGGGGTGCCTGTGTCTTGCTGATTTTAGTTTTCCCAATTTATACGCCCATGAGTGGAAGTGCCCTATGCTCCCTAAGCTTTGTTTTTTCGATGTTTCAGGACACACCGTACACTTCTCCAGAGTGGCTGTTGGCAATTTACATCCCGCCCATCAGCGTAGCAAGGCTCCTATTTCTCCATGGCCTGTCCTGCATTTGTGGTTTTGACACTTTTTTCAGCATGGCCTTTTGGACCGATGGGAAGCGAGACTTCTTTGTAGCGCTGATTTGCCTTTCCAGGTTGCTTGGTTGGCCAAAAAGGGCGTATGCGTTTTTTCCTGAATATATTCAGGAAAAAACGCATACGCCCTTTTTGGCCAAGGGCATCATTGTCCACGTTTTGCCGCTTTTCATGTGCTTTAAAGGCGATTCGAATCTACCTCCTGAAACCTGTTTCCTGCAACTCTGCCTTGCTTTCAAATCCTCTTCGTTGCCTTCCCTCAATATATTTGTGGACGAGAGTTATCATTTATAACTCTGCAGGTTTGTGAATTGCAGTGCCCATGTGCTCCATTTATCAACTGGCTTTTTTGGGAGCTGGCCGCAGAAGCGCGGGATTGCCTCAGGCCCTATTCTGGTTCCGGGCGGCAGGCTGAGCCTGTGGTTAATTCTTCTTCCTGATGGGAAAATAGAGTGACCTGTGCCTGTCCCAACACCTAGATCTAGTCTCTCATTGGTTGCCCCTCTTCCCATTCATCCTTAGGACAAATTGCAACCTGTATGGAACAGGAGGTTAAAGGTGCTGATTCTCCAAGTAGGGAGATTGCTAGTAAAGTAGCTGGAATGGCGAACCCGAGCAAACGGAGTTGAGAAATGAGGTGCATTTTAGAAACTTTCCCAATCACACGGTGTACCATCTTCTGGGTTCCTCATGCATGTTTTCGATGTAGGAAGATGCCCTTGAACCTGGAGATTTGGGACCCATGGGATGGGTACCACGCAGTATTACTTTAAAGTGTCTGCGTTTGCTCACCCAACCTCACCAAACCTCTCAGCCCCAAGAGTGTCCACCTTTATGTGTCATCCAGCTGTGGGTCTAGATATGGTCAATCCAGTTTGCGTCACAGCCCCTGAATGAATTTTGTAAGAATTTCTATCTCTTTCACTGTCTTTGTTTCATGGGTTTTTAAAACTAATTTATTTTTATAATGGGGTTTAGCTGCTTATCACAGCTTTGTTTATGCGGCTTTACACCCACTTGACTCACTTCCAGAGAGATATCAATACATAAGTTTTAAGATTCTCACTAGTCATATATATTCTTGTGCGGTGAATAGGGGGTGTTGAGTCCAGTTCACTGAGCAAGGAGTAGGTCTTGTCTATTACATATTGGGTGTATGGAACGGTATCTGAGCTAAATTGAAACCCTTGTTTTATGCATCACCCCACGTCACCTTTCCCGTTAAGCAGCCATAGTGTGTTTTCTAAACGTGTGACTCTGTTCTGTTTTGTAATTCAGTTCAAGTGTAGCGGTTTTCACATTCCCTCTATAAGTGATAGCTTTTGATAAGTGTCTTTTTCTGTGTGACTTATTTCCCTTAGAATCATCGTACCTAAGTCCACCCATCTTGCGTCTACTGGCCTTATGACATTGATTTCATGGCAGAGTGATATTCCATTGTATATAAGAACCACAACTTCTTTATCCATTTTTCTCTTTCCTGGGATATTTAAGGTGTCATGAAGTGGAGGTTCTTGTCAACAGAGCAGCCCTAAACTTTGGGGTGCCTGTGTCTTGCTGATTTTTAGTTTTCCCAATTTATACGCCCATGAGTGGACGTGCCCTATGCTCCCTAAGCTGTGTTTTCTCGATATTTCAGGACACACCGTACACTTCTCCAGAGTGGCTGTTGGCAATTTACATCCCGCCCATCAGCGTAGCAAGGCTCCCATTTCTCCATGGCCTGTCCTGCATTTGTGGTTTTGACACTTTTTTCAGCATGGCCCTTTGGACCGATGGGAAGCGAGACTTCTTTGTAGCGCTGATTTGCCTTTCCAGGTTGCTTGGTTGGCCAAAAAGAGCGTATGAGGTTTTTCCTGAATATATTCAGGAAAAAACGCATACGCCCTTTTTGGCCAAGGGCATCATTGTCGACGTTTTGCCGCTTTTCATGTGCTTTAAAGGCGATTCGAATCTACCTCCTGAAACCAGTTTCCTGCAATTTTGCCTTGCTTTCAAATCCTCTTCGTTGCCTTCCCTCAATATATTTGTGGACGAGAGTTATCATTTATAACTCTGCAGGTTTGTGAATTGCAGTGCCTATGTGCTCCATTTTTCAACTGGCTTTTTTGGGAGCTGGCCGCAGATGCGCGGGATTGCCTCAGGCCCTATTCTGGTTCCGGGCGGTAGGCTGAGCCTGTGGTTAATTCTTCTTCCTGATGGGAAAATAGAGTGACCTGTGCCTGTCCCAACACCTAGATCTAGTCTCTCATTGGTTGCCCCTCTTCCCATTCATCCTTAGGACAAATTGCAACCTGTATGGAACAGGAGGTTAAAGGTGCTGATTCTCCAAGTAGGGAGATTGCTAGTAAAGTAGCTGGAATGGCGAACCCGAGCACACGGAGTTGAGAAATGAGGTGCATTTTAGAAACTTTCCCAATCACATGGTGTACCATCTTCTGGGTTTCTCATGCATGTTTTCGATGCAGGAAGATGCCCTTGAACCTGGAGATTTGGGACCCATGGGATGGGTACCACGCAGTATTACTTTAAAGGGTCTGCGTTTGCTCACCCAACCTCACCAAACCTGTCAGCCCCAAGAGTGTCCACCCTTAGGTCTCATCCACCTGTTGGTCTAGAATTGGTCAATCCATGTTGCATCACGGCCCCTGAACGAATTGTGTAAGAACTTCTCTCTCTTTCACTGTCTTTGTTTTACGGGTTTTTACAAGTAATTTATTTTTATAATGGGGTTTAGCTGCTTTTCACGGCTGTGTTTATGCGGCTTTACACCCACTTGACACACTTCCAGAGAAATATCAATACATAGGTTTTAAGATTCTCATTAGTCAGATATATACTTGTGCGGTGAATAGGGGGTGTTGAGTCCAGTTCACTGAGCAAGGAGTAGGTCTTGTCTATGACATATTGGGTGTATGTAACGGTATCTGTGCTAATGTGAAACCCTTGTTTTATGCATCACCCCACCTCACCTTTCCCGTTAAGCAGCCATAGTGTGTTTTCTAAACGTGTGACTCTCTTCTGTTTTGTAATTCAGTTCAAGTGTAGCGGTTTTTACATTCCCTCTATAAGTGATAGCTTATGATAAGTGTCTATTTCTGTGTGACTTATTTCACTTAGAATCGTCGTACCTAAATCCACTCATCATGATGCTACTAGCCTTAAGACATTGATTTCATGGCTGAGTGATATTCCATTGTACATAAGGACCACAACTTCTTTATCCATTTTTCTCTTTCCTGGGATATTTAAGGTGTCATGAAGTGGAGGTTCTTGTCAACAGAGCAGCCCTAAACTTTGGGGTGCCTGTGTCTTGCTGATTTTTAGTTTTCCCAATTTATACGCCCATAAGTGGACGTGCCCTATGCTCCCTAAGCTGTGTTTTTTCGATGTTTCAGGATACACCGTACACTTCTCCAGAGTGGTTGTTGGCAATTTACATTCCGCCCATCAGTGTAGCAAGGCTTCCATTTCTCAATGGCCTGTCCTGCTTTTGTGGTTTTGACAGTTTTTTCAGCATGACCCTTTTGACCGATGGGAAGCGAGACTTCTTTGTAGCGCTGATTTGCCTTTCCAGGTTGCTTGGTTGGCCAAAAAGGGCGTATGCGTTTTTTCCTGAATATATTCAGGAAAAAACGCATACGCCCTTTTTGGCCAAGGGCATCATTGTCGACGTTTTGCCGCTTTTCATGTGCTTCAAAGGCGATTCGATTCTACCTCCTGAAATCTGTTTCCTGCAATTCTGCCTTGCTTATAAATCCTCTTCCTTGCCTTCCCTCAATATATTTGTGGACGAGAGTTATCATTTATATCTCAGCAGGTTTGTGAATTGCAGTGCCCCTGAGCTCCATTTTTCAACTGTCTTTTTTGGGAGCTGGCCGCAAAAGCGCGGGATTGCCTCAGGCCCTATTCTGCTTACGGGCGGCAGGCTGAGCCTGTGATTAATTCTTCTTCCTGATGGGAAAATAGAGTGACCTGTGCCTGTCCCAACACCTAGATGTAGTCTCTCATTGGTTGCCCCTCTTCCCATTCATCCTTAGGACAAATTGCAACCTGTATGGAACAGGAGGTTAAAGGTGCTGATTCTCCAAGTAGGGAGATTGCTAGTAAAGTAGCTGAAATGGCGAACCCGAGCACACGGAGTTGAGAAATGAGTTGCGTTTTAGAAACTTTCCAAATCACACGGTGTACCATCTTCTGGGTTTCTCATGCATGTTTTCGATGTAGGAAGATGCCCTTGAACCTGGAGATTTGGGAGCCATGGGATGGGTAGCACGCAGTATTACTTTAAAGTGTCTGCGTTTGCTCACCCAACCTCACCAAACCTCTCAGCCCCAAGAGTGTCCACCCTTATGTCTCATCCAGCTGTGGGTCTAGATATGGTCAATCCAGGTTGCGTCACAGCCCCTGAATGAATTTTGTAAGAATTTCTATCTCTTTCACTGTCTTTGTTTCATGCGTTTTTAAAACTAATTTATTTTTATAATGGGGTTTAGCTGCTTTTCACGGCTGTGTTTATGCGGATTTACACCCACTTGACTCACTTCCAGAGAGATATCAATACATAGGTTTTAAGATTCTCACTAGTCAGATATATTCTTGTGCGGTGAATAGAGGGTGTTGAGTCCAGTTCACTGAGCAAGGAGTAGGTCTTGTCTATTACATATTGGGTGTATGGAACGGTATCTGAGCGAATTTGAAACCCTTGTTTTATGCATCACCCCACCTCACCTTTCCCGTTAAGCAGCCATAGTGTGTTTTCAAAATGGGTGACTCTGTTCTGATTTGTAATTCAGTTCAAGTGTAGCGGTTTTTACATTCCCTCTATAAGTGATAGCTTTTGATATGTGTCTTTTTCTGTGTGACTTATTTCACTTAGAGTCGTCGTACCTAAAACCAATCATCATGCTGCTACTAGCCTTATGACATTGATTTCATGGCTGAGTGATATTCCATTGTACATAAGGACCACAACTTCTTTATCCATTTTTCTCTTTCCTGGGATATTTAAGGTGTCATGAAGTGGAGGTTCTTGTCAACAGAGCAGCCCTAAACTTTGGGGTGCCTGTGTCTTGCTGATTTTAGTTTTCCCAATTTATACGCCCATGAGTGGAAGTGCCCTATGCTCCCTAAGCTGTGTTTTCTCGATGTTTCAGGACACACCGTACACTTCTCCAGAGTGGCTGTTGGCAATTTACATCCCGCCCATCAGCGTAGGAAGGCTCCTATTTCTCCATGGCCTGTCCTGCATTTGTGGTTTTGACACTTTTTTCAGCATGGCCTTTTGGACCGATGGGAAGCGAGACTTCTTTGTAGCGCTGATTTGCCTTTCCAGGTTGCTTGGTTGGCCAAAAAGGGCGTATGCGTTTTTTCCTGAATATATTCAGGAAAAAACGCATACGCCCTTTTTGGCCAAGGGCATCATTGTCCACGTTTTGCCGCTTTTCATGTGCTTTAAAGGCGATTCGAATCTACCTCCTGAAACCTGTTTCCTGCAACTCTGCCTTGCTTTCAAATCCTCTTCGTTGCCTTCCCTCAATATATTTGTGGACGAGAGTTATCATTTATAACTCTGCAGGTTTGTGAATTGCAGTGCCCATGTGCTCCATTTATCAACTGGCTTTTTTGGGAGCTGGCCGCAGAAGCGCGGGATTGCCTCAGGCCCTATTCTGGTTCCGGGCGGCAGGCTGAGCCTGTGGTTAATTCTTCTTCCTGATGGGAAAATAGAGTGACCTGTGCCTGTCCCAACACCTAGATCTAGTCTCTCATTGGTTGCCCCTCTTCCCATTCATCCGTAGGACAAATTGCAACCTGTATGGAACAGGAGGTTAAAGGTGCTGATTCTCCAAGTAGGGAGATTGCTAGTAAAGTAGCTGGAATGGCGAACCCGAGCACACGGAGTTGAGAAATGAGGTGCATTTTAGAAACTTTCCCAATCACACGGTGTACCATCTTCTGGGTTTCTCATGCATGTTTTCGATGTAGGAAGATGCCCTTGAACCTGGAGATTTGGGACCCATGGGATGGGTACCACGCAGTATTACTTTAAAGTGTCTGCGTTTGCTCACCCAACCTCACCAAACCTCTCAGCCCCAAGAGTGTCCACCTTTATGTGTCATCCAGCTGTGGGTCTAGATATGGTCAATCCAGTTTGCGTCACAGCCCCTGAATGAATTTTGTAAGAATTTCTCTGTCTTTCACTGTCTTTGTTTCATGGGTTTATAAAACTAATTTATTTTTATAATGGGGTTTAGCTGCTTATCACAGCTTTGTTTATGCGGCTTTACACCCACTTGACTCACTTCCAGAGAGATATCAATACATAAGTTTTAAGATTCTCACTAGTCAGAAATATTCTTGTGCGGTGAATAGGGGGTGTTGAGTCCAGTTCACTGAGCAAGGAGTAGGTCTTGTCTATTACATATTGGGTGTATGGAACGGTATCTGAGCTAATTTGAAACCCTTGTTTTATGCATCACCCCACGTCACCTTTCCCGTTAAGCAGCCATAGTGTGTTTTCTAAACGTGTGACTCTGTTCTGTTTTGTAATTCAGTTCAAGTGTAGCGGTTTTCACATTCCCTATATAAGTGATAGCTTTTGATAAGTGTCTTTTTCTGTGTGACTTATTTCCCTTAGAATCATCGTACCTAAGTCCACCCAACTTGCGTCTACTGGCCTTATGACATTGATTTCATGGCAGAGTGATATTCCATTGTATATAAGAACCACAACTTCTTTATCCATTTTTCTCTTTCCTGGGATATTTAAGGTGTCATGAAGTGGAGGTTCTTGTCAACAGAGCAGCCCTAAACTTTGGGGTGCCTGTGACTTGCTGATTTTTAGTTTTCCCAATTTATACGCCCATGAGTGGACGTGCCCTATGCTCCCTAAGCTGTGTTTTCTCGATATTTCAGGACACACCGTACACTTCTCCAGAGTGGCTGTTGGCAATTTACATCCCGCCCATCAGCGTAGCAAGGCTACCATTTCTCCATGGCCTGTCCTGCATTTGTGGTTTTGACACTTTTTTCAGCATGGCCCTTTGGACCGATGTGAACCGAGACTTCTTTGTAGCGCTGATTTGCCTTTCCAGGTTGCTTGGTTGGCCAAAAAGAGCGTATGAGGTTTTTCCTGAATATATTCAGGAAAAAACGCATACGCCCTTTTTGGCCAAGGGCATCATTGTCGACGTTTTGCCGCTTTTCATGTGCTTTAAAGGCGATTCGAATCTACCTCCTGAAACCAGTTTCCTGCAATTTTGCCTTGCTTTCAAATCCTCTTCGTTGCCTTCCCTCAATATATTTGTGGACGAGAGTTATCATTTATAACTCTGCAGGTTTGTGAATTGCAGTGCCTATGTGCTCCATTTTTCAACTGGCTTTTTTGGGAGCTGGCCGCAGATGCGCGGGATTGCCTCAGGCCCTATTCTGGTTCCGGGCGGTAGGCTGAGCCTGTGGTTAATTCTTCTTCCTGATGGGAAAATAGAGTGACCTGTGCCTGTCCCAACACCTAGATCTAGTCTCTCATTGGTTGCCCCTCTTCCCATTCATCCTTAGGACAAATTGCAACCTGTATGGAACAGGAGGTTAAAGGTGCTGATTCTCCAAGTAGGGAGATTGCTAGTAAAGTAGCTGGAATGGCGAACCCGAGCACACGGAGTTGAGAAATGAGGTGCATTTTAGAAACTTTCCCAATCACATGGTGTACCATCTTCTGGGTTTCTCATGCATGTTTTCGATGCAGGAAGATGCCCTTGAACCTGGAGATTTGGGACCCATGGGATGGGTACCACGCAGTATTACTTTAAAGGGTCTGCGTTTGCTCACCCAACCTCACCAAACCTGTCAGCCCCAAGAGTGTCCACCCTTAGGTCTCATCCACCTGTTGGTCTAGAATTGGTCAATCCATGTTGCATCACGGCCCCTGAACGAATTGTGTAAGAACTTCTCTCTCTTTCACTGTCTTTGTTTTACGGGTTTTTACAAGTAATTTATTTTTATAATGGGGTTTAGCTGCTTTTCACGGCTGTGTTTATGCGGCTTTACACCCACTTGACACACTTCCAGAGAAATATCAATACATAGGTTTTAAGATTCTCATTAGTCAGATATATACTTGTGCGGTGAATAGGGGGTGTTGAGTCCAGTTCACTGAGCAAGGAGTAGGTCTTGTCTATGACATATTGGGTGTATGTAACGGTATCTGTGCTAATGTGAAACCCTTGTTTTATGCATCACCCCACCTCACCTTTCCCGTTAAGCAGCCATAGTGTGTTTTCTAAACGTGTGACTCTCTTCTGTTTTGTAATTCAGTTCAAGTGTAGCGGTTTTTACATTCCCTCTATAAGTGATAGCTTATGATAAGTGTCTATTTCTGTGTGACTTATTTCACTTAGAATCGTCGTACCTAAATCCACTCATCATGATGCTACTAGCCTTAAGACATTGATTTCATGGCTGAGTGATATTCCATTGTACATAAGGACCACAACTTCTTTATCCATTTTTCTCTTTCCTGGGATATTTAAGGTGTCATGAAGTGGAGTTTCTTGTCAACAGAGCAGCCCTAAACTTTGGGGTGCCTGTGTCTTGCTGATTTTTAGTTTTCCCAATTTATACGCCCATAAGTGGACGTGCCCTATGCTCCCTAAGCTGTGTTTTTTCGATGTTTCAGGATACACCGTACACTTCTCCAGAGTGGTTGTTGGCAATTTACATTCCGCCCATCAGTGTAGCAAGGCATCCATTTCTCAATGGCCTGTCCTGCTTTTGTGGTTTTGACAGTTTTTTCAGCATGACCCTTTTGACCGATGGGAAGCGAGACTTCTTTGTAGCGCTGATTTGCCTTTCCAGGTTGCTTGGTTTGCCAAAAAGGGCGTATGCGTTTTTTCCTGAATATATTCAGGAAAAAACGCATACGCCCTTTTTGGCCAAGGGCATCATTGTCGACGTTTTGCCGCTTTTCATGTGCTTCAAAGGCGATTCGATTCTACCTCCTGAAATCTGTTTCCTGCAATTCTGCCTTGCTTATAAATCCTCTTCCTTGCCTTCCCTCAATATATTTGTGGACGAGAGTTATCATTTATATCTCAGCAGGTTTGTGAATTGCAGTGCCCCTGAGCTCCATTTTTCAACTGTCTTTTTTGGGAGCTGGCCGCAAAAGCGCGGGATTGCCTCAGGCCCTATTCTGCTTCCAGGCGGCAGGCTGAGCCTGTGATTAATTCTTCTTCCTGATGGGAAAATAGAGTGACCTGTGCCTGTCCCAACACCTAGATGTAGTCTCTCATTGGTTGCCCCTCTTCCCATTCATCCTTAGGACAAATTGCAACCTGTATGGAACAGGAGGTTAAAGGTGCTGATTCTCCAAGTAGGGAGATTGCTAGTAAAGTAGCTGGAATGGCGAACCCGAGCACACGGAGTTGAGAAATGAGTTGCGTTTTAGAAACTTTCCAAATCACACGGTGTACCATCTTCTGGGTTTCTCATGCATGTTTTCGATGTAGGAAGATGCCCTTGAACCTGGAGATTTGGGAGCCATGGGATGGGTAGCACGCAGTATTACTTTAAAGTGTCTGCGTTTGCTCACCCAACCTCACCCAACCTCTCAGCCCCAAGAGTGTCCACCCTTATGTCTCATCCAGCTGTGGGTCTAGATATGGTCAATCCAGGTTGCGTCACAGCCCCTGAATGAATTTTGTAAGAATTTCTATCTCTTTCACTGTCTTTGTTTCATGCGTTTTTAAAACTAATTTATTTTTATAATGGGGTTTAGCTGCTTTTCACGGCTGTGTTTATGCGGATTTACACCCACTTGACTCACTTCCAGAGAGATATCAATACATAGGTTTTAAGATTCTCACTAGTCAGATATATTCTTGTGCGGTGAATAGAGGGTGTTGAGTCCAGTTCACTGAGCAAGGAGTAGGTCTTGTCTATTACATATTGGGTGTATGGAACGGTATCTGAGCGAATTTGAAACCCTTGTTTTATGCATCACCCCACCTCACCTTTCCCGTTAAGCAGCCATAGTGTGTTTTCAAAATGGGTGACTCTGTTCTGATTTGTAATTCAGTTCAAGTGTAGCGGTTTTTACATTCCCTCTATAAGTGATAGCTTTTGATATGTGTCTTTTTCTGTGTGACTTATTTCACTTAGAGTCGTCGTACCTAAAACCAATCATCATGCTGCTACTAGCCTTATGACATTGATTTCATGGCTGAGTGATATTCCATTGTACATAAGGACCACAACTTCTTTATCCATTTTTCTCTTTCCTGGGATATTTAAGGTGTCATGAAGTGGAGGTTCTTGTCAACAGAGCAGCCCTAAACTTTGGGGTGCCTGTGTCTTGCTGATTTTAGTTTTCCCAATTTATACGCCCATGAGTGGAAGTGCCCTATGCTCCCTAAGCTTTGTTTTTTCGATGTTTCAGGACACACCGTACACTTCTCCAGAGTGGCTGTTGGCAATTTACATCCCGCCCATCAGCGTAGCAAGGCTCCTATTTCTCCATGGCCTGTCCTGCATTTGTGGTTTTGACACTTTTTTCAGCATGGCCTTTTGGACCGATGGGAAGCGAGACTTCTTTGTAGCGCTGATTTGCCTTTCCAGGTTGCTTGGTTGGCCAAAAAGGGCGTATGCGTTTTTTCCTGAATATATTCAGGAAAAAACGCATACGCCCTTTTTGGCCAAGGGCATCATTGTCCACGTTTTGCCGCTTTTCATGTGCTTTAAAGGCGATTCGAATCTACCTCCTGAAACCTGTTTCCTGCAACTCTGCCTTGCTTTCAAATCCTCTTCGTTGCCTTCCCTCAATATATTTGTGGACGAGAGTTATCATTTATAACTCTGCAGGTTTGTGAATTGCAGTGCCCATGTGCTCCATTTATCAACTGGCTTTTTTGGGAGCTGGCCGCAGAAGCGCGGGATTGCCTCAGGCCCTATTCTGGTTCCGGGCGGCAGGCTGAGCCTGTGGTTAATTCTTCTTCCTGATGGGAAAATAGAGTGACCTGTGCCTGTCCCAACACCTAGATCTAGTCTCTCATTGGTTGCCCCTCTTCCCATTCATCCTTAGGACAAATTGCAACCTGTATGGAACAGGAGGTTAAAGGTGCTGATTCTCCAAGTAGGGAGATTGCTAGTAAAGTAGCTGGAATGGCGAACCCGAGCACACGGAGTTGAGAAATGAGGTGCATTTTAGAAACTTTCCCAATCACACGGTGTACAATTTTCTGGGTTTCTCATGCATGTTTTCGATGTAGGAAGATGCCCTTGAACCTGGAGATTTGGGACCCATGGGATGGGTACCACGCAGTATTACTTTAAAGTGTCTGCGTTTGCTCACCCATCCTCACCAAACCTCTCAGCCCCAAGAGTGTCCACCTTTATGTGTCATCCAGCTGTGGGTCTAGATATGGTCAATCCAGTTTGCGTCACAGCCCCTGAATGAATTTTGTAAGAATTTCTCTGTCTTTCACTGTCTTTGTTTCATGGGTTTATAAAACTAATTTATTTTTATAATGGGGTTTAGCTGCTTATCACAGCTTTGTTTATGCGGCTTTACACCCACTTGACTCACTTCCAGAGAGATATCAATACATAAGTTTTAAGATTCTCACTAGTCAGATATATTCTTGTGCGGTGAATAGGGGGTGTTGAGTCCAGTTCACTGAGCAAGGAGTAGGTCTTGCCTATTACATATTGGGTGTATGGAACGGTATCTGAGCTAATTTGAAACCCTTGTTTTATGCATCACCCCACGTCACCTTTCCCGTTAAGCAGCCATAGTGTGTTTTCTAAACGTGTGACTCTGTTCTGTTTTGTAATTCAGTTCAAGTGTAGCGGTTTTCACATTCCCTCTATAAGTGATAGCTTTTGATAAGTGTCTTTTTCTGTGTGACTTATTTCCCTTAGAATCATCGTACTTAAGTCCACCCATCTTGCGTCTACTGGCCTTATGACATTGATTTCATGGCAGAGTGATATTCCATTGTATATAAGAACCACAACTTCTTTATCCATTTTTCTCTTTCCTGGGATATTTAAGGTGTCATGAAGTGGAGGTTCTTGTCAACAGAGCAGCCCTAAACTTTGGGGTGCCTGTGTCTTGCTGATTTTTAGTTTTCCCAATTTATACGCCCATGAGTGGACGTGCCCTATGCTCCCTAAGCTGTGTTTTCTCGATATTTCAGGACACACCGTACACTTCTCCAGAGTGGCTGTTGGCAATTTACATCCCGCCCATCAGCGTAGCAAGGCTCCCATTTCTCCATGGCCTGTCCTGCATTTGTGGTTTTGACACTTTTTTCAGCATGGCCCTTTGGACCGATGGGTAGCGAGACTTCTTTGTAGCGCTGATTTGCCTTTCCAGGTTGCTTGGTTGGCCAAAAAGAGCGTATGAGGTTTTTCCTGAATATATTCAGGAAAAAACGCATACGCCCTTTTTGGCCAAGGGCATCATTGTCGACGTTTTGCCACTTTTCATGTGCTTTAAAGGCGATTCGAATCTACCTCCTGAAACCAGTTTCCTGCAATTTTGCCTTGCTTTCAAATCCTCTTCGTTGCCTTCCCTCAATATATTTGTGGACGAGAGTTATCATTTATAACTCTGCAGGTTTGTGAATTGCAGTGCCTATGTGCTCCATTTTTCAACTGGCTTTTTTGGGAGCTGGCCGCAGAAGCGCGGGATTGCCTCAGGCCCTATTCTGGTTCCGGGCGGTAGGCTGAGCCTGTGGTTAATTCTTCTTCCTGATGGGAAAATAGAGTGACCTGTGCCTGTCCCAACACCTAGATCTAGTCTCTCATTGGTTGCCCCTCTTCCCATTCATCCTTAGGACAAATTGCAACCTGTATGGAACAGGAGGTTAAAGGTGCTGATTCTCCAAGTAGGGAGATTGCTAGTAAAGTAGCTGGAATGGCGAACCCGAGCACACGGAGTTGAGAAATGAGGTGCATTTTAGAAACTTTCCCAATCACATGGTGTACCATCTTCTGGGTTTCTCATGCATGTTTTTGATGCAGGAAGATGCCCTTGAACCTGGAGATTTGGGACCCATGGGATGGGTACCACGCAGTATTACTTTAAAGGGTCTGCGTTTGCTCACCCAACCTCACCAAACCTGTCAGCCCCAAGAGTGTCCACCCTTAGGTCTCATCCACCTGTTGGTCTAGAATTGGTCAATCCATGTTGCATCACGGCCCCTGAACGAATTGTGTAAGAACTTCTCTCTCTTTCACTGTCTTTGTTTTACGGGTTTTTACAAGTAATTTATTTTTATAATGGGGTTTAGCTGCTTTTCACGGCTGTGTTTATGCGGCTTTACACCCACTTGACACACTTCCAGAGAAATATCAATACATAGGTTTTAAGATTGTCATTAGTCAGATATATACTTGTGCGGTGAATAGGGGGTGTTGAGTCCAGTTCACTGAGCAAGGAGTAGGTCTTGTCTATGACATATTGGGTGTATGTAACGGTATCTGTGCTAATGTGAAACCCTTGTTTTATGCATCACCCCACCTCACCTTTCCCGTTAAGCAGCCATAGTGTGTTTTCTAAACGTGTGACTCTCTTCTGTTTTGTAATTCAGTTCAAGTGTAGCGGTTTTTACATTCCCTCTATAAGTGATAGCTTATGATAAGTGTCTATTTCTGTGTGACTTATTTCACTTAGAATCGTCGTACCTAAATCCACTCATCATGATGCTACTAGCCTTAAGACATTGATTTCATGGCTGAGTGATATTCCATTGTACATAAGGACCACAACTTCTTTATCCATTTTTCTCTTTCCTGGGATATTTAAGGTGTCATGAAGTGGAGGTTCTTGTCAACAGAGCAGCCCTAAACTTTGGGGTGCCTGTGTCTTGCTGATTTTTAGTTTTCCCAATTTATACGCCCATAAGTGGACGTGCCCTATGCTCCCTAAGCTGTGTTTTTTCGATGTTTCAGGATACACCGTACACTTCTCCAGAGTGGTTGTTGGCAATTTACATTCCGCCCATCAGTGTAGCAAGGCTTCCATTTCTCAATGGCCTGTCCTGCTTTTGTGGTTTTGACAGTTTTTTCAGCATGACCCTTTTGACCGATGGGAAGCGAGACTTCTTTGTAGCGCTGATTTGCCTTTCCAGGTTGCTTGGTTGGCCAAAAAGGGCGTATGCGTTTTTTCCTGAATATATTCAGGAAAAAACGCATACGCCCTTTTTGGCCAAGGGCATCATTGTCGACGTTTTGCCGCTTTTCATGTGCTTCAAAGGCGATTCGATTCTACCTCCTGAAATCTGTTTCCTGCAATTCTGCCTTGCTTATAAATCCTCTTCCTTGCCTTCCCTCAATATATTTGTGGACGAGAGTTATCATTTATATCTCAGCAGGTTTGTGAATTGCAGTGCCCCTGAGCTCCATTTTTCAACTGTCTTTTTTGGGAGCTGGCCGCAAAAGCGCGGGATTGCCTCAGGCCCTATTCTGGTTCCGGGCGGCAGGCTGAGCCTGTGATTAATTCTTCTTCCTGATGGGAAAATAGAGTGACCTGTGCCTGTCCCAACACCTAGATGTAGTCTCTCATTGGTTGCCCCTCTTCCCATTCATCCTTAGGACAAATTGCAACCTGTATGGAACAGGAGGTTAAAGGTGCTGATTCTCCAAGTAGGGAGATTGCTAGTAAAGTAGCTGGAATGGCGAACCCGAGCACACGGAGTTGAGAAATGAGTTGCGTTTTAGAAACTTTCCAAATCACACGGTGTACCATCTTCTGGGTTTCTCATGCATGTTTTCGATGTAGGAAGATGCCCTTGAACCTGGAGATTTGGGAGCCATGGGATGGGTAGCACGCAGTATTACTTTAAAGTGTCTGCGTTTGCTCACCCAACCTCACCAAACCTCTCAGCCCCAAGAGTGTCCACCCTTATGTCTCATCCAGCTGTGGGTCTAGATATGGTCAATCCAGGTTGCGTCACAGCCCCTGAATGAATTTTGTAAGAATTTCTATCTCTTTCACTGTCTTTGTTTCATGCGTTTTTAAAACTAATTTATTTTTATAATGGGGTTTAGCTGCTTTTCACGGCTGTGTTTACGCGGATTTACACCCACTTGACTCACTTCCAGAGAGATATCAATACATAGGTTTTAAGATTCTCACTAGTCAGATATATTCTTTTGCGGTGAATAGAGGGTGTTGAGTCCAGTTCACTGAGCAAGGAGTAGGTCTTGTCTATTACATATTGGGTGTATGGAACGGTATCTGAGCGAATTTGAAACCCTTGTTTTATGCATCACCCCACCTCACCTTTCCCGTTAAGCAGCCATAGTGTGTTTTCAAAATGGGTGACTCTGTTCTGATTTGTAATTCAGTTCAAGTGTAGCGGTTTTTACATTCCCTCTATAAGTGATAGCTTTTGATATGTGTCTTTTTCTGTGTGACTTATTTCACTTAGAGTCGTCGTACCTAAAACCAATCATCATGCTGCTACTAGCCTTATGACATTGATTTCATGGCTGAGTGATATTCCATTGTACATAAGGACCACAACTTCTTTATCCATTTTTCTCTTTCCTGGGATATTTAAGGTGTCATGAAGTGGAGGTTCTTGTCAACAGAGCAGCCCTAAACTTTGGGGTGCCTGTGTCTTGCTGATTTTAGTTTTCCCAATTTATACGCCCATGAGTGGAAGTGCCCTATGCTCCCTAAGCTTTGTTTTTTCGATGTTTCAGGACACACCGTACACTTCTCCAGAGTGGCTGTTGGCAATTTACATCCCGCCCATCAGCGTAGCAAGGCTCCTATTTCTCCATGGCCTGTCCTGCATTTGTGGTTTTGACACTTTTTTCAGCATGGCCTTTTGGACCGATGGGAAGCGAGACTTCTTTGTAGCGCTGATTTGCCTTTCCAGGTTGCTTGGTTGGCCAAAAAGGGCGTATGCGTTTTTTCCTGAATATATTCAGGAAAAAACGCATACGCCCTTTTTGGCCAAGGGCATCATTGTCCACGTTTTGCCGCTTTTCATGTGCTTTAAAGGCGATTCGAATCTACCTCCTGAAACCTGTTTCCTGCAACTCTGCCTTGCTTTCAAATCCTCTTCGTTGCCTTCCCTCAATATATTTGTGGACGAGAGTTATCATTTATAACTCTTCAGGTTTGTGAATTGCAGTGCCCATGTGCTCCATTTATCAACTGGCTTTTTTGGGAGCTGGCCGCAGAAGCGCGGGATTGCCTCAGGCCCTATTCTGGTTCCGGGCGGCAGGCTGAGCCTGTGGTTAATTCTTCTTCCTGATGGGAAAATAGAGTGACCTGTGCCTGTCCCAACACCTAGATGTAGTCTCTCATTGGTTGCCCCTCTTCCCATTCATCCTTAGGACAAATTGCAACCTGTATGGAACAGGAGGTTAAAGGTGCTGATTCTCCAAGTAGGGAGATTGCTAGTAAAGTAGCTGGAATGGCGAACCCGAGCACACGGAGTTGAGAAATGAGGTGCATTTTAGAAACTTTCCCAATCACACGGTGTACCATCTTCTGGGTTTCTCATGCATGTTTTCGATGTAGGAAGATGCCCTTGAACCTGGAGATTTGGGACCCATGGGATGGGTACCACGCAGTATTACTTTAAAGTGTCTGCGTTTGCTCACCCAACCTCACCAAACCTCTCAGCCCCAAGAGTGTCCACCTTTATGTGTCATCCAGCTGTGGGTCTAGATATGGTCAATCCAGTTTGCGTCACAGCCCCTGAATGAATTTTGTAAGAATTTCTCTGTCTTTCACTGTCTTTGTTTCATGGGTTTATAAAACTAATTTATTTTTATAATGGGGTTTAGCTGCTTATCACAGCTTTGTTTATGCGGCTTTACACCCACTTGACTCACTTCCAGAGAGATATCAATACATAAGTTTTAAGATTCTCACTAGTCAGATATATTCTTGTGCGGTGAATAGGGGGTGTTGAGTCCAGTTCACTGAGCAAGGAGTAGGTCTTGTCTATTACATATTGGGTGTATGGAACGGTATCTGAGCTAATTTGAAACCCTTGTTTTATGCATCACCCCACGTCACCTTTCCCGTTAAGCAGCCATAGTGTGTTTTCTAAACGTGTGACTCTGTTCTGTTTTGTAATTCAGTTCAAGTGTAGCGGTTTTCACATTCCCTCTATAAGTGATAGCTTTTGATAAGTGTCTTTTTCTGTGTGACTTATTTCCCTTAGAATCATCGTACCTAAGTCCACCCATCTTGCGTCTACTGGCCTTATGACATTGATTTCATGGCAGAGTGATATTCCATTGTATATAAGAACCACAACTTCTTTATCCATTTTTCTCTTTCCTGGGATATTTAAGGTGTCATGAAGTGGAGGTTCTTGTCAACAGAGCAGCCCTAAACTTTGGGGTGCCTGTGTCTTGCTGATTTTTAGTTTTCCCAATTTATACGCCCATGAGTGGACGTGCCCTATGCTCCCTAAGCTGTGTTTTCTCGATATTTCAGGACACACCGTACACTTCTCCAGAGTGGCTGTTGGCAATTTACATCCCGCCCATCAGCGTAGCAAGGCTCCCATTTCTCCATGGCCTGTCCTGCATTTGTGGTTTTGACACTTTTTTCAGCATGGCCCTTTGGACCGATGGGAAGCGAGACTTCTTTGTAGCGCTGATTTGCCTTTCCAGGTTGCTTGGTTGGCCAAAAAGAGCGTATGAGGTTTTTCCTGAATATATTCAGGAAAAAACGCATACGCCCTTTTTGGCCAAGGGCATCATTGTCGACGTTTTGCCGCTTTTCATGTGCTTTAAAGGCGATTCGAATCTACCTCCTGAAACCAGTTTCCTGCAATTTTGCCTTGCTTTCAAATCCTCTTCGTTGCCTTCCCTCAATATATTTGTGGACGAGAGTTATCATTTATAACTCTGCAGGTTTGTGAATTGCAGTGCCTATGTGCTCCATTTTTCAACTGGTTTTTTTGGGAGCTGGCCGCAGAAGCACGGGATTGCCTCAGGCCCTATTCTGGTTCCGGGCGGTAGGCTGAGCCTGTGGTTAATTCTTCTTCCTGATGGGAAAATAGAGTGACCTGTGCCTGTCCCAACACCTAGATCTAGTCTCTCATTGGTTGCCCCTCTTCCCATTCATCCTTAGGACAAATTGCAACCTGTATGGAACAGGAGGTTAAAGGTGCTGATTCTCCAAGTAGGGAGATTGCTAGTAAAGTAGCTGGAATGGCGAACCCGAGCACACGGAGTTGAGAAATGAGGTGCATTTTAGAAACTTTCCCAATCACATGGTGTACCATCTTCTGGGTTTCTCATGCATGTTTTCGATGCAGGAAGATGCCCTTGAACCTGGAGATTTGGGACCCATGGGATGGGTACCACGCAGTATTACTTTAAAGGGTCTGCGTTTGCTCACCCAACCTCACCAAACCTGTCAGCCCCAAGAGTGTCCACCCTTAGGTCTCATCCACCTGTTGGTCTAGAATTGGTCAATCCATGTTGCATCACGGCCCCTGAACGAATTGTGTAAGAACTTCTCTCTCTTTCACTGTCTTTGTTTTACGGGTTTTTACAAGTAATTTATTTTTATAATGGGGTTTAGCTGCTTTTCACGGCTGTGTTTATGCGGCTTTACACCCACTTGACACACTTCCAGAAAAATATCAATACATAGGTTTTAAGATTCTCATTAGTCAGATATATACTTGTGCGGTGAATAGGGGGTGTTGAGTCCAGTTCACTGAGCAAGGAGTAGGTCTTGTCTATGACATATTGGGTGTATGTAACGGTATCTGTGCTAATGTGAAACCCTTGTTTTATGCATCACCCCACCTCACCTTTCCCGTTAAGCAGCCATAGTGTGTTTTCTAAACGTGTGACTCTCTTCTGTTTTGTAATTCAGTTCAAGTGTAGCGGTTTTTACATTCCCTCTATAAGTGATAGCTTATGATAAGTGTCTATTTCTGTGTGACTTATTTCACTTAGAATCGTCGTACCTAAATCCACTCATCATGATGCTACTAGCCTTAAGACATTGATTTCATGGCTGAGTGATATTCCATTGTACATAAGGACCACAACTTCTTTATCCATTTTTCTCTTTCCTGGGATATTTAAGGTGTCATGAAGTGGAGGTTCTTGTCAACAGAGCAGCCCTAAACTTTGGGGTGCCTGTGTCTTGCTGATTTTTAGTTTTCCCAATTTATACGCCCATAAGTGGACGTGCCCTATGCTCCCTAAGCTGTGTTTTTTCGATGTTTCAGGATACACCGTACACTTCTCCAGAGTGGTTGTTGGCAATTTACATTCCGCCCATCAGTGTAGCAAGGCTTCCATTTCTCAATGGCCTGTCCTGCTTTTGTGGTTTTGACAGTTTTTTCAGCATGACCCTTTTGACCGATGGGAAGCGAGACTTCTTTGTAGCGCTGATTTGCCTTTCCAGGTTGCTTGGTTGGCCAAAAAGGGCGTATGCGTTTTTTCCTGAATATATTCAGGAAAAAACGCATACGCCCTTTTTGGCCAAGGGCATCATTGTCGACGTTTTGCCGCTTTTCATGTGCTTCAAAGGCGATTCGATTCTACCTCCTGAAATCTGTTTCCTGCAATTCTGCCTTGCTTATAAATCCTCTTCCTTGCCTTCCCTCAATATATTTGTGGACGAGAGTTATCATTTATATCTCAGCAGGTTTGTGAATTGCAGTGCCCCTGAGCTCCATTTTTCAACTGTCTTTTTTGGGAGCTGGCCGCAAAAGCGCGGGATTGCCTCAGGCCCTATTCTGGTTCCGGGCGGCAGGCTGAGCCTGTGATTAATTCTTCTTCCTGATGGGAAAATAGAGTGACCTGTGCCTGTCCCAACACCTAGATGTAGTCTCTCATTGGTTGCCCCTCTTCCCATTCATCCTTAGGACAAATTGCAACCTGTATGGAACAGGAGGTTAAAGGTGCTGATTCTCCAAGTAGGGAGATTGCTAGTAAAGTAGCTGGAATGGCGAACCCGAGCACACGGAGTTGAGAAATGAGTTGCGTTTTAGAAACTTTCCAAATCACACGGTGTACCATCTTCTGGGTTTCTCATGCATGTTTTCGATGTAGGAAGATGCCCTTGAACCTGGAGATTTGGGAGCCATGGGATGGGTAGCACGCAGTATTACTTTAAAGTGTCTGCGTTTGCTCACCCAACCTCACCAAATCTCTCAGCCCCAAGAGTGTCCACCCTTATGTCTCATCCAGCTGTGGGTCTAGATATGGTCAATCCAGGTTGCGTCACAGCCCCTGAATGAATTTTGTAAGAATTTCTATCTCTTTCACTGTCTTTGTTTCATGCGTTTTTAAAACTAATTTATTTTTATAATGGGGTTTAGCTGCTTTTCACGGCTGTGTTTATGCGGATTTACACCCACTTGACTCACTTCCAGAGAGATATCAATACATAGGTTTTAAGATTCTCACTAGTCAGATATATTCTTGTGCGGTGAATAGAGGGTGTTGAGTCCAGTTCACTGAGCAAGGAGTAGGTCTTGTCTATTACATATTGGGTGTATGGAACGGTATCTGAGCGAATTTGAAACCCTTGTTTTATGCATCACCCCACCTCACCTTTCCCGTTAAGCAGCCATAGTGTGTTTTCAAAATGGGTGACTCTGTTCTGATTTGTAATTCAGTTCAAGTGTAGCGGTTTTTACATTCCCTCTATAAGTGATAGCTTTTGATATGTGTCTTTTTCTGTGTGACTTATTTCACTTAGAGTCGTCGTACCTAAAACCAATCATCATGCTGCTACTAGCCTTATGACATTGATTTCATGGCTGAGTGATATTCCATTGTACATAAGGACCACAACTTCTTTATCCATTTTTCTCTTTCCTGGGATATTTAAGGTGTCATGAAGTGGAGGTTCTTGTCAACAGAGCAGCCCTAAACTTTGGGGTGCCTGTGTCTTGCTGATTTTAGTTTTCCCAATTTATACGCCCATGAGTGGAAGTGCCCTATGCTCCCTAAGCTTTGTTTTTTCGATGTTTCAGGACACACCGTACACTTCTCCAGAGTGGCTGTTGGCAATTTACATCCCGCCCATCAGCGTAGCAAGGCTCCTATTTCTCCATGGCCTGTCCTGCATTTGTGGTTTTGACACTTTTTTCAGCATGGCCTTTTGGACCGATGGGAAGCGAGACTTCTTTGTAGCGCTGATTTGCCTTTCCAGGTTGCTTGGTTGGCCAAAAAGGGCGTATGCGTTTTTTCCTGAATATATTCAGGAAAAAACGCATACGCCCTTTTTGGCCAAGGGCATCATTGTCCACGTTTTGCCGCTTTTCATGTGCTTTAAAGGCGATTCGAATCTACCTCCTGAAACCTGTTTCCTGCAACTCTGCCTTGCTTTCAAATCCTCTTCGTTGCCTTCCCTCAATATATTTGTGGACGAGAGTTATCATTTATAACTCTGCAGGTTTGTGAATTGCAGTGCCCATGTGCTCCATTTATCAACTGGCTTTTTTGGGAGCTGGCCGCAGAAGCGCGGGATTGCCTCAGGCCCTATTCTGGTTCCGGGCGGCAGGCTGAGCCTGTGGTTAATTCTTCTTCCTGATGGGAAAATAGAGTGACCTGTGCCTGTCCCAACACCTAGATCTAGTCTCTCATTGGTTGCCCCTCTTCCCATTCATCCTTAGGACAAATTGCAACCTGTATGGAACAGGAGGTTAAAGGTGCTGATTCTCCAAGTAGGGAGATTGCTAGTAAAGTAGCTGGAATGGCGAACCCGAGCACACGGAGTTGAGAAATGAGGTGCATTTTAGAAACTTTCCCAATCACACGGTGTACCATCTTCTGGGTTTCTCATGCATGTTTTCGATGTAGGAAGATGCCCTTGAACCTGGAGATTTGGGACCCATGGGATGGGTACCACGCAGTATTACTTTAAAGTGTCTGCGTTTGCTCACCCAACCTCACCAAACCTCTCAGCCCCAAGAGTGTCCACCTTTATGTGTCATCCAGCTGTGGGTCTAGATATGGTCAATCCAGTTTGCGTCACAGCCCCTGAATGAATTTTGTAAGAATTTCTCTGTCTTTCACTGTCTTTGTTTCATGGGTTTATAAAAGTAATTTATTTTTATAATGGGGTTTAGCTGCTTATCACAGCTTTCTTTATGCGGCTTTACACCCACTTGACTCACTTCCAGAGAGATATCAATACATAAGTTTTAAGATTCTCACTAGTCAGATATATTCTTGTGCGGTGAATAGGGGGTGTTGAGTCCAGTTCACTGAGCAAGGAGTAGGTCTTGTCTATTACATATTGGGTGTATGGAACGGTATCTGAGCTAATTTGAAACCCTTGTTTTATGCATCACCCCACGTCACCTTTCCCGTTAAGCAGCCATAGTGTGTTTTCTAAACGTGTGACTCTGTTCTGTTTTGTAATTCAGTTCAAGTGTAGCGGTTTTCACATTCCCTATATAAGTGATAGCTTTTGATAAGTGTCTTTTTCTGTGTGACTTATTTCCCTTAGAATCATCGTACCTAAGTCCACCCATCTTGCGTCTACTGGCCTTATGACATTGATTTCATGGCAGAGTGATATTCCATTGTATATAAGAACCACAACTTCTTTATCCATTTTTCTCTTTCCTGGGATATTTAAGGTGTCATGAAGTGGAGGTTCTTGTCAACAGAGCAGCCCTAAACTTTGGGGTGCCTGTGTCTTGCTGATTTTTAGTTTTCCCAATTTATACGCCCATGAGTGGACGTGCCCTATGCTCCCTAAGCTGTGTTTTCTCGATATTTCAGGACACACCGTACACTTCTCCAGAGTGGCTGTTGGCAATTTACATCCCGCCCATCAGCGTAGCAAGGCTCCCATTTCTCCATGGCCTGTCCTGCATTTGTGGTTTTGACACTTTTTTCAGCATGGCCCTTTGGACCGATGGGAAGCAAGACTTCTTTGTAGCGCTGATTTGCCTTTCCAGGTTGCTTGGTTGGCCAAAAAGAGCGTATGAGGTTTTTCCTGAATATATTCAGGAAAAAACGCATACGCCCTTTTTGGCCAAGGGCATCATTGTCGACGTTTTGCCGCTTTTCATGTGCTTTAAAGGCGATTCGAATCTACCTCCTGAAACCAGTTTCCTGCAATTTTGCCTTGCTTTCAAATCCTCTTCGTTGCCTTCCCTCAATATATTTGTGGACGAGAGTTATCATTTATAACTCTGCAGGTTTGTGAATTGCAGTGCCTATGTGCTCCATTTTTCAACTGGCTTTTTTGGGAGCTGGCCGCAGAAGCGCGGGATTGCCTCAGGCCCTATTCTGGTTCCGGGCGGTAGGCTGAGCCTGTGGTTAATTCTTCTTCCTGATGGGAAAATAGAGTGACCTGTGCCTGTCCCAACACGTAGATCTAGTCTCTCATTGGTTGCCCCTCTTCCCATTCATCCTTAGGACAAATTGCAACCTGTATGGAACAGGAGGTTAAAGGTGCTGATTCTCCAAGTAGGGAGATTGCTAGTAAAGTAGCTGGAATGGCGAACCCGAGCACACGGAGTTGAGAAATGAGGTGCATTTTAGAAACTTTCCCAATCACATGGTGTACCATCTTCTGGGTTTCTCATGCATGTTTTCGATGCAGGAAGATGCCCTTGAACCTGGAGATTTGGGACCCATGGGATGGGTACCACGCAGTATTACTTTAAAGGGTCTGCGTTTGCTCACCCAACCTCACCAAACCTGTGAGCCCCAAGAGTGTCCACCCTTAGGTCTCATCCACCTGTTGGTCTAGAATTGGTCAATCCAGGTTGCATCACGGCCCCTGAACGAATTGTGTAAGAACTTCTCTCTCTTTCACTGTCTTTGTTTTACGGGTTTTTACAAGTAATTTATTTTTATAATGGGGTTTAGCTGCTTTTCACGGCTGTGTTTATGCGGCTTTACACCCACTTGACACACTTCCAGAGAAATATCAATACATAGGTTTTAAGATTCTCATTAGTCAGATATATACTTGTGCGGTGAATAGGGGGTGTTGAGTCCAGTTCACTGAGCAAGGAGTAGGTCTTGTCTATGACATATTGGGTGTATGTAACGGTATCTGTGCTAATGTGAAACCCTTGTTTTATGCATCACCCCACCTCACCTTTCCCGTTAAGCAGCCATAGTGTGTTTTCTAAACGTGTGACTCTCTTCTGTTTTGTAATTCAGTTCAAGTGTAGCGGTTTTTACATTCCCTCTATAAGTGATAGCTTATGATAAGTGTCTATTTCTGTGTGACTTATTTCACTTAGAATCGTCGTACCTAAATCCACTCATCATGATGCTACTAGCCTTAAGACATTGATTTCATGGCTGAGTGATATTCCATTGTACATAAGGACCACAACTTCTTTATCCATTTTTCTCTTTCCTGGGATATTTAAGGTGTCATGAAGTGGAGTTTCTTGTCAACAGAGCAGCCCTAAACTTTGGGGTGCCTGTGTCTTGCTGATTTTTAGTTTTCCCAATTTATACGCCCATAAGTGGACGTGCCCTATGCTCCCTAAGCTGTGTTTTTTCGATGTTTCAGGATACACCGTACACTTCTCCAGAGTGGTTGTTGGCAATTTACATTCCGCCCATCAGTGTAGCAAGGCTTCCATTTCTCAATGGCCTGTCCTGCTTTTGTGGTTTTGACAGTTTTTTCAGCATGACCCTTTTGACCGATGGGAAGCGAGACTTCTTTGTAGCGCTGATTTGCCTTTCCAGGTTGCTTGGTTGGCCAAAAAGGGCGTATGCGTTTTTTCCTGAATATATTCAGGAAAAAACGCATACGCCCTTTTTGGCCAAGGGCATCATTGTCGACGTTTTGCCGCTTTTCATGTGCTTCAAAGGCGATTCGATTCTACCTCCTGAAATCTGTTTCCTGCAATTCTGACTTGCTTATAAATCCTCTTCCTTGCCTTCCCTCAATATATTTGTGGACGAGAGTTATCATTTATATCTCAGCAGGTTTGTGAATTGCAGTGCCCCTGAGCTCCATTTTTCAACTGTCTTTTTTGGGAGCTGGCCGCAAAAGCGCGGGATTGCCTCAGGCCCTATTCTGCTTCCGGGAGGCAGGCTGAGCCTGTGATTAATTCTTCTTCCTGATGGGAAAATAGAGTGACCTGTGCCTGTCCCAACACCTAGATGTAGTCTCTCATTGGTTGCCCCTCTTCCCATTCATCCTTAGGACAAATTGCAACCTGTATGGAACAGGAGGTTAAAGGTGCTTATTCTCCAAGTAGGGAGATTGCTAGTAAAGTAGCTGGAATGGCGAACCCGAGCACACGGAGTTGAGAAATGAGTTGCGTTTTAGAAACTTTCCCAATCACACCGTGTACCATCTTCTGGGTTTCTCATGCATGTTTTCGATGTAGGAAGATGCCCTTGAACCTGGAGATTTGGGAGCCATGGGATGGGTAGCACGCAGTATTACTTTAAAGTGTCTGCGTTTGCTCACCCAACCTCACCAAACCTCTCAGCCCCAAGAGTGTCCACCCTTATGTCTCATCCAGCTGTGGGTCTAGATATGGTCAATCCAGGTTGCGTAACAGCCCCTGAATGAATTTTGTAAGAATTTCTCTGTCTTTCATTGTCTTTGTTTCATGGGTTTTTAAAACTAATTTATTTTTATAATGGGGTTTAGCTGCTTTTCACAGCTGTGTTTATGCGGCTTTACACCCACTTGACTCACTTCCAGAGAGATATCAATACATAAGTTTTAAGATTCTCACTAGTCAGATATATTCTTGTGCGGTGAATAGGGGGTGTTGAGTCCAGTTCACTGAGCAAGGAGTAGGTCTTTTCTATTACATATTGGGTGTATGGAACGGTATCTGAGCGAATTTGAAACCCTTGTTTTATGCATCACCCCACGTCACCTTTCCCGTTAAGCAGCCATAGTGTGTTTTAAATATGTGACTCTGTTCTGATTTGTAATTCAATTCAAGTGTAGCGGTTTTTACATTCCCTCTATAAGTGTTAGCTTTTGATAAGTGTCTTTTTCTGTGTGACTTATTTCCCTTAGAATCGTCGTACCTAAGTCCACCCATCTTGCGTCTACTGGCCTTATGACATTGATTTCATGGCAGAGTGATATTCCATTGTACATAAGAACCACAACTTCTTTATCCATTTTTCTCTTTCCTGGGATATTTAAGGTGTCATGAAGTGGAGGTTCTTGTCAACAGAGCAGCCCTAAACTTTGGGGTGCCTGTGTCTTGCTGATTTTTAGTTTTCCCAATTTATACGCCCATGAGTGGACGTGCCCTATGCTCCCTAAGCTGTGTTTTCTCGATGTTTCAGGACACACCATACACTTCTCCAGAGTGGCTGTTGGCAATTTACATCCCGCCCATCAGCGTAGCAAGGCTCCCATTTCTCCATGGCCTGTCCTGCATTTGTGGTTTTGACACTTTTTTCAGCATGGCCCTTTTGACCGATGGGAAGCGAGACTTCTTTGTAGCGCTGATTTGCCTTTCCAGGTTGCTTGGTTGGCCAAAAAGTGCGTATGCAGTTTTTCCTGAATATATTCAGGAAAAAACGCATACGCCCTTTTTGGCAAAGTGCATCATTGTCGACGTTTTGCCCCTTTTCTTGAGCTTTAAATGCGATTCGAATCTACCTCCTGAAATCTGTTTCCTGCAATAATGCCTTGCTTTCAAATCCTCTTCGTTGCTTTCCCTCAATATATTTGTGGACGAGAGTTATCATTTATAACTCTGCAGGTTTGTGAATTGCAGTGCCCCTGAGCTCCATTTTTCAAATCGCTTTTTTGGTAGCTGGCCGCAAAAGCGCGGGATTGCCTCAGGCCCTATTCTGGTTCCGGCAAGCAGGCTGAGCCTGTGGTTAATTCTTCTTCCTGATGGGAAAATAGAGTGACCTGTGCCTGTCCCAACACCTAGATCTAGTCTCTCATTGGTTGCTCCTCTTCCCGTTCATCCTCAGGACAAATTGCAACCTGTACAGAACAGGAGGGTAAAGGTGCTGATTCTCCAAGAAGGGAGATTGCTAGTAAAGTAGCTGGAATGGCGAACCCGAGCACAAGGAGGTGAGAAATGAGGTGCATTTTAGAAACCTTTCCCGATCACACGGTGTACCATCTTCTGGGTTTCTCATGCATGTTTTCGATGCAGGAAGATGCCCTTGAACCTGGAGATTTGGGACCCATGGGATGGGTACCACGCAGTATTACTTTAAAGGGTCTGCGTTTGCTCACCCAACCTCACCAAACCTGTCAGCCCCAAGAGTGTCCACCCTTAGGTCTCATCCACCTGTTGGTCTAGAATTGGTCAATCCATGTTGCATCACGGCCCCTGAACGAATTGTGTAAGAACTTCTCTCTCTTTCACTGTCTTTGTTTTACGGGTTTTTACAAGTAATTTATTTTTATAATGGGGTTTAGCTGCTTTTCACGGCTGTGTTTATGCGGCTTTACACCCACTTGACACACTTCCAGAGAAATATCAATACATAGGTTTTAAGATTCTTACTAGTCAGATATATACTTGTGCGGTGAATAGGGGGTGTTGAGTCCAGTTCACTGAGCAAGGAGTAGGTCTTGTCTATTACATATTGGGTGTATGTAACGGTATCTGTGCTAATTTGAAACCCTTGTTTTATGCATCACCCCACCTCACCATTCCCGTTAAGCAGCCATAGTGTGTTTTCTAAACGTGTGACTCTGTTCTCTTATGTAATTCAGTTCAAGTGTAGCGTTTTTTACATTCCCTCTATAAGTGATATCTTATGATAAGTGTCTTTTTCTGTGTGACTTATTTCACTTAGAATCGTCGTACCTAAATCCACTCATCATGCTGCTACTAGCCTTATGATATTGATTTCATGGCTGAGTGATATTCCATTGTACATAAGTACCACAACTTCTTTACCATTTTTCTCATCCCTGGGATATTTAAGATGTACACAAGTGGAGGTTCTTGTAACCAGAGCATCCCTAAACTTTGGGGTGCCTGTGTCTTGTTGATTTTAATTTTTCCAATTTATACGCCCATGAATGGATGTGTCCTTTTCTCTCTAGCTGTGTTTTTTAGATGTTTTAGGAAACACCGTACCGTTCTCCAGAGTCGCCATTGGCAATTTACATCCCGACCATCAGTGTAACAATGCTCCCTTTCCTCCCTGGCCTCTCCTGTATTTTTTTTACACTTTTTTAGGAAGGCCCTTTTGACCGATGGGAAGTGAGACTTCTTTGTAGTGCTGCATTGCATTTCCGGCTTGCTTGGTTGGCCAAAAAGGGCCTATGCGTTTTTTCCTGAATTTATTCAGAAAAAAACACATATGCTCTTTTTGGCCATGTGCATCGTTGTCGACTTTTGGCCGCTTTTCATGTGCTTTAGGGGCTATTCGAATCTAACTCCTGAAATCTGTTTCCTGCAATTCTGCCTTGCTTTCCAATCCTGTTCATTGCCTTCCCTCAATATAGTTTTGGACGATAGTTATAATTTATAACTCTGCAGGTTTGTGAATTGCAGTGCCCCTGAGCTCCATTTTTCAACTCGCTTTTTTGGGAGCTGTCCGCAGAACCGCTGGTTTGCTTCTGGCCCTACTCTGGTTCCCGGTGGCAGGCTAAGCCTTTGCTTAATTCTTCTTCCTGATTGGAAATTAGAGTGACATGTGCCTGTCCGAACATCTAGGGCTTGGCTCTCCTTGTTTCTCCTCCTTCCCCTTCTTCCTTTGGAAAAATTCCAAATTTTGTGCAACTGGATGTTGAAGGTGCTGACATCCTCAGGTGGGGAGATTTTAAGGAAAAAGGCTGGAGGTGTGAACCCGACAACCAGGAAATTAGGAGTTTTGGTGCCTTTTCCAAAATCTCCCTGATCCCACCGTGTTCCATCTTCTGGGTGTCACAGGCATGTTTTAGCTGTAGGAAAGGTCCTGTGTATGTAAGGAGAACACCAGGGATTTTTCCAAATCAGTGTCTCCCCGAACTCCAATCTGGGGAATTTTTAAGCTACTGGTACATGTGTGTTCATTAAGGGACTTGGGCCGTAGGCAGAGTCCGAACTTTAGATGATTGAAGTCTTCAGGTTCAGAAACGCTCACCATCGGCCTCCTTTAGTTTCCATTTTATCTGTAGTTGATAGATGATGTCGATATAGATATCTATTGTATTTCAGATTATTTCCCCTTAGGGGTCATTACAAAATATTGAGTATAGTTCCCTGTGTTATACAGTAGTTCCTTGTTGATGATATATTTTATACATAACAGTGTGTATATGTTAATCTGAAACTGTTAATTTATCCCTCCTCCCACCTTTCCCCTTTGGTAATAAAAAATATAAGATTTTATACTTCTCAGAAATCTAGGAGCTGAAAGAGAGGTATCATTTTCAATGGAAAATCAGTCAAAACAAGGTTGAAACTTCAACCAAGATTATTAGATGTACATCCTTGGAAAGAAATCACTGCATTTCTCTACTGTTGACCTGACAAATAAGACAAACCCCTCAACTGAACTTGCTTATAATAAAGTGATGGAAATATCAAATGGAAGTGTTAGAAACATCTTATTTTACACGAGCCTTATACACTGCTCTATGTTAATTACAGTTTGGCTCGCACATCTGTTCTTTGAAGTTACAATGTTCTCAAATTCTGTTACTGATCCTGCAGAGTGGGCCCCAACAAGGGTCTCCCTGCCTAGTGTCATTGGAGCCAACAGATCGAGACTGACTTTGGTTCAGAAGCAAAGGAAAACTTTATATTATGATCAGAGAATGGAGAGGTGAGAGTGTGTGCTCCCCTGCGGGTTGTGGGCCGGGCTGCTGTGTAGAGATCCTGGCAGCGTCAGCGGGAGGGAGGGGGCGGAGCTCTCGAGGGCCGGGTTGGCTGGAGCTCAGGCTCTATGTCGCAGAGTCTGCACGGGGCCCCACGAGCTGAGGTGTCGGCCCAGCCATTTTGCACTAGGAAATCGGGTCTGAAGTGTCGGGTGTGGGACCTCTGCATGTGGAAACCTAGGAGCAAGTGAAATTAGACAAAGCACAAAGGAAAAAAATGGTTAGACTTTATTTTATTGCCCAGATTCTATTTTCATCTCCCAGGAATTTTTCATGGGCTTTGCCAGTGACAAAGCCCTCCTCTGCCTTTTGTCCCATTCCTCATTCTTGGGGTGCTGAGGGTGCAGACACCTCTTCTGTAAATGCTTCGTGCTGAGTTGGGTGTCCTCATACCCGGGGCGAGGGGGAGGACTTCTCCCAAGCAGCCTCCAGGTGAGGTTGATTGTCCCCAGGCCTCCTCCCTCACTGCTCGTCTGCCTGAGCACCAGCATTGGAAGTTTTATAGATTCTAATGACCTTTAAGGGTCCAGGAAAGAGATGTGCAGAGACGCTGGGGTGGGGGTGGGCCGTTTTACCCTGCTCCACATTGGTTCGGCCCCCTTAGGCTGACAGTTCCTGCTAGCCTAGATGCTCTGACCAGTACTCTGCGCTTTCTTCAGTTAGGCCACCTAATTAACGTACAAACAACACCAGGTGTCAGAGCCCTGCTTGCTCAACTCCCAGACAGTCCAGGGCTGGTGGTGATCCAGGACCTTGACGGCCACTCAGTCAACGGCCTTTTGAAGTAGCCAGGAGTACAGCCGGTCTCATTGGCCGCCGTCACCGCGGTGTCTGTAGGCTTTTCTATGGTGGCAGCGTTATTTACGGTTCCCCTGCCAAGTTTATTAGCTCCGCTCTGGGTGCAGTAAGTCCTGTAAGCAATAGTCTGCTCTTTTGGGACACACTCTTGTTGTTTTCTGAGAGAAGCTCCAGGTCAAGTGATGGTCAAACGAGTCGTCATGGGGGCCCATTGCTCCAGGTTTTCTCTCTGGAGGTTGGTGTTGGAGGGCCTCCTCACTCGAGGTCATTGTGCCCACGGAGCAATCCCTGCAACTTCAGGGCATGGTGGGTGGTTAGGATCACCAAGTGGCGTCCTTTTCCCTTAGGAGGGAGCTGGCCTTGCGGGCTGCTGATTTCCAGGTTTTTAGATACCCCCAGTATCCTGGTCGGATGGGGTGGCTGGCCAATGCCTGGAGGGCATTCTTGCATTGTTCCATTTCAAGTGGTCCCAGTTTTTGCACTAATACTCCAAGGGCGATTCGCCTTGGACCAGGAATGTAAAGGTCAAAGGGTTTAGCTAACTTAGGGAGGTCCAGGGCAAGGATCTGAACTGACTGCTCTTTCCATTCTTGAAAGGCCGCTTCTGGATTCTATTCAAAAGGATCATCATCTTTTCCTTTCAGTGTTTCATATAGAGGCCCAGCTATTAGACTGTAGTTAGGGATCCAGATGCAGCAAACCCCGGTCTCCCCAGGAACCCCTAAGCTGTCTTCTAGTTTCAGGAAGGGTGAGGCTGCAAATGGCTTCTTCCCTTTCCTGGGGTGGGCTTTTCCGACCTTCTGTGCGAATGAAGCCCAGGAAGGTCACCTTAGTTTGTGATATTTGAGCCTTTTTCTTGGACACCTTCTATCTTTTATTGGCTAGGTAGTTCAGAGGCCTCCTTAGTCGGGCTGGTGATCAGAATGTCATCTGCATATTGAAGGAGGGTTCCCTTCTCCAGAGGTAGATTTTTTAGGTCTTTAGCTAACGTTTCCCCAAAGATGGTGTGGGAATTTTTGAACCCCTGGGGCAGGACGGCCCAGCAGTATTGTTTTTGTTGTATGTTGAGTCCTGCCACTCACAGCCAAAATTTCTTGTGACTCTGGGACGAATGGAATACAGAAGAAGGCATCATTGAAGTCTAATACAGAATACCATGTCCTGGTGGATGGTAGAATGACCAGCAGGGTGTAGGAATTAGGAACTACTAGATGTATATCCTCTGTGGCTTCACTGACTGTCCTGGCGTCCTCTACCAGGTCCCCAGCAGCTCACGGGGCTCTTGTGGTCAGGTCCCTCCCAGGATATGGAGCTCACCTGGGCAGGTACCCAGCAGCCCACGGGGCTGTGGTGGTTAGGCCCCTCCCAGGATATGGAGCTCACCTGGGCAGGTACCCAGCAGCCCATGGGGCCATCATGGTCAGGCCCCTCCCAGGATATGGAGCTCACCTGGGCAGGTACGCAGCAGCCCACGGGGCTCTCGTGGGCATGCCCCTCCCTGGATATGGAGCTCCCGTGGACAGGTACCCCGACAGGGCTGGGCACACAGGAACTGTGCACATAGCCCTCATTGCAGAGCACCCCCAGCACACCTGTCACTCAGAGCTGACACAGAGCACCTCAGAGCAGAGCTTGAACTAATAAACAGCAGCTCCAACAGGTCTGTGACCCTAGGCTTCACTCTGTGCGGCCTCCCTCTGCCTGGTCTTCTAGGGGCTTCCACAGCAGCCGGGGCACCAGGCCTCTGTCTCCACCCACCACCCCTCCTCTCCCTGACTCCTGGGTTCCTCTCATTAGCAGAGGGTCTTCTTGAAGTTGTCTCCCACTCCTGGACCAGATAAAATGATTAGAAAACAAGCCAGGGCTGCCGCCCCTTATCTATCCTGACTCTCGGGACCCTACACCTGTTCCTTGGATCTGGCCGGTGCAGCAAGGCCCATTTTCTGCAAATCTGAGCCCCTGAGGGGCGAGGATTGGCTGACCTGGGCAGCCTGACCCGGCCGGCCAGCCCTTCCCAGGTGTGCCTGGGTTGAGGTCAATATAAACACCCCTCCAGGCAGCAAAAGCCTCTGCAGCTGTGCCTGACGCCATATTCTCTGCCCCGTCAGCAGTCTCGGGGTTGGGCTGGTGGGAGGCAGTAGGGCCCACGGCTCTATGAGTGGCCCGTTGTGACTGGGGCTCTACTGGACTTTCTGCAGGAGTTGCCGGGCTGCCACCTGCTAAAGAAGAGGATGTGTCACCCATACTTGCTGCTGGAATTTCTCCCCGGGCAGAGGTAAGGAAGGAAAAAAGCAGTGGGGGCCGGGACAGGAGGGGTACCTCAGGCAGGGAAATGGAAAGTTTCCAGACGAGCGCCCGGGGCCAGGACCATCCTGGCTGGCCTGCAGGCACCAAGTCGGCCTGCGTGCTGTCGCTGGTGTGACTCCAAGCCCCTTCCTCTAGTTTTTAGTCTTTGCACACATTCAGGTGTTTTACCTGGGAACGGTGGGAAAAGTTCAGCAGCAGCTGGCCTGGGGCTCAGCTCACGTTTAGTCAGAGACGCCTCCTCACCGTCCCCCAGCTTTGCAATGAGGACGCTCCTTGTGTGGGGGCTGCTGGCTGCATGGGAGATGATTCCCCACCTGTGACCAACTTAAGAATTGTTTACCACTGGAGCAAGTGCGCTGATAGGGTTTTCCTCTGTATGACCAGTGGGTTCAGTTTTTTTTTTTTTCTTTTTTGGTTCAAGGTAAGTTTTATTCCTCTTTTTGTATTTATGGATATAAGCATGGAAATCATTCATTCATATAAATACGTCGATGGGAAGGACAGAACTTTTTTTTCTGTTTTATTTTCTTAAGTATTATTTATTTTTTAATTTTTGAATTTATTTTATTCATTTTTTTATACAGCAGGCTCTTATTGGTTATCTATTTTATACATATAAGTGTATATATGTCAATCCCAGGGTCGCAATTCATCCCACCACCACCACCCTGCCACTTTCCCCCCTTGGTGTCCATACATTTGTTCTCTACATCTGTGTCTCTATTTCTGCCTTGCAAACCAGTTCATCTTTACCATTTTTCTAGGTTCTACATGTATGCGTTAATATACGATATTTGTTTTTCTCTTTCTGACTTACTTCACTCTGTATGACAGTCTCTAGATCTATCCACGTCTCTACAAATGACCCAATTTCATTCCTTTTTATGGCTGAGTAATATTCCATTTTATATATGTAGCACATCTTTTCCGTTCGTCTGTCTATGGGCATTTAGGTTGCTTCCATGACCTGGCTATTGTAAATAGTGCTGCAATGAATATTGTGGTGAATATGTCTTTTTGAATTATGGTTTTCTCTGGGTATATGGCCAGTAGTGGGATTGCTGGGTCATATGGTAATTCTATTTTTAGTTTTTTAAGGAACCTCCATACTGTTCTCCATAGTGACTGTATCAATTTACATTCCCACAAATAGTGTAAGAGGGTTCCCTTTTCTCCACACCCTCTCCAGCATTTGTTGTTTGTAGATTTTCTGATGATGCCCATTCTAACTCGTGTGAGGTGATACCTCATTGTAGTTTTGGTTTATATTTCTCTAATAATTAGTGATGTTGAGTAGCTTTTCATGTGTTTCTTGGTCATCTGTATGTCTTCTTGGGACAAATGTCTATTTACGTCATCTGCCCATTTTTGGATTGGTTTGTTTGTTTTTTTACTGTTGAGCTGCATGAGCTGTTTATATACATTGGAGATTAATCCTTTGTCCATTGATTCGTTTGCAAATATTTTCTCCCATTCTGAGGGTTGTCTTTTCGTCTTGTTTGTAGTTTCCTTTGCTTTGCAAAAGCTTTTAGGTTTCATTTGCTCCCATTTGTTTTTGTTTTTTTTTTTTTTTTTTTTTTATTCCATTACTCTAGGAGGTGGATCAAAAAATATCTTGCTGTGATTTATGTCAAAGAGTATTCTTCCTATGTTTTCCTCTAAGAGTTTTATAGTGTCCGGTCTTACATTTCGGTCTCTAATCCATTTGGAGTTTATTTTTTGTGTATGGTGTTAGGGAGTGTTCTAATTTCATTCTTTTACATGTAGCTGTCCATTTTTCCCAGCACCACTTATTGAAGAGACTGTCTTTTCTCCATTGTATACCCTTGCCTCCTTTGTCATAGATTAGTGTGCCATAGGTGTGTAGGTTTATCTCTGGGCTTTCTTTTTTTTTTTTTTTTTTTTACATCTTTATTGGAGTATAATTGCTTTACAATTGTGTGTTAGTTTCTGCTGTATAAAAAAGTGAATCAGCTATGCGTATACATATAACACCATATCCCCTCCCTCTTGCACCTCCCTCTCACTCCCTTATCCCACCCTTTTAGGTGGTCACAAAGCACAGAGCTGATCTCCCTGTGCTATGTGGCTGCTTCCCAGTAGCTATCAATTTTACATTTGGTAGTGTATATATGTCCATACCACTCTCTCACTTTGTCCCAGCTTACCCTTCCCTCTCCCCATGTCCTCAAGTCCTTTCTCTACGTCTGTGTCCTTAATCCTTTCCTGCCCCTACGTTCTTCATAAACTTTTTTTTTTTAGATTCCATATATATGTGTTAGCATACGGTATTTGTTTTTCTCTTTCTGACTTACTTCACTCTGTAGGACAGACTCTAGATCCATCCACCTCACTAAAAATAACTCAATTTCGCTTCTTTTTATGGCAGAATAATGTTCCATCGTATATATGTGCCACATCTTCTTTATCCATTTATCTGTTGATGGACACTTAGGTTGCTTCCATGTCCTGGCTATTGTAAATAGAGCTACAGTGAACATTGTGGTACATGACTCTTTTTGAATTATGGTTTTCTCAGGGTAAATGTCCAGGAGTGGGTTTGCTGGGTTGTATGGTAGTTCTATTTTTAGTTTTTAAGGAAGCCCCATACCGTTCTACCTAGTGGCTATATCAATTTACATTCCCACCAACAGTGCAAGAGGGTTCCCTTTTCTCCAATAAATGCCTCTCCAGCATTTACTGTTGGTAGATTTTTTGATGATGGCCATTCTGACTGGTGTGAGGTGATACCTCACTGTAGTTTTGATTTGCATTTCTCTAATGATTAGTGATGCTCAGCATCCTTTCATGTGTTTGTTGGCAACCTGTATATCTTCTTTGGAGAAATTTCTATTTAGGTCTTCTGCCCATTTTTGGATTGGGTTGTTTGGTTTTGTGATATTGAGCTACATGAGCTGCTTTTTGTAGATTAATCCTTTGCCATTTGCTTCATTTGAAAATATTTTCTCCCATTCTGATGGTTGTCTTTTCATCTTGCTTAAGTTTTCCTTTGCTGTGCAAAAGAATTTATGTTTCATTCGGTCCCATTTTTTAATTTTTGTTTTTATTTCCATTTCTCTAGGAGGTGGGTCAAAAAGGATCTTGCTGTGATTTATGTCATAGACTGTTCTGCTTATGTTTTCTTCTAAGAGTTTTATAGTGGCTGGTCTTATATTTAGGTCTCTAATCCATTTTGAGTTACTTTTGTGTATGGTGTTAGGGAGTGTACTAATTTCATTCTTTTACATGTAGCTGTCGAGTTTTCCCAGCACCACTTACTGAAGACACTGTCTTTTCTCCATTGTATACCCTTGCCTCCTTTGTCATAGATTAGTTAACCACAGGTACGTGGGTTTATCTCTGTGCTTTCTATCCTTTTCTATTGACCTATATTTCTGTGTTTGTGTCAGTACCATATTATCTTGATTACTGTAGCTTTGTAATATAGTCTGAAGTCTGGAAGTCTGATTCCTCCAGCTCTTTTTTTTTCCCCCTCAAGACTGCTTTGGCTATCCAGGGTCTTTTGTGTCTCCCTACAAATTTTAAGATTTTTTTTTTCTTGTTCTGTAGAAAATGCCAAAGGTATTTTGATCGGGATTGCATTGAATCTGTAGATTGCTTTGGGTAGTATAGTCATTTTCACAATATTGATTCTTCTAATCCAAGGACATGGTATATGTCTCCATCTGTTTATATCATCTTTGATTTCTTTCATCAGTGTCTTATAGTTTTCTGAGTACAGGTCTTTTACTTCCTTAGGTAGGTTTATTCCTAGGTATTTTATTCTTTTTGTTGCAGTGGTAATGGGATTGTTTCCTTAATTTCTCTTTCTGATCTTTCATTGTTAGTGTATAGGAATGCAAGCAATTTTTGTGCATTAATTTTGTATCCTGCAACTTTACCAAATTCATTGATTAGCTCCAGTGGTTTTCTGGTGGCATCTTTAAGATTCTCTATCTATGATATCATGTCATCTGCAAACAGTGACAATTTTACTTCTTCTTTTCCGTTTTGTATTCCTTTTATTTCTTTTTCTTCTCTGATTGCCATGGCTAGGACTTCCAAAACTATGTTGAATAGCAGTGGTGAGAGTGGACATCCTCGTCTTGTTCCTGATCTTAGAGGAAACGCTTTCAGTTTTTCACCATTGAGAATGCTGTTTGCTGTGGGTTTGTCATATATGGCCTTTATTATGTTGAGGTAGTTTCCGTCTATGCCCACACTCTGCAGAGTTTTTATCGTAAATGAGTGTTGAATTTTCTCAAAATCTTTTCCTTCATCTATTGAGATGACCATATGGTTTTATTCTACAATTTGTTAATATGGTGTATCACATTGATTTGTGTATATTGAAGAATCCTTGCATCCCTGGGATAAACCCCACTTGATCATGGTGTATGATCCTTTTAATGTGTTGTTCGATTCTGTTTGCTAGTATTTTGTTGAGGATTTTTGCATCTATATTCATCAGGGATATTGGTCTATAATTTTCTTTCCTTGTAGTATCTCTGTCTGATTTTGGTATCAGGGTGATGGTGGTCTCATAGAATGAGTTTGGGAGTGTTCCTTCCCCTGCAATTGTTTTGAAGAATTTGAGAAGGTTGGGTGTTAGCTCTTCTCTAAATGTTTGATAGAATTCACCTGTAATGCCATCTGGTTCTGGACTTTTGTTTGTTGGAAGATTTTTAATCACAGTTTCAATTTCATTGCTTGTGATAGGTTTGTTCATATTTTCTATTTCTTCCTGGTTCAGTCTTAGAAGGTTATACCTTTCTAAGAATTTGTCCATTTCTTCCAGATTGTCCATTTTATTGGCACAGAGTTGCTTGTAGTAGTCTCTTAGGATGCTTTGTATTCCTGTGGTGTCTGTTGTAACTTCTCCTTTTTCACTTCTAATTTTGTTGATTTGCGTCCTCTCCCTCTTTTTCTTGAGTGTGGCTAAAGGTTGATCATTTTTGCTTATCTTCTCAAAGAACCAGCTTTTAGTTTTGATGATCTTTGCTTCCGTTTTCTTTGTTTCTATTTCATTTATTTCTGCTCTGATCTTTAGGATTTCTTTCCTTCTACTAACTTTGGGTTTTGTTCTTCTTTCTCTAGTTCCTCTAGGTGTAAGGTTAGATTGTTTATTTGAGATTTTTCTTGTTTCTTGAGGTAGGCTTGTATTGCTATAAACTTCCCTCTTAGAACTCCTTTTGCTGCATCCCATAGGTTTTGGATCATCGTGTTTTTGTTGTCATTTGTCTCTAGGTAGTTTTTGATTTCCCCTTTGATTTCTTCAGTGATCTCTTGGTTATTTAGTAACGTATTGTTTAGCCTCCATGTGTTTGTGTTTTTTACAGTTTTTTCTGTGTAATTGATTTCTAATCTCATAGCATTGTGGTCGGAACAGCTGCTTGATATGATTTCAGTTTTCTTAAATTTACTGAGGCTTTATCTGTGACCCAAGATGTGATCTATCCTGGAGAATGTTCCGTGTGCAGTTGAGAAGAACGTGTAATCTGCTGTTTTTGGATGGAATGTCCTATAAATATCAATGAACTCTATCTGGTCTATTGTGTCATTTAAAGCTTGTGTTTCCTTATTAATTTTCTGTCTGGCTGATCTCCACTGGTGTAAGTGAGCTGTTAAAGTCCCCCGCTATTATTGTGTTACTGTCGATTTCCTCTTTTATAGCTGTTAGCAGTTGCCTTATACATTGAGGTGCTCCTATGTTGGGTACATATATATTTATAATTGTTATATCTTCTTCTTGGATTGATCCCTTGACCATTATGTAGTGTCTTTCCTTGTCTCTTGTAACATTCTTTATTTTAAAGTCTATTTTATCTGATATGAGTATTGCTACTCCAGCTTTCTTTTGATTTTCATTAGCATAGAATATATTTTTCCATCGCCTCACTTTCAGTCTGTATGTGTCCCTAGGTCTGAAATGGGTCTCTTGTAGACAGCATATATATGGGTCTTGTTTTTGTATCCATTCAGCCAGTCTATGTCTTTTGGATGGAACATTTAGTGCATTCACGTTTAAGGTAATTATCGATATGTATGTTCCTACTACTATTTTCTTAATTGTTATGGGTTTGTCTTGGTGGGTCCTTTTCTTCTCTTGTGTTTCCCACTTAGAGAAGTTCTTTTAGCATTTGGTGTAGAGCTGGTTGCATGGTGCTGAATTCTCTTAGCTTTTGCTTGTCTGTAAGGCTTTTGATTTCTCCATCAAATCTGAATGAGCTCTTTGCAGGGTGCAGTACCCTTGGTTGTAGGTTCTTCCCTTTCATCACTTTAAATTTATCATGCCACTTCCTTCTGGCTTGTAGATTTTCTGCTGAGAAATCAGCTGTTATCCTTATGGGATTTCCCTTGTATGTTATTTGTCATTTTTCCCTTGCTGCTTTCAATAATTTTTCTTTGTCGTTAATTTTTGTCAATTTGATTACTATGTGTCTTGTCATTTTTCTCCTTTGGTTTCTCCTGCCTGGGACACTCTGTGCTTCTGGACTTGGGTGGCTATTTCTTTTCCCATGCTAGGGAAGTTTTTGACCATAATCTCTTCAAATATATTCTCGGGTCCTTTCTCTCTCTCTTCTCCTTCTGGGACCCCTATAATGCGAATGTTGTTGCGTTTAATGTTGTCCCAGAGGACTCTTGGGGTGTCTTCATTTATTTTCATTCTTTTTCTTTATTCTGTTCCATGGCAGTGATTTCCACCTTTCTGTCTTCCAGGCCACTTATCCGTTCTTCTGCCACAGTTATTCTGCTACTGATTCCTTCTAGTGTATTTTTCATTTCAGTTATTACATTGTTCACCTCTGTTTGTTTGTTCTTTAATTCTTCTAGGTGTTTGTTCCTTAATTCTTCTAGGTCTTTGTTAAGCATTTCTTGTGTCTTCTCGATCTTTGCCTCCTTTCTTTTTCTAAGGTCTTGGCTCAACTTCACTATCATTATTCTGAATTCTTTTTCTGGAAGGTTCCCTATCTCCACCTCATTTCGTTTTTTTTTCTGGGGTTTTATCTTGTTCCTTGATCTGGTATAAAGTCCTCTGCCTTTTCATTTTGTTTATCTTTCTGTGAATGTGGTTTTCCTTCCACAGGCTGCAGAATTGTAGTTCTTCTTGCTTCTGCTGTCTGCTCTCTGGTGGATGAGTCTATCTTAGAGGCTTGTGCAAGCTTCCTGATGGGAGGGACTGGTGGTGGGTAGAGCTGGGTGTTGCTTTGGTGGGCAGAGCTTTAATCCGCTTGTCTACGGATTAAATAAAACTTTAATAAAAAGTTGAATCTGCTTGTCTGCTGATGCATGGGGCTGGGTTCCCTCCCTGTTGGTTGTTTGGCCTGAGGCGACCCAGCACTGTAGCCTACCTTGCTCTTGGTGGGGCTAATGGCGGACTCTGGGAGGGCTCACACCAAGGAGTATTTCCCAGAACTTCTGCTGCCAGTGTTGTTGTCCTCACGGTGAGCCACAGCCACAGCCACAAGCTGCCTCTGCAGGAGACCCTCTAAAAGTAGCAGGTAGTTCTGGTCATTCTCCTACGGGGTCACTGCTCCTTCCCCTGGGTCCTGATGTGCACACTACTTTGTGTGTGCCCTCCAAGAGTGGAGTATCTGAGTGGAGTTGAGACTCTGAGACTCTGTGTGGAGTCGCACAGACTCTGGGTCCTGTGAAGCTTCGATGTTTTGTGATTCTAGAAATCCTATAGGAGACGGTCCACAGCAGGTGAAGCTAATGTTGTCAGTAGAGGTGTTGAAGCCAAAGATCTGCAGTTCCGGCTATAGGTGCCGATGTACATACAGGACAAAATCATCTCGTGTGAATGTAGTTCAGGCATGTTTAAGATGAATGCAGTCATGTTAATGCCTACCATATTCTATCTTGAGCCTCTCCTCAGGGACCTCCTCCTCAGTTCCTGAGGCTCCTTTAAGTCATGTACAGGGGACTGGAGAGTGGGCTCTGTCCAGTCTGAGCCCTGAGTTACCCTGTGTGTATCTTAGGATACTTTGTATTTCTGTGGTGTCTGTTGTAACATCATCTCTTTCATTTCAGATTTATTTGGGCCCTCTCTTTTTTAACAAAACATACTACTGTTGTCTTTTATTCTTTACAGAAGTTTAATCAGTGTTTGATCTACTATCCTTACCCTATGTATACTTTTTGCAGTGAGATTTTTACTTTTCTTTGTTTCCTTGTTACTATCAATAATTAGTGAGACTTCTTTTAAGCTACCTTCAACATTGCTTATAAAGCTGCTTTATTAGTGATGACAGAGCCTTAATGGAAGTCATGTTCTGGTTGTAAATTAGAATGCAATGTGCCAGCACAAAGCCCCTTAAGTTTATGTCTCATTACTTCTTGTTCTTTTTTTAATTTAATTTTTATTTTTTGTCAGAGCAAATTTGATTAAAATGTTTTGTTTCTTCTAGGTGTGCAAGATGTGGTTCTTTTAAACATATACATATATCTATTCTTCTTTGGATCATTTTCCCATGTAGGTTATGACACCATGTTGAGTAGTCTTGTCTTGGTATTACGTAGGTCTTTGGTGATTACATATTTCACATGTGTTTCTATATCTATCTTAACCCCAATATCCTAATGTATCCAATCCTCACACCTTTCCATTTGGTGAACCCTAAGTTTGTTTAATGAATCTGTGATTGCATTTCTCTGTGGAAATATCTTCATTGGTATCAATTTTTAGCTAAGACCTATAAGTGATATTATAGGATATGTGTCTTTTGCTTTCTGACTTAGTACAATTTGCCTGATTAACTCAAGAATCATACACAGTGCTGCAAATGGCATTGTTTTGTTTTTTTCCCTGGCTAATATTCCATCTGTACGTGTACCAGTTATTCTTTGGCCACGCACCTCTTGATGGTCTATTTGGTTGCCTCCATGTCTTGGTTATTGTAATACTGCTGCAATGAACATTTGCTTGCCTGTGTCTTTCCAGTTCTATCTCCTTATGTTATAGGCCAAGGAGTGGGCTTGCTGTATCATATGGTAGCTCAGTGTGTACGTTTTAAAGGCACCACCATTCAGTTCTCATTAGTGGCTCTTTCCAGGTTATGTCCCACTTAAAATTGAGGGTATGCATTTCTCCAAAACACCTTCAATATTTATTGTTTGTAGTTTGCTTGCTGCTGGTTATTCTAACAGGTGCGAGCTGATACCTCTGTGTGGCTGAATTTGCATGTGTCCCATAATCTGTTGAAATTGATCTTTAAAGCATGCTCTTTTTATTTATCAAACTGTGATTACAGCTTAGTTCTTCAAATTGTTTTCTTAAAGTAAGTGTCACATTTTGAAAAGTTTTGGCCACTACCTCCCTCAAGACATTTTGAGGGCAGGTTTCATTTACAGCCCTAAAGTACTTGTTCATATGAAGTGACCATTAACACAGATTTTAAAGCTGCTTTTGCAGGTAACGGCCAGAGGGCGGCAGCCTATTTACGTTCCCCAATCTGGTAACTAGAGAAAGAGTCCTTCAGCTGCAAGAGTGTCCAGCTTTATTTCTCATCCAGCTGTGGGTCTAGATATGATCAAACAAGGTTGCATCACAGCCCAGGAACGAATTATGTAAAATTTCCTCTCTCTATCACTGTCTTATTTTTTTGGGTTTTTTAAAGTTATTTAATTTAAAATGGGGATACGCTACTTTTCACTGCTGTGTTTATGCCGCTTTACACCCACTTGACTCACTTCCAGACAGATATCAATACATAGGTTTTAAGATTCTTACTAGTCACATATATTCTTGTGCGGTGAATAGGGGGTGTTGAGTCCAGTTCACTGAGCAAGGAGTAGGTCTTGTCTATTACATATTGGGTGTATGGATCGGTATCTGAGCGAATTTGAAACCCTTGTTTTATGCATCACCACACCTCACCTTTCCCGTTAAGCAGCCATAGTGTGTTTTCTAAACGTGTGACTCTGTTCTGTTTTGTAATTCAGTTCAACTGTAGCGGTTTTTACATTCCCTCTATAAGTGATAGCTTATGATAAGTGTCTTTTTCTGTGTGACTTATTTCACTTAGAATCGTTGTACCTAACTCCACTCATCTTGCTTCTACTAGCCTTATGGCATTGATTTCATGTCTGAGTGATATTGCATTGTACATAAGGACCACAACTTCTTTATCCATTTTTCTCTTTCCTGGGATATTTAAGGTGTCATGAAGTGGAGGTTCTTGTCAACAGAGCAGTCCTAAACTTTGGGGTGCCTGTGTCTTGCTGATTTTTAGTTTTCCCAATTTATACGCCCATGAGTGGACGTGCCCTATGCTCCCTAAGCTGTGTTTTTTCGATGTTTCAGGACACACCGTACACTTCTCCAGAGTGTCTGTTGGCAATTTACATCCCGCCCATCAGCGTAGCAAGGCTGCCATTTCTCCATGGCCTGTCCTGCATTTCTGGTTTTGACACTTTTTGCAGCATGGCCCTTTTGACCGATGGGAAGCGAGACTTCTTTGTAGCGCTGATTTGAATTTCCAGGTTGCTTGGTTGGCAAAAAAGGGCGTATGCGTTTTTTCCTGAATATATTCAGGAAAAAACGCATACGCCCTTTTTGGCCAAGGGCATCATTGTCGACGTTTTGCCACTTTTCATGTGCTTTAAAGGCGATTCGAATCTACCTCCTGAAACCTGTTTCCTGCAATTCTGCCTTGCTTTCAAATCCTCTTCGTTGCCTTCCCTCAATATATTTGTGGATGAGAGTTATCATTTATAACTCTGCGGGTTTGTGAATTGCAGTGTGCCTGAGCTCCATTTTTCAACTCGCTTTTTTGGGAGCTGGCCGCAAAAGCACGGTATTGCCTCAGGCCCTATTCTGCTTCTGGGGGACAGGCTGAGCCTGTGCTTAATTCTTCTTCCTGATCGGAAAATAGAGTGACCTGTGCCTGTCCCAACACCTAGATCTAGTCTCTCATTGGTTGCCCCTCTTCCCTTTCATCCTCAGGACAAATTGCAACCTGTAGGGAACAGGAGGTTAAAGGTGCTGATTCTCCAAGTAGGGAGATTGCTAGTAAAGTAGCTGGAATGGCGAACCCGAGCACAAGGAGATGAGAAATGAGGTGCGTTTTAGAAACCTTTCAAAATCACACGGTGTACCATCTTCTGAGTTTCTCATGCATGTTTTCGATGTAGGAAGATGCCCTTGAACCTGGAGACTTGGGACCCATGGGATGGGTACCACGCAGTATTACTTTAAAGGGTCTGCGTTTGCTCACCCAACCTAACCCAACCTTTCAGCCCCAAGAGTGTCCACCCTTATGTCTCATCCAGCTGTGCATGTAGATATGGTCAATCCAGGTTGCATCACAGCCTCTGAACGAATTTTGTAAGAATTTCTCTCTCTTTCACTGTCTTTGTTTTACGGGTTTTTAAAAGTAATTTATTTTTATAATGGGGTTAAGCTGCTTTTCACGGCTGTGTTTATGCGGCTTTACACCCACTTGACTCACTTCCAGACATATATCAATACATAGGTTTTAAGATTCTTACTAGTCACATATATTCTTGTGCGGTGAATAGGGGATGTTGAGTCCAGTTCACTGAGCAAGGAGTAGGTCTTGTCTATTACATATTGGGTGTAAGGAACGGTATCTGAGCGAATTTGAAACCCTTGTTTTATACATCACCCCACCTCACCTTTCCCGTTAAGCAGCCATAGTGTGTTTTCTAAACGTGTGACTCTGTTCTGTTTTTTAATTCAGTTCAAGTGTAGCGGTTTTTACATTCCCTCTATAAGTGATAGCTTATGATAAGTGTATTTTTCTGTGTGACTTATTTCACTTAGAATCGTCGTACCTAACTCCACTCATCTTGCTTCTACTAGCCTTATGACATTGATTTCATGTCTGAGTGATATTCCATTGTACATAAGGACCACAACTTCTTTATCCATTTTTCTCTTTCCTGGGATATTTAAGTTGTCATGAAGTGGAGGTTCTTGTCAACAGAGCAGCCCTAAACTTTGGGGTGCCTGTGTCTTGCTGATTTTTAGTTTTCCCAATTTATACGCCCATGAGTGGACGTGCCCTATGCTCCCTAAGCTGTGTTTTTTCGATGTTTCAGGACACACCGTACACTTCTCCAGAGTGGCTGTTGGCAATTTACATCCCGCCCATCAGCGTAGCAAGGCTCCTATTTCTCCATGGCCTGTCCTGCATTTGTGGTTTTGACAATTTTTTCATCATGGCCCTTTGGACCGATGGGAAGCGAGACTTCTTTGTAGCGCTGATTTGCCTTTCCAGGTTGCTTGGTTGGCCAAAAAGGGCGTATGCGTTTTTTCCTGAATATATTCAGGAAAAAACGAATACGCCCTTTTTGGCCAATGGCATCATTGTCGACGTTTTGCCGCTTTTCATGTGCTTTAAAGGCGATTCGAATCTACCTCCTGAAACCTGTTTCCTGCAACTCTGCCTTGCTTTCAAATCCTCTTCGTTGCGTTCCCTCAATATATTTGTGGACGAGATTTATCATTTATAACTCTGCAGGTTTGTGAATTGCAGTGCCCATGTGCTCCATTTTTCAACTGGCTTTTTTGGGAGCTGGCCGCAGAAGCGCGGGATTGCCTCAGGCCCTATTCTGGTTCCGGGCGGCAGGCTGAGCCTGTGGTTAATTCTTCTTCCTGATGGGAAAATAGTGTGACCTGTGCCTGTCCCAACACCTAGATCTAGTCTCTCATTGGTTCCCCCTCTTCCCGTTCATCCTCAGGACAAATTGCAACCTGTAGGGAACAGGAGGTTAAAGGTGCTGATTCTCCAAGTAGGGAGATTGCTAGTAAAGTAGCTGGAATGGCGCACCCGAGCACAAGGAGATGAGAAATGAGGTGCGTTTTAGAAACCTTTCAAATTCACACGCTGTACCATCTTCTGGGTTCCTCATGCAAGTTTTCGATGTAGGAAGATGCCCTTGAACCTAGAGATTTGGGACCCATGGGATGGGTACCACGCAGTATTACTTTAAAGTGTCTGCGATGGCTCACCCAACCTCACCAAACCTCTCAGCCCCAAGAGTGTCCACCTTTATGTCTCATCCAGCTGTGGGTCTAGATATGGTCAACCCAGGTTGCGTCACAGCCCCTGAATGAATTTTGTAAGAATTTCTCTCTCTTTTACTGTCTTTGTTTCATGCGTTTTTAAAAATAATTTATTTTTATAATGGGGTTTAGCTGCTTTTCACGGCTGTGTTTATGCGGCTTTACACCCTCTTGACTCACTTCCAGAGAGATATCAATACATAGGTTTTAAGATTCTCACTAATCAGATATATTCTTGTGCGGTGAATAGGGGGTGTTGAGTCCAGTTCACTGAGCAAGGAGTAGGTCTTGTCTATTACATATTGGGTGTATGGAACGGTATCTGATCTAATTTGAAACCCTTGTTTTATGCATCACACCACCTCATCTTTCCCGTTAAGCAGCCATAGTGTGTTTTCTAAACGTGTGACTCTGTTCTCTTTTGTAATTCAGTTCAAGTGTAGCAGTTTTTACATTCCCTCTATAAGTGATAGCTTATGATAAGTGTCTTTTTCTGTGTGACTTATTTCACTTAGAGTCGTCGTACCTAAATCCACTCATCATGATGCTACTAGCCTTAAGACATTGATTTCATGGCTGAGTGATATTCCATTGTACATAAGGACCACAACTTCTTTATCCATTTTTCTCTTTCCTGCGATATTTAAGGTGTCATGAAGTGGAGGTTCTTGTCAACAGAGCAGCCCTAAACTTTGGGGTGCCTGTCTCTTGCTGATTTTTAATTTTCCCAATTTATACGCCCATGAGTGGAAGTGCCCTATGCTCCCTAAGCTGTGTTTTTTTGATGTTTCAGGCCACACCGTACACTTCTCCAGAGTGGTTGCTGGCAATTTACATCCCGCCCATCAGTGTAGCAAGGCTTCCATTTCTCAATGGCCTGTCCTGCTTTTGTGGTTTTGACAGTTTTTTCAGCATGGCCCTTTTGACCGATGGGAAGCGAGACTTCTTTGTAGCGCTGATTTACCTTTCCAGGTTGCTTGGTGGGCCAAAAAGGGCGTATGCGTTTTTTCCTGAATATATTCAGGAAAAAACGCATACGCCCTTTTTGGCCAAGGGCATCATTGTCGACGTTTTGCCACTTTTCATGTGCTTTAAAGGCGATTCGAATCTACCTCCTGAAACCAGTTTCCTGCAATTCTGCCTTGCTTTCAAATCCTCTTCGTTGCCTTCCCTCAATATATTTGTGGACGAGAGTTATCATTTATAACTCTGCAGGTTTGTGAATTGCAGTGCCCATGTGCTCCATTTTTCAACTGGCTTTTTTGGGAGCTGGCCGCAGAAGCACGGGATTGCCTCAGGCCCTATTCTGGTTCCGGGCGGTAGGCTGAGCCTGTGGTTAATTCTTCTTCCTGATGGGAAAATAGAGTGACCTGTGCCTGTCCCAACACCTAGATGTAGTCTCTCATTGGTTGCCCCTCTTCCCATTCATCCTTAGGACAAATTGCAACCTGTATGGAACAGGAGGTTAAAGGTGCTGATTCTCCAAGTAGGGAGATTGCTAGTAAAGTAGCTGGAATGGCGAACCCGAGCACAAGGAGATGAGAAATGAGGTGCGTTTCAGAAACCTTTCCCGATCAGACGGTGTACCATCATCTAGGTTTCCCATGCGTGTTTTCGATGTAGGAAGATGCCCTTGAACCTGGAGATTTAGGACCCATGGGATGGGTACCACACAGTATTACTTTAAGGGGTCTACGTTTGCTCACCCAACGTCACCAAACCTCTCAGCCCCAAGAGTGTCCACCCTTAGGTCTCATCCAACTGTGGGTCTAGATATGTTCAACCCAGGTTGCGTCACAGCCCCTGAAGGAATTTTGTAAGAATTTCTCTCTCTTTCACTGTCTTTGTTTTACGGGTTTTTAAAAGTAATTTATTTTTATAATGGGGTTTAGGTGCTTTTCATGGCTGTGTTTATGCGGCTTTACACCCACTTGACTCACTTCCAGAGAGATATCAATACATAGGTTTTAAGATTCTTACTAGTCAGATATATTCTTGTGCGGTGAATAGGGGGTGTTGAGTCCAGTTCACTGAGCAAGGAGTAGGTCTTTTCTATTACTTATTGGGTGTATGCAACGGTATCTGAGATAATTTGAAACCCTTGTTTTATGCATCACCGCACATCACCTTTCCCGTTAAGCAGCCATAGTGTGTTTTCTAAATGTGTGACTCTGTTCTGATTTGTAATTCAATTCAAGTGTAGCGGTTTTTACATTCCCTTTATAAGTGATAGCTTTTGATAAGTGTCTTTTTCTGTGTGACTTATTTCACTTAGAGTCGTCGTACCTAAATCCACTCATCATGCTGCTACTAGCCTTATGACATTGATTTCATGGCTGAGTGGTATTCCATTGTACATAAGGACCACAACTTCTTTATCCATTTTTCTCTTTCCTGGGATATTTAAGGTTTCCTGAAGTGGAGGTTCTTGTCAACAGAGCAGGCCTAAACTTTGGGGTGCCTGAGTCTTGCTGATTTTTAGTTTTCCCAATTTATACGCCCATGAGTGGACGTGCCCTATGCTCCCTAAGCTGTGTTTTCTCGATGTTTCAGGACACACCGTACCCTTCTCCAGAGTGGCTGTTGGCAATTTACATCCCGCCCATCAGCGTAGCAAGGCTCCTATTTCTCCATGGCCTGTCCTGCATTTGTGGTTTTGACACTTTTTTCAGCATGGCCCTTTGGACCGATGGGAAGCGAGACTTCTTTGTAGCGCTGATTTGCCTTTCCAGGTTGCTTGGTTGGCCAAAAAGGGCGTATGCGTTTTTTCCTGAATATATTCAGGAAAAAACGCATACGCCCTTTTTGGCCAAGGGCATCATTGTCGACGTTTTGCCGCTTTTCATGTGCTTTAAAGGCGATTCGAATCTACCTCCTGAAACCAGTTTCCTGCAATTCTGCCTTGCTTTCAAATCCTCTTCGTTGCCTTCCCTCAATATATTTGTGGACGAGAGTTATCATTTATAACTCTGCAGGTTTGTGAATTGCAGTGCCCATGTGCTCCATTTTTCAACTGGCTTTTTTGGGAGCTGGCCGCAGAAGCGCGGGATTGCCTCAGGCCCTATTCTGGTTCCGGGCGGTAGGCTGAGCCTGTGGTTAATTCTTCTTCCTGATGGGAAAATAGAGTGACCTGTGCCTGTCCCAACACCTAGATGTAGTCTCTCATTGGTTGCCCCTCTTCCCATTCATCCTTAGGACAAATTGCAACCTGTATGGAACAGGAGGTTAAAGGTGCTGATTCTCCAAGTAGGGAGATTGCTAGTAAAGTAGCTGGAATGGCGAACCCGAGCACAAGGAGATGAGAAATGAGGTGCGTTTCAGAAACCTTTCCCGATCAGACGGTGTACCATCATCTAGGTTTCCCATGCGTGTTTTCGATGTAGGAAGATGCCCTTGAACCTGGAGATTTAGGACCCATGGGATGGGTACCACACAGTATTACTTTAAGGGGTCTACGTTTGCTCACCCAACGTCACCAAACCTCTCAGCCCCAAGAGTGTCCACCCTTAGGTCTCATCCAACTGTGGGTCTAGATATGTTCAACCCAGGTTGCGTCACAGCCCCTGAAGGAATTTTGTAAGAATTTCTCTCTCTTTCACTGTCTTTGTTTTACGGGTTTTTAAAAGTAATTTATTTTTATAATGGGGTTTAGGTGCTTTTCATGGCTGTGTTTATGCGGCTTCACACCCACTTGACTCACTTCCAGAGAGATATCAATACATAGGTTTTAAGATTCTTACTAGTCAGATATATTCTTGTGCGGTGAATAGGGGGTGTTGAGTCCAGTTCACTGAGCAAGGAGTAGGTCTTTTCTATTACTTATTGGGTGTATGCAACGGTATCTGAGATAATTTGAAACCCTTGTTTTATGCATCACCGCACATCACCTTTCCCGTTAAGCAGCCATAGTGTGTTTTCTAAATGTGTGACTCTGTTCTGATTTGTAATTCAATTCAAGTGTAGCGGTTTTTACATTCCCTTTATAAGTGATAGCTTTTGATAAGTGTCTTTTTCTGTGTGACTTATTTCACTTAGAGTCGTCGTACCTAAATCCACTCATCATGCTGCTACTAGCCTTATGACATTGATTTCATGGCTGAGTGGTATTCCATTGTACATAAGGACCACAACTTCTTTATCCATTTTTCTCTTTCCTGGGATATTTAAGGTTTCCTGAAGTGGAGGTTCTTGTCAACAGAGCAGGCCTAAACTTTGGGGTGCCTGAGTCTTGCTGATTTTTAGTTTTCCCAATTTATACGCCCATGAGTGGACGTGCCCTATGCTCCCTAAGCTGTGTTTTCTCGATGTTTCAGGACACACCGTACCCTTCTCCAGATTGGCTGTTGGCAATTTACATCCCGCCCATCAGCGTAGCAAGGCTCCTATTTCTCCATGGCCTGTCCTGCATTTGTGGTTTTGACACTTTTTTCAGCATGGCCCTTTGGACCGATGGGAAGCGAGACTTCTTTGTAGCGCTGATTTGCCTTTCCAGGTTGCTTGGTTGGCCAAAAAGGGCGTATGCGTTTTTTCCTGAATATATTCAGGAAAAAACGCATACGCCCTTTTTGGCCAAGGGCATCATTGTCGACGTTTTGCCGCTTTTCATGTGCTTTAAAGGCGATTCGAATCTACCTCCTGAAACCTGTTTCCTGCAACTCTGCCTTGCTTTCAAATCCTCTTCGTTGCGTTCCCTCAATATATTTGTGGACGAGATTTATCATTTATAACTCTGCAGGTTTGTGAATTGCAGTGCCCATGTGCTCCATTTTTCAACTGGCTTTTTTGGGAGCTGGCCGCAGAAGCGCGGGATTGCCTCAGGCCCTATTCTGGTTCCGGGCGGCAGGCTGAGCCTGTGGTTAATTCTTCTTCCTGATGGGAAAATAGAGTGACCTGTGCCTGTCCCAACACCTAGATCTAGTCTCTCATTGGTTGCCCCTCTTCCCGTTCATCCTCAGGACAAATTGCAACCTGTAGGGAACAGGAGGTTAAAGGTGCTGATTCTCCAAGTAGGGAGATTGCTAGTAAAGTAGCTGGAATGGCGAACCCGAGCACAAGGAGATGAGAAATGAGGTGCGTTTTAGAAAACTTTCAAATTCACACGCTGTACCATCTTCTGGGTTCCTCATGCAAGTTTTCGATGTAGGAAGATGCCCTTGAACCTAGAGATTTGGGACCCATGGGATGGGTACCACGCAGTATTACTTTAAAGGGTCTGCGATGGCTCACCCAACCTCACCAAACCTCTCAGCCCCAAGAGTGTCCACCCTTATGTCTCATCCAGCTGTGGGTCTAGATATGGTCAACCCAGGTTGCGTCACAGCCCCTGAATGAATTTTGTAAGAATTTCTCTCTCTTTTACTGTCTTTGTTTCATGTGTTTTTAAAAATAATTTATTTTTATAATGGGGTTTAGCTGCTGTTCACGGCTGTGTTTATGCGGCTTTACACCCTCTTGACTCACTTCCAGAGAGATATCAATACATAGGTTTTAAGATTCTCACTAGTCGGATATATTCTTGTGCGGTGAATACGGGGTGTTGAGTCCAGTTCACTGAGCAAGGAGTAGGTCTTCTCTATTACATATTGGGTGTATGGAACGGTATCTGAGCGAATTTGAAACCCTTGTTTTATGCATCACCCCACCTCACCTTTCCCGTTAAGCAGCCATAGTGTGTTTTCAAAATGGGTGACTCTGTTCTGATTTGTAATTCAGTTCAAGTGTAGCGGTTTTTACATCCCTCTATAAGTGATATCTTTTGATATGTGTCTTTTTCTGTGTGACTTATTTCACTTAGAGTCGTCGTACCTAAATCCACTCATTATGCTGCTACTAGCCTTATGACATTGATTTCATGGCTGAGTGATATTCCATTGTATATAAGGACCACAACTTCTTTATCCATTTTTCTCTTTCCTGGGATATTTAAGGTGTCATGAAGTGGAGGTTCTTGTCAACAGAGCAGCCGTAAACTTTGGGGTGCCTGTGTCTTGCTGATTTTTATTTTTCCCAATTTATACGCCCATGAGTGGAAGTGCCCTATGCTCCCTAAGCTGTGTTTTTTCGATGTTTCAGGACACACCGTACCCTTCTCCAGAGTGGCTGTTGGCAATTTACATCCCGCCCATCAGCGTAGCAAGGCTCCTATTTCTCCATGGCCTGTCCTGCATTTGTGGTTTTGACACTTTTTTCAGCATGGCCCTTTTGACCGATGGGAAGCGAGACTTCTTTGTAGCGCTGATTTGCCTTTCCAGGTTGCTTGGTTGGCCAAAAAGGGCGTATGCGTTTTTTCCTGAATATATTCAGGAAAAAACGCATACGCCCTTTTTGGCCAAGGGCATCATTGTCGACGTTTTGCCGCTTTTCATGTGCTTTAAATGCGATTCGAATCTACCTCCTGAAACCTGTTTCCTGCAATTCTGCCTTGCTTTCAAATCCTCTTCGTTGCCTTCCCTCAATATATTTGTGGACGAGAGTTATCATTTATAACTCTGCAGGTTTGTGAATTGCAGTGCCCATGTGCTCCATTTTTCAACTGGCTTTTTTCGGAGCTGGCCGCAGAAGCGCGGGATTGCCTCAGGCACTATTCTGCTTCCCGGCGGCAGGCTGAGCCTGTGCTTAATTCTTCTTCCTGATGGGAAAATAGAGTGACCTGTGCCTGTTCCAACACCTACATCTAGTCTCTCATTGGTTGCCCCTCTTCCCGTTCATCCTCAGGACAAATTGCAACCTGTACAGAACAGGAGGTTAAAGGTGTTGATTCTGCAAGTAGGGAGATTGCTAGTAAAGTAGCTGGAATGGTGAACCCGAGCACAAGGAGATGAGAAATGAGGTGCGTTTTAGAAACCTTTCCCGATCACATGGTGTACCATCTTCTGGGTTTCTCATGCATGTTTTCAATGCAGGAAGATGCCCTTAAAACTGGAGATTTGGGACCCATGGGATGGGTACCACGCAGTATTACCTTAAAGGGTCTGTGTTTGCTCACCCAACCTCACCAAACCTGTCAGCCCCAAGAGTGTCCACCCTTAGGTCTCATCCAACTGTGGGTCTAGATATTTTCAATCCAGGTTGCATCACAGCCCCTGAACGAATTGTGTAAGAATTTCTCTCTCTTTCACTGTCTTTGTTTTACGGGTTTCTACAAGTAATTTATTTTTATAATGGGGTTTAGCTGCTTTTCACGGCTGTGTTTATGCGGCTTTACACCCACTTGACACACTTCCAGAGGGATATCAATACATAGGTTTTAAGATTCTCACTAGTCAGATATATACTTGTGCGGTGAATAGGGGGTGTTGAGTCCAGTTCACTGAGCAAGGAGTAGGTCTTGTCTATTACATATTGGGTGTATGGAACGGTATCTGATCTAATTTGAAACCCTTGTTTTATGCATCACACCACCTCATCTTTCCCGTTAAGCAGCCATAGTGTGTTTTCTAAACGTGTGACTCTGTTCTCTTTTGTAATTCAGTTCAAGTGTAGCAGTTTTTACATTCCCTCTATAAGTGATAGCTTATGATAAGTGTCTTTTTCTGTGTGACTTATTTCACTTAGAGTCGTCGTACCTAAATCCACTCATCATGATGCTACTAGCCTTAAGACATTGATTTCATGGCTGAGTGATATTCCATTGTACATAAGGACCACAACTTCTTTATCCATTTTTCTCTTTCCTGGGATATTTAAGGTGTCATGAAGTGGAGGTTCTTGTCAACAGAGCAGCCCTAAACTTTGGGGTGCCTGTCTCTTGCTGATTTTTAATTTTCCCAATTTATACGCCCATGAGTGGAAGTGCCCTATGCTCCCTAAGCTGTGTTTTTTCGATGTTTCAGGCCACACCGTACACTTCTCCAGAGTGGTTGCTGGCAATTTACATCCCGCCCATCAGTGTAGCAAGGCTTCCATTTCTCAATGGCCTGTCCTGCTTTTGTGGTTTTGACAGTTTTTTCAGCATGGCCCTTTTGACCGATGGGAAGCGAGACTTCTTTGTAGCGCTGATTTACCTTTCCAGGTTGCTTGGTGGGCCAAAAAGGGCGTATGCGTTTTTTCCTGAATATATTCAGGAAAAAACGCATACGCCCTTTTTGGCCAAGGGCATCATTGTCGACGTTTTGCCACTTTTCATGTGCTTTAAAGGCAATTCGAATCTACCTCCTGAAACCTGTTTCCTGCAATTCTGCCTTGCTTTCAAATCCTCTTCGTGGCCTTTCCTCAATATATTTGTGGACGAGAGTTATCATTTATAACTCTGCAGGTTTGTGAATTGCAGTGCCCATGTGCTCCATTTTTCAACTGGCTTTTTTGGGAGCTGGCCGCAGAAGCACGGGATTGCCTCAGGCCCTATTCTGGTTCCGGGCGGTAGGCTGAGCCTGTGGTTAATTCTTCTTCCTGATGGGAAAATAGAGTGACCTGTGCCTGTCCCAACACCTAGATGTAGTCTCTCATTGGTTGCCCCTCTTCCCATTCATCCTTAGGACAAATTGCAACCTGTATGGAACAGGAGGTTAAAGGTGCTGATTCTCCAAGTAGGGAGATTGCTAGTAAAGTAGCTGGAATGGCGAACCCGAGCACAAGGAGATGAGAAATGAGGTGCGTTTCAGAAACCTTTCCCGATCAGACGGTGTACCATCATCTAGGTTTCCCATGCGTGTTTTCGATGTAGGAAGATGCCCTTGAACCTGGAGATTTAGGACCCATGGGATGGGTACCACACAGTATTACTTTAAGGGGTCTACGTTTGCTCACCCAACGTCACCAAACCTCTCAGCCCCAAGAGTGTCCACCCTTAGGTCTCATCCAACTGTGGGTCTAGATATGTTCAACCCAGGTTGCGTCACAGCCCCTGAAGGAATTTTGTAAGAATTTCTCTCTCTTTCACTGTCTTTGTTTTACGGGTTTTTAAAAGTAATTTATTTTTATAATGGGGTTTAGGTGCTTTTCATGGCTGTGTTTATGCGGCTTTACACCCACTTGACTCACTTCCAGAGAGATATCAATACATAGGTTTTAAGATTCTTACTAGTCAGATATATTCTTGTGCGGTGAATAGGGGGTGTTGAGTCCAGTTCACTGAGCAAGGAGTAGGTCTTTTCTATTACTTATTGGGTGTATGCAACGGTATCTGAGATAATTTGAAACCCTTGTTTTATGCATCACCGCACATCACCTTTCCCGTTAAGCAGCCATAGTGTGTTTTCGAAATGTGTGACTCTGTTCTGATTTGTAATTCAATTCAAGTGTAGCGGTTTTTACATTCCCTTTATAAGTGATAGCTTTTGATAAGTATCTTTTTCTGTGTGACTTATTTCACTTAGAGTCGTCGTACCTAAATCCACTCATCATGCTGCTACTAGCCTTATGACATTGATTTCATGGCTGAGTGATATTCCATTGTACATAAGGACCACAACTTCTTTATCCATTTTTCTCTTTCCTGGGATATTTAAGGTTTTCTGAAGTGGAGGTTCTTGTCAACAGAGCAGGCCTAAACTTTGGGGTGCCTGAGTCTTGCTGATTTTTAGTTTTCCCAATTTATACGCCCATGAGTGGACGTGCCCTATGCTCCCTAAGCTGTGTTTTCTCGATGTTTCAGGACACACCGTACACTTCTCCAGAGTGGCTGTTGGCAATTTACATCCCGCCCATCAGCGTAGCAAGGCCCCTATTTCTCCATGGACTGTCCTGCATTTGTGGTTTTGACACTTTTTTCAGCATGGCCCTTTGGACCGATGGGAAGCGAGACTTCTTTGTAGCGCTGATTTGCCTTTCCAGGTTGCTTGGTTGGCCAAAAAGGGCGTATGCGTTTTTTCCTGAATATATTCAGGAAAAAACGCATACGCCCTTTTTGGCCAAGGGCATCATTGTCGACGTTTTGCCGCTTTTCATGTGCTTTAAAGGCGATTCGAATCTACCTCCTGAAACCTGTTTCCTGCAACTCTGCCTTGCTTTCAAATCCTCTTCGTTGCGTTCCCTCAATATATTTGTGGACGAGATTTATCATTTATAACTCTGCAGGTTTGTGAATTGCAGTGCCCATGTGCTCCATTTTTCAACTGGCTTTTTTGGGAGCTGGCCGCAGAAGCGCGGGATTGCCTCAGGCCCTATTCTGGTTCCGGGCGGCAGGCTGAGCCTGTGGTTAATTCTTCTTCCTGATGGGAAAATAGAGTGACCTGTGCCTGTCCCAACACCTAGATCTAGTCTCTCATTGGTTGCCCCTCTTCCCGTTCATCCTCAGGACAAATTGCAACCTGTAGGGAACAGGAGGTTAAAGGTGCTGATTCTCCAAGTAGGGAGATTGCTAGTAAAGTAGCTGGAATGGCGAACCCGAGCACAAGGAGATGAGAAATGAGGTGCGTTTCAGAAACCTTTCCCGATCAGACGGTGTACCATCATCTAGGTTTCCCATGCCTGTTTTCGATGTAGGAAGATGCCCTTGAACCTGGAGATTTAGGACCCATGGGATGGGTACCACACAGTATTACTTTAAGGGGTCTACGTTTGCTCACCCAACGTCACCAAACCTCTCAGCCCCAAGAGTGTCCACCCTTAGGTCTCATCCAACTGTGGGTCTAGATATGTTCAACCCAGGTTGCGTCACAGCCCCTGAAGGAATTTTGTAAGAATTTCTCTCTCTTTCACTGTCTTTGTTTTACGGGTTTTTAAAAGTAATTTATTTTTATAATGGGGTTTAGGTGCTTTTCATGGCTGTGTTTATGCGGCTTTACACCCACTTGACTCACTTCCAGAGAGATATCAATACATAGGTTTTAAGATTCTTACTAGTCAGATATATTCTTGTGCGGTGAATAGGGGGTGTTGAGTCCAGTTCACTGAGCAAGGAGTAGGTCTTTTCTATTACTTATTGGGTGTATGCAACGGTATCTGAGATAATTTGAAACCCTTGTTTTATGCATCACCGCACATCACCTTTCCCGTTAAGCAGCCATAGTGTGTTTTCGAAATGTGTGACTCTGTTCTGATTTGTAATTCAATTCAAGTGTAGCGGTTTTTACATTCCCTTTATAAGTGATAGCTTTTGATAAGTGTCTTTTTCTGTGTGACTTATTTCACTTAGAGTCGTCGTACCTAAATCCACTCATCATGCTGCTACTAGCCTTATGACATTGATTTCATGGCTGAGTGGTATTCCATTGTACATAAGGACCACAACTTCTTTATCCATTTTTCTCTTTCCTGGGATATTTAAGGTTTCCTGAAGTGGAGGTTCTTGTCAACAGAGCAGGCCTAAACTTTGGGGTGCCTGAGTCTTGCTGATTTTTAGTTTTCCCAATTTATACGCCCATGAGTGGACGTGCCCTATGCTCCCTAAGCTGTGTTTTCTCGATGTTTCAGGACACACCGTACCCTTCTCCAGAGTGGCTGTTGGCAATTTACATCCCGCCCATCAGCGTAGCAAGGCTCCTATTTCTCCATGGCCTGTCCTGCATTTGTGGTTTTGACACTTTTTTCAGCATGGCCCTTTGGACCGATGGGAAGCGAGACTTCTTTGTAGCGCTGATTTGCCTTTCCAGGTTGCTTGGTTGGCCAAAAAGGGCGTATGCGTTTTTTCCTGAATATATTCAGGAAAAAACGCATACGCCCTTTTTGGCCAAGGGCATCATTGTCGACGTTTTGCCGCTTTTCATGTGCTTTAAAGGCGATTCGAATCTACCTCCTGAAACCTGTTTCCTGCAACTCTGCCTTGCTTTCAAATCCTCTTCGTTGCGTTCCCTCAATATATTTGTGGACGAGATTTATCATTTATAACTCTGCAGGTTTGTGAATTGCAGTGCCCATGTGCTCCATTTTTCAACTGGCTTTTTTGGGAGCTGGCCGCAGAAGCGCGGGATTGCCTCAGGCCCTATTCTGGTTCCGGGCGGCAGGCTGAGCCTGTGGTTAATTCTTCTTCCTGATGGGAAAATAGAGTGACCTGTGCCTGTCCCAACACCTAGATCTAGTCTCTCATTGGTTGCCCCTCTTCCCGTTCATCCTCAGGACAAATTGCAACCTGTAGGGAACAGGAGGTTAAAGGTGCTGATTCTCCAAGTAGGGAGATTGCTAGTAAAGTAGCTGGAATGGCGAACCCGAGCACAAGGAGATTAGAAATGAGGTGCGTTTTAGAAACCTTTCAAATTCACACGCTGTACCATCTTCTGGGTTCCTCATGCAAGTTTTCGATGTAGGAAGATGCCCTTGAACCTAGAGATTTGGGACCCATGGGATGGGTACCACGCAGTATTACTTTAAAGGGTCTGCGATGGCTCACCCAACCTCACCAAACCTCTCAGCCCCAAGAGTGTCCACCCTTATGTCTCATCCAGCTGTGGGTCTAGATATGGTCAACCCAGGTTGCGTCACAGCCCCTGAATGAATTTTGTAAGAATTTCTCTCTCTTTTACTGTCTTTGTTACATGTGTTTTTAAAAATAATTTATTTTTATAATGGGGTTTAGCTGCTGTTCACGGCTGTGTTTATGCGGCTTTACACCCTCTTGACTCACTTCCAGAGAGATATCAATACATAGGTTTTAAGATTCTCACTAGTCGGATATATTCTTGTGCGGTGAATACGGGGTGTTGAGTCCAGTTCACTGAGCAAGGAGTAGGTCTTCTCTATTACATATTGGGTGTATGGAACGGTATCTGAGCGAATTTGAAACCCTTGTTTTATGCATCACCCCACCTCACCTTTCCCGTTAAGCAGCCATAGTGTGTTTTCAAAATGGGTGACTCTGTTCTGATTTGTAATTCAGTTCAAGTGTAGCGGTTTTTACATCCCTCTATAAGTGATATCTTTTGATATGTGTCTTTTTCTGTGTGACTTATTTCACTTAGAGTCGTCGTACCTAAATCCACTCATTATGCTGCTACTAGCCTTATGACATTGATTTCATGGCTGAGTGATATTCCATTGTATATAAGGACCACAACTTCTTTATCCATTTTTCTCTTTCCTGGGATATTTAAGGTGTCATGAAGTGGAGGTTCTTGTCAACAGAGCAGCCGTAAACTTTGGGGTGCCTGTGTCTTGCTGATTTTTATTTTTCCCAATTTATACGCCCATGAGTGGAAGTGCCCTATGCTCCCTAAGCTGTGTTTTTTCGATGTTTCAGGACACACCGTACCCTTCTCCAGAGTGGCTGTTGGCAATTTACATCCCGCCCATCAGCGTAGCAAGGCTCCTATTTCTCCATGGCCTGTCCTGCATTTGTGGTTTTGACACTTTTTTCAGCATGGCCCTTTTGACCGAAGGGAAGCGAGACTTCTTTGTAGCGCTGATTTGCCTTTCCAGGTTGCTTGGTTGGCCAAAAAGGGCGTATGCGTTTTTTCCTGAATATATTCAGGAAAAAACGCATACGCCCTTTTTGGCCAAGGGCATCATTGTCGACGTTTTGCCGCTTTTCATGTGCTTTAAATGCGATTCGAATCTACCTCCTGAAACCTGTTTCCTGCAATTCTGCCTTGCTTTCAAATCCTCTTCGTTGCCTTCCCTCAATATATTTGTGGACGAGAGTTATCATTTATAACTCTGCAGGTTTGTGAATTGCAGTGCCCATGTGCTCCATTTTTCAACTGGCTTTTTTCGGAGCTGGCCGCAGAAGCGCGGGATTGCCTCAGGCACTATTCTGCTTCCCGGCGGCAGGCTGAGCCTGTGCTTAATTCTTCTTCCTGATGGGAAAATAGAGTGACCTGTGCCTGTCCCAACACCTACATCTAGTCTCTCATTGGTTGCCCCTCTTCCCGTTCATCCTCAGGACAAATTGCAACCTGTACAGAACAGGAGGTTAAAGGTGTTGATTCTGCAAGTAGGGAGATTGCTAGTAAAGTAGCTGGAATGGTGAACCCGAGCACAAGGAGATGAGAAATGAGGTGCGTTTTAGAAACCTTTCCCGATCACATGGTGTACCATCTTCTGGGTTTCTCATGCATGTTTTCAATGCAGGAAGATGCCCTTAAAACTGGAGATTTGGGACCCATGGGATGGGTACCACGCAGTATTACCTTAAAGGGTCTGTGTTTGCTCACCCAACCTCACCAAACCTGTCAGCCCCAAGAGTGTCCACCCTTAGGTCTCATCCAACTGTGGGTCTAGATATTTTCAATCCAGGTTGCATCACAGCCCCTGAACGAATTGTGTAAGAATTTCTCTCTCTTTCACTGTCTTTGTTTTACGGGTTTCTACAAGTAATTTATTTTTATAATGGGGTTTAGCTGCTTTTCACGGCTGTGTTTATGCGGCTTTACACCCACTTGACACACTTCTAGAGGGATATCAATACATAGGTTTTAAGATTCTCACTAGTCAGATATATACTTGTGCGGTGAATAGGGGGTGTTGAGTCCAGTTCACTGAGCAAGGAGTAGGTCTTGTCTATTACATATTGGGTGTATGGAACGGTATCTGATCTAATTTGAAACCCTTGTTTTATGCATCACACCACCTCATCTTTCCCGTTAAGCAGCCATAGTGTGTTTTCTAAACGTGTGACTCTGTTCTCTTTTGTAATTCAGTTCAAGTGTAGCAGTTTTTACATTCCCTCTATAAGTGATAGCTTATGATAAGTGTCTTTTTCTGTGTGACTTATTTCACTTAGAGTCGTCGTACCTAAATCCACTCATCATGATGCTACTAGCCTTAAGACATTGATTTCATGGCTGAGTGATATTCCATTGTACATAAGGACCACAACTTCTTTATCCATTTTTCTCTTTCCTGGGATATTTAAGGTGTCATGAAGTGGAGGTTCTTGTCAACAGAGCAGCCCTAAACTTTGGGGTGCCTGTCTCTTGCTGATTTTTAATTTTCCCAATTTATACGCCCATGAGTGGAAGTGCCCTATGCTCCCTAAGCTGTGTTTTTTCGATGTTTCAGGCCACACAGTACACTTCTCCAGAGTGGTTGCTGGCAATTTACATCCCGCCCATCAGTGTAGCAAGGCTTCCATTTCTCAATGGCCTGTCCTGCTTTTGTGGTTTTGACAGTTTTTTCAGCATGGCCCTTTTGACCGATGGGAAGCGAGACTTCTTTGTAGCGCTGATTTACCTTTCCAGGTTGCTTGGTCGGCCAAAAAGGGCGTATGCGTTTTTTCCTGAATATATTCAGGAAAAAACGCATACGCCCTTTTTGGCCAAGGGCATCATTGTCGACGTTTTGCCACTTTTCATGTGCTTTAAAGGCGATTCGAATCTACCTCCTGAAACCAGTTTCCTGCAATTCTGCCTTGCTTTCAAATCCTCTTCGTTGCCTTCCCTCAATATATTTGTGGACGAGAGTTATCATTTATAACTCTGCAGGTTTGTGAATTGCAGTGCCCATGTGCTCCATTTTTCAACTGGCTTTTTTGGGAGCTGGCCGCAGAAGCACGGGATTGCCTCAGGCCCTATTCTGGTTCCGGGCGGTAGGCTGAGCCTGTGGTTAATTCTTCTTCCTGATGGGAAAATAGAGTGACCTGTGCCTGTCCCAACACCTAGATGTAGTCTCTCATTGGTTGCCCCTCTTCCCATTCATCCTTAGGACAAATTGCAACCTGTATGGAACAGGAGGTTAAAGGTGCTGATTCTCCAAGTAGGGAGATTGCTAGTAAAGTAGCTGGAATGGCGAACCCGAGCACAAGGAGATGAGAAATGAGGTGCGTTTCAGAAACCTTTCCCGATCAGACGGTGTACCATCATCTAGGTTTCCCATGCGTGTTTTCGATGTAGGAAGATGCCCTTGAACCTGGAGATTTAGGACCCATGGGATGGGTACCACACAGTATTACTTTAAGGGGTCTACGTTTGCTCACCCAACGTCACCAAACCTCTCAGCCCCAAGAGTGTCCACCCTTAGGTCTCATCCAACTGTGGGTCTAGATATGTTCAACCCAGGTTGCGTCACAGCCCCTGAAGGAATTGTGTAAGAACTTCTCTCTCTTTCACTGTCTTTGTTTTACGGGTTTTTAAAAGTAATTTATTTTTATAATGGGGTTTAGGTGCTTTTCATGGCTGTGTTTATGCGGCTTTACACCCACTTGACTCACTTCCAGAGAGATATCAATACATAGGTTTTAAGATTCTCACTAGTCAGATATATTCTTGTGCGGTGAATAGGGGGTGTTGAGTCCAGTTCACTGAGCAAGGAGTAGGTCTTTTCTATTACTTATTGGGTGTATGGAACGGTATCTGAGATAATTTGAAACCCTTGTTTTATGCATCACCGCACATCACCTTTCCCGTTAAGCAGCCATAGTGTGTTTTCTAAATGTGTGACTCTGTTCTGATTTGTAATTCAATTCAAGTGTAGCGGTTTTTACATTCCCTTTATAAGTGATAGCTTTTGATAAGTGTCTTTTTCTGTGTGACTTATTTCACTTAGAGTCGTCGTACCTAAATCCACTCATCATGCTGCTACTAGCCTTATGACATTGATTTCATGGCTGAGTGATATTCCATTGTACATAAGGACCACAACTTCTTTATCCATTTTTCTCTTTCCTGGGATATTTAAGGTTTTCTGAAGTGGAGGTTCTTGTCAACAGAGCAGGCCTAAACTTTGGGGTGCCTGAGTCTTGCTGATTTTTATTTTTCCCAATTTATACGCCCATGAGTGGACGTGCCCTATGCTCCCTAAGCTGTGTTTTCTCGATGTTTCAGGACACACCGTACACTTCTCCAGAGTGGCTGTTGGCAATTTACATCCCGCCCATCAGCGTAGCAAGGCCCCTATTTCTCCATGGACTGTCCTGCATTTGTGGTTTTGACACTTTTTTCAGCATGGCCCTTTGGACCGATGGGAAGCGAGACTTCTTTGTAGCGCTGATTTGCCTTTCCAGGTTGCTTGGTTGGCCAAAAAGGGCGTATGCGTTTTTTCCTGAATATATTCAGGAAAAAACGCATACGCCCTTTTTGGCCAAGGGCATCATTGTCGACGTTTTGCCGCTTTTCATGTGCTTTAAAGGCGATTCGAATCTACCTCCTGAAACCTGTTTCCTGCAACTCTGCCTTGCTTTCAAATCCTCTTCGTTGCGTTCCCTCAATATATTTGTGGACGAGATTTATCATTTATAACTCTGCAGGTTTGTGAATTGCAGTGCCCATGTGCTCCATTTTTCAACTGGCTTTTTTGGGAGCTGGCCGCAGAAGCGCGGGATTGCCTCAGGCCCTATTCTGGTTCCGGGCGGCAGGCTGAGCCTGTGGTTAATTCTTCTTCCTGATGGGAAAATAGAGTGACCTGTGCCTGTCCCAACACCTAGATCTAGTCTCTCATTGGTTGTCCCTCTTCCCGTTCATCCTCAGGACAAATTGCAACCTGTAGGGAACAGGAGGTTAAAGGTGCTGATTCTCCAAGTAGGGAGATTGCTAGTAAAGTAGCTGGAATGGCGAACCCGAGCACAAGGAGATGAGAAATGAGGTGCGTTTTAGAAACCTTTCAAATTCACACGCTGTACCATCTTCTGGGTTCCTCATGCAAGTTTTCGATGTAGGAAGATGCCCTTGAACCTAGAGATTTGGGACCCATGGGATGGGTACCACGCAGTATTACTTTAAAGGGTCTGCGATGGCTCACCCAACCTCACCAAACCTCTCAGCCCCAAGAGTGTCCACCCTTATGTCTCATCCAGCTGTGGGTCTAGATATGGTCAACCCAGGTTGCGTCACAGCCCCTGAATGAATTTTGTAAGAATTTCTCTCTCTTTTACTGTCTTTGTTTCATGCGTTTTTAAAAATAATTTATTTTTATAATGGGGTTTAGCTGCTTTTCACGGCTGTGTTTATGCAGCTTTACACCCTCTTGACTCACTTCCAGAGAGATATCAATACATAGGTTTTAAGATTCTCACTAGTAAGATATATTCTTTTGCGGTGAATACGGGGTGTTGAGTCCAGTTCACTGAGCAAGGAGTAGGTCTTCTCTATTACATATTGGGTGTATGGAACGGTATCAGAGCTAATTTGAAACCCTTGTTTTATGCATCACCCCACCTCACCTTTCCCGTTAAGCAGCCATAGTGTGTTTTCAAAATGGGTGACTCTGTTCTGATTTGTAATTCAGTTCAAGTGTAGCGGTTTTTACATCCCTCTATAAGTGATATCTTTTGATATGTGTCTTTTTCTGTGTGACTTATTTCACTTAGAGTCGTCGTACCTAAATCCACTCATCATGCTGCTACTAGCCTTATGACATTGATTTCATGGCTGAGTGATATTCCATTGTACATAAGGACCACAACTTCTTTATCCATTTTTCTCTTTCCTGGGATATTTAAGGTGTCATGAAGTGGAGGTTCTTGTCAACAGAGCAGCCGTAAACTTTGGGGTGCCTGTGTCTTGCTGATTTTTAATTTTCCCAATTTATACGCCCATGAGTGGAAGTGCCCTATGCTCCCTAAGCTGTGTTTTTTCGATGTTTCAGGACACACCGTACACTTCTCCAGAGTGGCTGTTGCCAATTTACATCCCGCCCATCAGCGTAGCAAGGCTCCTATTTCTCCATGGCCTGTCCTGCATTTGTGGTTTTGACACTTTTTTCAGCATGGCCCTTTTGACCGATGGGAAGCGAGACTTCTTTGTAGCGCTGATTTGCCTTTCCAGGTTGCTTGGTTGGCCAAAAAGGGCGTATGCGTTTTTTCCTGAATATATTCAGGAAAGAACGCATACGCCCTTTTTGGCCAAGGGCATCATTGTCGACGTTTTGCCGCTTTTCATGTGCTTTAAAGGCGATTCGAATCTACCTCCTGAAACCTGTTTCCTGCAACTCTGCCTTGCTTTCAAATCCTCTTCGTTGCCTTCCCTCAATATATTTGTGGACGAGAGTTATCATTTATAACTCTGCAGGTTTGTGAATTGCAGTGCCCATGTGCTCCATTTTTCAACTGGCTTTTTTCGGAGCTGGCCGCAGAAGCGCGGGATTGCCTCAGGCACTATTCTGCTTCCCGGCGGCAGGCTGAGCCTGTGCTTAATTCTTCTTCCTGATGGGAAAATAGAGTGACCTGTGCCTGTTCCAACACCTACATCTAGTCTCTCATTGGTTGCCCCTCTTCCCTTTCATCCTCAGGACAAATTGCAACCTGTACAGAACAGGAGGTTAAAGGTGTTGATTCTCCAAGTAGGGAGATTGCTAGTAAAGTAGCTGGAATGGTGAACCCGAGCACAAGGAGATGAGAAATGAGGTGCGTTTTAGAAACCTTTCCCGATCACATGGTGTACCATCTTCTGGGTTTCTCATGCATGTTTTCAATGCAGGAAGATGCCCTTAAAACTGGAGATTTGGGACCCATGGGATGGGTACCACGCAGTATTACCTTAAAGGGTCTGTGTTTGCTCTCCCAACCTCACCAAACCTGTCAGCCCCAGGAGTGTCCACCCTTAGGTCTCATCCAACTGTGGGTCTAGATATTTTCAATCCAGGTTGCATCACAGCCCCTGAACGAATTGTGTAAGAATTTCTCTCTCTTTCACTGTCTTTGTTTTACGGGTTTCTACAAGTAATTTATTTTTATAATGGGGTTTAGCTGCTTTTCACGGCTGTGTTTTTGCGGCTTTACACCCTCTTGACACACTTCCAGGGGGATATCAATACATAGGTTTTAAGATTCTCACTTGTCAGATATATACTTGTGCGGTGAAAGGGGGTGTTGAGTCCAGTTCACTGAGCAAGGAGTAGGTCTTGTCTATTACATATTGGGTGTATGGAACGGTATCTGATCTAATTTGAAACCCTTGTTTTATGCATCACACCACCTCATCTTTCCCGTTAAGCAGCCATAGTGTGTTTTCTAAACGTGTGACTCTGTTCTCTTTTGTAATTCAGTTCAAGTGTAGCAGTTTTTACATTCCCTCTATAAGTGATAGCTTATGATAAGTGTCTTTTTCTGTGTGACTTATTTCACTTAGAGTCGTCGTACCTAAATCCACTCATCATGATGCTACTAGCCTTAAGACATTGATTTCATGGCTGAGTGATATTCCATTGTACATAAGGACCACAACTTCTTTATCCATTTTTCTCTTTCCTGGGATATTTAAGGTGTCATGAAGTGGAGGTTCTTGTCAACAGAGCAGCCCTAAACTTTGGGGTGCCTGTGTCTTGCTGATTTTTAATTTTCCCAATTTATACGCCCATGAGTGGAAGTGCCCTATGCTCCCTAAGCTGTGTTTTTTCGATGTTTCAGGCCACACCGTACACTTCTCCAGAGTGGTTGCTGGCAATTTACATCCCGCCCATCAGTGTAGCAAGGCTTCCATTTCTCAATGGCCTGTCCTGCTTTTGTGGTTTTGACAGTTTTTTCAGCATGGCCCTTTTGACCGATGGGAAGCGAGACTTCTTTGTAACGCTGACTTGCCTTTCCAGGTTGCTTGGTTGGCCAAAAAGGGCGTATGCGTTTTTTCCTGAATATATTCAGGAAAAAACGCATACGCCCTTTTTGGCCAAGGGCATCATTGTCGACGTTTTGCCACTTTTCATGTGCTTTAAAGGCGATTCGAATCTACCTCCTGAAACCAGTTTCCTGCAATTCTGCCTTGCTTTCAAATCCTCTTCGTTGCCTTCCCTCAATATATTTGTGGACGAGAGTTATCATTTATAACTCTGCAGGTTTGTGAATTGCAGTGCCCATGTGCTCCATTTTTCAACTGGCTTTTTTGGGAGCTGGCCGCAGAAGCACGGGATTGCCTCAGGCCCTATTCTGGTTCCGGGCGGTAGGCTGAGCCTGTGGTTAATTCTTCTTCCTGATGGGAAAATAGAGTGACCTGTGCCTGTCCCAACACCTAGATGTAGTCTCTCATTGGTTGCCCCTCTTCCCATTCATCCTTAGGACAAATTGCAACCTGTATGGAACAGGAGGTTAAAGGTGCTGATTCTCCAAGTAGGGAGATTGCTAGTAAAGTAGCTGGAATGGCGAACCCGAGCACACGGAGTTGAGAAATGAGTTGCGTTTTAGAAACTTTCCCAATCACACCGTGTACCATCTTCTGGGTTTCTCATGCATGTTTTCGATGTAGGAAGATGCCCTTGAACCTGGAGATTTGGGACCCATGGGATGGGTACCACGCAGTATTACTTTAAAGGGTCTGCGTTTGCTCACCCAACGTCACCAAACCTCTCAGCCCCAAGAGTGTCCACCCTTATGTCTCATCCAGCTGTGGGTCTAGATATGGTCAATCCAGGTTGCGTCACAGCCCCTGAATGAATTTTGTAAGAATTTCTCTGTCTTTCACTGTCTTTGTTTCATGGGTTTTTAAAACTAATTTATTTTTATAATGGGGTTTAGCTGCTTTTCACAGCTGTGTTTATGCGGCTTTACACCCACTTGACTCACTTCCAGAGAGATATCAATACATAAGTTTTAAGATTCTCACTAGTCAGATATATTCTTGTGCGGTGAATAGGGGGTGTTGAGTCCAGTTCACTGAGCAAGGAGTAGGTCTTTTCTATTACATATTGGGTGTATGGAACGGTATCTGAGCGAATTTGAAACCCTTGTTTTATGCATCACCCCACGTCACCTTTCCCGTTAAGCAGCCATAGTGTGTTTTAAATATGTGACTCTGTTCTGATTTGTAATTCAATTCAAGTGTAGCGGTTTTTACATTCCCTCTATAAGTGATAGCTTTTGATAAGTGTCTTTTTCTGTGTGACTTATTTCCCTTAGAATCGTCGTACCTAAGTCCACCCATCTTGCGTCTACTGTCCTTATGACATTGATTTCATGGCAGAGTGATATTCCATTGTACATAAGAACCACAACTTCTTTATCCATTTTTCTCTTTCCTGGGATATTTAAGGTGTCATGAAGTGGAGGTTCTTGTCAACAGAGCAGCCCTAAACTTTGGGGTGCCTGTGTCTTGCTGATTTTTAGTTTTCCCAATTTATACGCCCATGAGTGGACGTGCCCTATGCTCCCTAAGCTGTGTTTTCTCGATGTTTCAGGACACACCATACACTTCTCCAGAGTGGCTGTTGGCAATTTACATCCCGCCCATCAGCGTAGCAAGGCTCCCATTTCTCCATGGCCTGTCCTGCATTTGTGGTTTTGACACTTTTTTCAGCATGGCCCTTTTGACCGATTGGAAGCGAGACTTCTTTGTAGCGCTGATTTGCCTTTCCAGGTTGCTTGGTTGGCCAAAAAGTGCGTATGCATTTTTTCCTGAATATATTCAGGAAAAAACGCATACGCCCTTTTTGGCAAAGTGCATCATTGTCGACGTTTTGCCCCTTTTCTTGAGCTTTAAATGCGATTCGAATCTACCTCCTGAAATCTGTTTCCTGCAATACTGCCTTGCTTTCAAATCCTCTTCGTTGCTTTCCCTCAATATATTTGTGGACGAGAGTTATCATTTATAACTCTGCAGGTTTGTGAATTGCAGTGCCCCTGAGCTCCATTTTTCAACTCGCTTTTTTGGTAGCTGGCCGCAAAAGCGCGGGATTGCCTCAGGCCCTATTCTGGTTCTGTCCAGCAGGCTGAGCCTGTGGTTAATTCTTCTTCCTGATGGGAAAATAGAGTGACCTGTGCCTGTCCCAACACCTAGATCTAGTCTCTCATTGGTTGCTCCTCTTCCCGTTCATCCTCAGGGCAAATTGCAACCTGTACAGAACAGGAGGGTAAAGGTGCTGATTCTCCAAGAAGGGAGATTGCTAGTAAAGTAGCTGGAATGGCGAACCCGAGCACAAGGAGGTGAGAAATGAGGTGCGTTTTAGAAACCTTTCCCGATCACACGGTGTACCATCTTCTGGGTTTCTCATGCATGTTTTCGATGCAGGAAGATGCCCTTGAAACTGGAGATTTGGGACCCATGGGATGGGTACCACGCAGTATTACTTTAAAGGGTCTGCGTTTGCTCACCCAACCTCACCAAACCTGTCAGCCCCAAGAGTGTCCACCCTTAGGTCTCATCCACCTGTTGGTCTAGAATTGGTCAATCCATGTTGCATCACGGCCCCTGAACGAATTGTGTAAGAACTTCTCTCTCTTTCACTGTCTTTGTTTTACGGGTTTTTACAAGTAATTTATTTTTATAATGGGGTTTAGCTGCTTTTCACGGCTGTGTTTATGCGGCTTTACACCCACTTGACACACTTCCAGAGAAATATCAATACATAGGTTTTAAGATTCTTACTAGTCAGATATATACTTGTGCGGTGAATAGGGGGTGTTGAGTCCAGTTCACTGAGCAAGGAGTAGGTCTTGTCTATTACATATTGGGTGTATGTAACGGTATCTGTGCTAATTTGAAACCCTTGTTTTATGCATCACCCCACCTCACCTTTCCCGTTAAGCAGCCATAGTGTGTTTTCTAAACGTGTGACTCTGTTCTCTTTTGTAATTCAGTTCAAGTGTAGCGGTTTTTACATTCCCTCTATAAGTGATAGCTTACGATAAGTGTCTTTTTCTGTGTGACTTATTTCACTTAGAGTCGTCGTACCTAAATCCACTCATCATGCTGCTACTAGCATTATGACATTGATATCATGTCTGATTGATATTCCATTGTACATAAGGACCACAACTTCTTTATCCATTTTTATCTTTCCTGGGATATTTAAGGTGTCATGAAGTGGAGGTTCTTGCAAACAGAGCAGCCCTAAACTTTGGGGTGCCTGTGTCTTGCTGATTTTTAGTTTTCCCAATTTATACGCCCATGAGTGGAAGTGCCCTATGCTCCCTAAGCTGTGTTTTTTCGATGTTTCAGGCCACACCGTACACTTCTCCAGAGTGGTTGCTGGCAATTTACATCCCGCCCATCAGTGTAGCAAGGCTTCCATTTCTCAATGGCCTGTCCTGCTTTTGTGGTTTTGACAGTTTTTTCAGCATGGCCCTTTTGACCGATGGGAAGCGAGACTTCTTTGTAGCGCTGATTTACCTTTCCAGGTTGCTTGGTCGGCCAAAAAGGGCGTATGCGTTTTTTCCTGAATATATTCAGGAAAAAACGCATACGCCCTTTTTGGCCAAGGGCATCATTGTCGACGTTTTGCCACTTTTCATGTGCTTTAAAGGCGATTCGAATCTACCTCCTGAAACCAGTTTCCTGCAATTCTGCCTTGCTTTCAAATCCTCTTCGTTGCCTTCCCTCAATATATTTGTGGACGAGAGTTATCATTTATAACTCTGCAGGTTTGTGAATTGCAGTGCCCATGTGCTCCATTTTTCAACTGGCTTTTTTGGGAGCTGGCCGCAGAAGCACGGGATTGCCTCAGGCCCTATTCTGGTTCCGGGCGGTAGGCTGAGCCTGTGGTTAATTCTTCTTCCTGATGGGAAAATAGAGTGACCTGTGCCTGTCCCAACACCTAGATGTAGTCTCTCATTGGTTGCCCCTCTTCCCATTCATCCTTAGGACAAATTGCAACCTGTATGGAACAGGAGGTTAAAGGTGCTGATTCTCCAAGTAGGGAGATTGCTAGTAAAGTAGCTGGAATGGCGAACCCGAGCACAAGGAGATGAGAAATGAGGTGCGTTTCAGAAACCTTTCCCGATCAGACGGTGTACCATCATCTAGGTTTCCCATGCGTGTTTTCGATGTAGGAAGATGCCCTTGAACCTGGAGATTTAGGACCCATGGGATGGGTACCACACAGTATTACTTTAAGGGGTCTACGTTTGCTCACCCAACGTCACCAAACCTCTCAGCCCCAAGAGTGTCCACCCTTAGGTCTCATCCAACTGTGGGTCTAGATATGTTCAACCCAGGTTGCGTCACAGCCCCTGAAGGAATTTTGTAAGAATTTCTCTCTCTTTCACTGTCTTTGTTTTACGGGTTTTTAAAAGTAATTTATTTTTATAATGGGGTTTAGGTGCTTTTCATGGCTGTGTTTATGCGGCTTTACACCCACTTGACTCACTTCCAGAGAGATATCAATACATAGGTTTTAAGATTCTCACTAGTCAGATATATTCTTGTGCGGTGAATAGGGGGTGTTGAGTCCAGTTCACTGAGCAAGGAGTAGGTCTTTTCTATTACTTATTGGGTGTATGGAACGGTATCTGAGATAATTTGAAACCCTTGTTTTATGCATCACCGCACATCACCTTTCCCGTTAGGCAGCCATAGTGTGTTTTCTAAATGTGTGACTCTGTTCTGATTTGTAATTCAATTCAAGTGTAGCGGTTTTTACATTCCCTTTATAAGTGATAGCTTTTGATAAGTGTCTTTTTCTGTGTGACTTATTTCACTTAGAGTCGTCGTACCTAAATCCACTCATCATGCTGCTACTAGCCTTATGACATTGATTTCATGGCTGAGTGATATTCCATTGTACATAAGGACCACAACTTCTTTATCCATTTTTCTCTTTCCTGGGATATTTAAGGTTTTCTGAAGTGGAGGTTCTTGTCAACAGAGCAGGCCTAAACTTTGGGGTGCCTGAGTCTTGCTGATTTTTAGTTTTCCCAATTTATACGCCCATGAGTGGACGTGCCCTATGCTCCCTAAGCTGTGTTTTCTCGATGTTTCAGGACACACCGTACACTTCTCCAGAGTGGCTGTTGGCAATTTACATCCCGCCCATCAGCGTAGCAAGGCCCCTATTTCTCCATGGACTGTCCTGCATTTGTGGTTTTGACACTTTTTTCAGCATGGCCCTTTGGACCGATGGGAAGCGAGACTTCTTTGTAGCGCTGATTTGCCTTTCCAGGTTGCTTGGTTGGCCAAAAAGGGCGTATGCGTTTTTTCCTGAATATATTCAGGAAAAAACGCATACGCCCTTTTTGGCCAAGGGCATCATTGTCGACGTTTTGCCGCTTTTCATGTGCTTTAAAGGCGATTCGAATCTACCTCCTGAAACCTGTTTCCTGCAACTCTGCCTTGCTTTCAAATCCTCTTCGTTGCGTTCCCTCAATATATTTGTGGACGAGATTTATCATTTATAACTCTGCAGGTTTGTGAATTGCAGTGCCCATGTGCTCCATTTTTCAACTGGCTTTTTTGGGAGCTGGCCGCAGAAGCGCGGGATTGCCTCAGGCCCTATTCTGGTTCCGGGCGGCAGGCTGAGCCTGTGGTTAATTCTTCTTCCTGATGGGAAAATAGAGTGACCTGTGCCTGTCCCAACACCTAGATCTAGTCTCTCATTGGTTGCCCCTCTTCCCGTTCATCCTCAGGACAAATTGCAACCTGTAGGGAACAGGAGGTTAAAGGTGCTGATTCTCCAAGTAGGGAGATTGCTAGTAAAGTAGCTGGAATGGCGAACCCGAGCACAAGGAGATGAGAAATGAGGTGCGTTTTAGAAACCTTTCAAATTCACACGCTGTACCATCTTCTGGGTTCCTCATGCAAGTTTTCGATGTAGGAAGATGCCCTTGAACCTAGAGATTTGGGACCCATGGGATGGGTACCACGCAGTATTACTTTAAAGGGTCTGCGATGGCTCACCCAACCTCACCAAACCTCTCAGCCCCAAGAGTGTCCACCCTTATGTCTCATCCAGCTGTGGGTCTAGATATGGTCAACCCAGGTTGCGTCACAGCCCCTGAATGAATTTTGTAAGAATTTCTCTCTCTTTTACTGTCTTTGTTTCATGCGTTTTTAAAAATAATTTATTTTTATAATGGGGTTTAGCTGCTTTTCACGGCTGTGTTTATGCAGCTTTACACCCTCTTGACTCACTTCCAGAGAGATATCAATACATAGGTTTTAAGATTCTCACTAGTAAGATATATTCTTTTGCGGTGAATACGGGGTGTTGAGTCCAGTTCACTGAGCAAGGAGTAGGTCTTCTCTATTACATATTGGGTGTATGGAACGGTATCAGAGCTAATTTGAAACCCTTGTTTTATGCATCACCCCACCTCACCTTTCCCGTTAAGCAGCCATAGTGTGTTTTCAAAATGGGTGACTCTGTTCTGATTTGTAATTCAGTTCAAGTGTAGCGGTTTTTACATCTCTCTATAAGTGATATCTTTTGATATGTGTCTTTTTCTGTGTGACTTATTTCACTTAGAGTCGTCGTACCTAAATCCACTCATCATGCTGCTACTAGCCTTATGACATTGATTTCATGGCTGAGTGATATTCCATTGTACATAAGGACCACAACTTCTTTATCCATTTTTCTCTTTCCTGGGATATTTAAGGTGTCATGAAGTGGAGGTTCTTGTCAACAGAGCAGCCGGAAACTTTGGGGTGCCTGTGTCTTGCTGATTTTTAATTTTCCCAATTTATACGCCCATGAGTGGAAGTGCCCTATGCTCCCTAAGCTGTGTTTTTTCGATGTTTCAGGACACACCGTACACTTCTCCAGAGTGGCTGTTGCCAATTTACATCCCGCCCATCAGCGTAGCAAGGCTCCTATTTCTCCATGGCCTGTCCTGCATTTGTGGTTTTGACACTTTTTTCAGCATGGCCCTTTTGACCGATGGGAAGCGAGACTTCTTTGTAGCGCTGATTTGCCTTTCCAGGTTGCTTGGTTGGCCAAAAAGGGCGTATGCGTTTTTTCCTGAATATATTCAGGAAAGAACGCATACGCCCTTTTTGGCCAAGGGCATCATTGTCGACGTTTTGCCGCTTTTCATGTGCTTTAAAGGCGATTCGAATCTACCTCCTGAAACCTGTTTCCTGCAACTCTGCCTTGCTTTCAAATCCTCTTCGTTGCCTTCCCTCAATATATTTGTGGACGAGAGTTATCATTTATAACTCTGCAGGTTTGTGAATTGCAGTGCCCATGTGCTCCATTTTTCAACTGGCTTTTTTCGGAGCTGGCCGCAGAAGCGCGGGATTGCCTCAGGCACTATTCTGCTTCCCGGCGGCAGGCTGAGCCTGTGCTTAATTCTTCTTCCTGATGGGAAAATAGAGTGACCTGTGCCTGTTCCAACACCTACATCTAGTCTCTCATTGGTTGCCCCTCTTCCCTTTCATCCTCAGGACAAATTGCAACCTGTACAGAACAGGAGGTTAAAGGTGTTGATTCTCCAAGTAGGGAGATTGCTAGTAAAGTAGCTGGAATGGTGAACCCGAGCACAAGGAGATGAGAAATGAGGTGCGTTTTAGAAACCTTTCCCGATCACATGGTGTACCATCTTCTGGGTTTCTCATGCATGTTTTCAATGCAGGAAGATGCCCTTAAAACTGGAGATTTGGGACCCATGGGATGGGTACCACGCAGTATTACCTTAAAGGGTCTGTGTTTGCTCTCCCAACCTCACCAAACCTGTCAGCCCCAGGAGTGTCCACCCTTAGGTCTCATCCAACTGTGGGTCTAGATATTTTCAATCCAGGTTGCATCACAGCCCCTGAACGAATTGTGTAAGAATTTCTCTCTCTTTCACTGTCTTTGTTTTACGGGTTTCTACAAGTAATTTATTTTTATAATGGGGTTTAGCTGCTTTTCACGGCTGTGTTTATGCAGCTTTACACCCTCTTGACACACTTCCAGGGGGATATCAATACATAGGTTTTAAGATTCTCACTTGTCAGATATATACTTGTGCGGTGAATAGGGGGTGTTGAGTCCAGTTCACTGAGCAAGGAGTAGGTCTTGTCTATTACATATTGGGTGTATGGAACGGTATCTGATCTAATTTGAAACCCTTGTTTTATGCATCACACCACCTCATCTTTCCCGTTAAGCAGCCATAGTGTGTTTTCTAAACGTGTGACTCTGTTCTCTTTTGTAATTCAGTTCAAGTGTAGCAGTTTTTACATTCCCTCTATAAGTGATAGCTTATGATAAGTGTCTTTTTCTGTGTGACTTATTTCACTTAGAGTCGTCGTACCTAAATCCACTCATCATGATGCTACTAGCCTTAAGACATTGATTTCATGGCTGAGTGATATTCCATTGTACATAAGGACCACAACTTCTTTATCCATTTTTCTCTTTCCTGGGATATTTAAGGTGTCATGAAGTGGAGGTTCTTGTCAACAGAGCAGCCCTAAACTTTGGGGTGCCTGTGTCTTGCTGATTTTTAATTTTCCCAATTTATACGCCCATGAGTGGAAGTGCCCTATGCTCCCTAAGCTGTGTTTTTTCGATGTTTCAGGCCACACCGTACACTTCTCCAGAGTGGTTGCTGGCAATTTACATCCCGCCCATCAGTGTAGCAAGGCTTCCATTTCTCAATGGCCTGTCCTGCTTTTGTGGTTTTGACAGTTTTTTCAGCATGGCCCTTTTGACCGATGGGAAGCGAGACTTCTTTGTAACGCTGACTTGCCTTTCCAGGTTGCTTGGTTGGCCAAAAAGGGCGTATGCGTTTTTTCCTGAATATATTCAGGAAAAAACGCATACGCCCTTTTTGGCCAAGGGCATCATTGTCGACGTTTTGCCACTTTTCATGTGCTTTAAAGGCGATTCGAATCTACCTCCTGAAACCAGTTTCCTGCAATTCTGCCTTGCTTTCAAATCCTCTTCGTTGCCTTCCCTCAATATATTTGTGGACGAGAGTTATCATTTATAACTCTGCAGGTTTGTGAATTGCAGTGCCCATGTGCTCCATTTTTCAACTGGCTTTTTTGGGAGCTGGCCGCAGAAGCACGGGATTGCCTCAGGCCCTATTCTGGTTCCGGGCGGTAGGCTGAGCCTGTGGTTAATTCTTCTTCCTGATGGGAAAATAGAGTGACCTGTGCCTGTCCCAACACCTAGATGTAGTCTCTCATTGGTTGCCCCTCTTCCCATTCATCCTTAGGACAAATTGCAACCTGTATGGAACAGGAGGTTAAAGGTGCTGATTCTCCAAGTAGGGAGATTGCTAGTAAAGTAGCTGGAATGGCGAACCCGAGCACACGGAGTTGAGAAATGAGTTGCGTTTTAGAAACTTTCCCAATCACACCGTGTACCATCTTCTGGGTTTCTCATGCATGTTTTCGATGTAGGAAGATGCCCTTGAACCTGGAGATTTGGGACCCATGGGATGGGTACCACGCAGTATTACTTTAAAGGGTCTGCGTTTGCTCACCCAACGTCACCAAACCTCTCAGCCCCAAGAGTGTCCACCCTTATGTCTCATCCAGCTGTGGGTCTAGATATGGTCAATCCAGGTTGCGTCACAGCCCCTGAATGAATTTTGTAAGAATTTCTCTGTCTTTCACTGTCTTTGTTTCATGGGTTTTTAAAACTAATTTATTTTTATAATGGGGTTTAGCTGCTTTTCACAGCTGTGTTTATGCGGCTTTACACCCACTTGACTCACTTCCAGAGAGATATCAATACATAAGTTTTAAGATTCTCACTAGTCAGATATATTCTTGTGCGGTGAATAGGGGGTGTTGAGTCCAGTTCACTGAGCAAGGAGTAGGTCTTTTCTATTACATATTGGGTGTATGGAACGGTATCTGAGCGAATTTGAAACCCTTGTTTTATGCATCACCCCACGTCACCTTTCCCGTTAAGCAGCCATAGTGTGTTTTAAATATGTGACTCTGTTCTGATTTGTAATTCAATTCAAGTGTAGCGGTTTTTACATTCCCTCTATAAGTGATAGCTTTTGATAAGTGTCTTTTTCTGTGTGACTTATTTCCCTTAGAATCGTCGTACCTAAGTCCACCCATCTTGCGTCTACTGGCCTTATGACATTGATTTCATGGCAGAGTGATATTCCATTGTACATAAGAACCACAACTTCTTTATCCATTTTTCTCTTTCCTGGGATATTTAAGGTGTCATGAAGTGGAGGTTCTTGTCAACAGAGCAGCCCTAAACTTTGGGGTGCCTGTGTCTTGCTGATTTTTAGTTTTCCCAATTTATACGCCCATGAGTGGACGTGCCCTATGCTCCCTAAGCTGTGTTTTCTCGATGTTTCAGGACACACCATACACTTCTCCAGAGTGGCTGTTGGCAATTTACATCCCGCCCATCAGCGTAGCAAGGCTCCCATTTCTCCATGGCCTGTCCTGCATTTGTGGTTTTGACACTTTTTTCAGCATGGCCCTTTTGACCGATTGGAAGCGAGACTTCTTTGTAGCGCTGATTTGCCTTTCCAGGTTGCTTGGTTGGCCAAAAAGTGCGTATGCATTTTTTCCTGAATATATTCAGGAAAAAACGCATACGCCCTTTTTGGCAAAGTGCATCATTGTCGACGTTTTGCCCCTTTTCTTGAGCTTTAAATGCGATTCGAATCTACCTCCTGAAATCTGTTTCCTGCAATACTGCCTTGCTTTCAAATCCTCTTCGTTGCTTTCCCTCAATATATTTGTGGACGAGAGTTATCATTTATAACTCTGCAGGTTTGTGAATTGCAGTGCCCCTGAGCTCCATTTTTCAACTCGCTTTTTTGGTAGCTGGCCGCAAAAGCGCGGGATTGCCTCAGGCCCTATTCTGGTTCTGTCCAGCAGGCTGAGCCTGTGGTTAATTCTTCTTCCTGATGGGAAAATAGAGTGACCTGTGCCTGTCCCAACACCTAGATCTAGTCTCTCATTGGTTGCTCCTCTTCCCGTTCATCCTCAGGGCAAATTGCAACCTGTACAGAACAGGAGGGTAAAGGTGCTGATTCTCCAAGAAGGGAGATTGCTAGTAAAGTAGCTGGAATGGCGAACCCGAGCACAAGGAGGTGAGAAATGAGGTGCGTTTTAGAAACCTTTCCCGATCACACGGTGTACCATCTTCTGGGTTTCTCATGCATGTTTTCGATGCAGGAAGATGCCCTTGAAACTGGAGATTTGGGACCCATGGGATGGGTACCACGCAGTATTACTTTAAAGGGTCTGCGTTTGCTCACCCAACCTCACCAAACCTGTCAGCCCCAAGAGTGTCCACCCTTAGGTCTCATCCACCTGTTGGTCTAGAATTGGTCAATCCATGTTGCATCACGGCCCCTGAACGAATTGTGTAAGAACTTCTCTCTCTTTCACTGTCTTTGTTTTACGGGTTTTTACAAGTAATTTATTTTTATAATGGGGTTTAGCTGCTTTTCACGGCTGTGTTTATGCGGCTTTACACCCACTTGACACACTTCCAGAGAAATATCAATACATAGGTTTTAAGATTCTTACTAGTCAGATATATACTTGTGCGGTGAATAGGGGGTGTTGAGTCCAGTTCACTGAGCAAGGAGTAGGTCTTGTCTATTACATATTGGGTGTATGTAACGGTATCTGTGCTAATTTGAAACCCTTGTTTTATGCATCACCCCACCTCACCTTTCCCGTTAAGCAGCCATAGTGTGTTTTCTAAACGTGTGACTCTGTTCTCTTTTGTAATTCAGTTCAAGTGTAGCGGTTTTTACATTCCCTCTATAAGTGATAGCTTACGATAAGTGTCTTTTTCTGTGTGACTTATTTCACTTAGAGTCGTCGTACCTAAATCCACTCATCATGCTGCTACTAGCATTATGACATTGATATCATGTCTGAGTGATATTCCATTGTACATAAGGACCACAACTTCTTTATCCATTTTTATCTTTCCTGGGATATTTAAGGTGTCATGAAGTGGAGGTTCTTGCAAACAGAGCAGCCCTAAACTTTGGGGTGCCTGTGTCTTGCTGATTTTTAGTTTTCCCAATTTATACGCCCATGAGTGGAAGTGCCCTATGCTCCCTAAGCTGTGTTTTTTCGATGTTTCAGGCCACACCGTACACTTCTCCAGAGTGGTTGCTGGCAATTTACATCCCGCCCATCAGTGTAGCAAGGCTTCCATTTCTCAATGGCCTGTCCTGCTTTTGTGGTTTTGACAGTTTTTTCAGCATGGCCCTTTTGACCGATGGGAAGCGAGACTTCTTTGTAGCGCTGATTTACCTTTCCAGGTTGCTTGGTCGGCCAAAAAGGGCGTATGCGTTTTTTCCTGAATATATTCAGGAAAAAACGCATACGCCCTTTTTGGCCAAGGGCATCATTGTCGACGTTTTGCCACTTTTCATGTGCTTTAAAGGCGATTCGAATCTACCTCCTGAAACCAGTTTCCTGCAATTCTGCCTTGCTTTCAAATCCTCTTCGTTGCCTTCCCTCAATATATTTGTGGACGAGAGTTATCATTTATAACTCTGCAGGTTTGTGAATTGCAGTGCCCATGTGCTCCATTTTTCAACTGGCTTTTTTGGGAGCTGGCCGCAGAAGCACGGGATTGCCTCAGGCCCTATTCTGGTTCCGGGCGGTAGGCTGAGCCTGTGGTTAATTCTTCTTCCTGATGGGAAAATAGAGTGACCTGTGCCTGTCCCAACACCTAGATGTAGTCTCTCATTGGTTGCCCCTCTTCCCATTCATCCTTAGGACAAATTGCAACCTGTATGGAACAGGAGGTTAAAGGTGCTGATTCTCCAAGTAGGGAGATTGCTAGTAAAGTAGCTGGAATGGCGAACCCGAGCACAAGGAGATGAGAAATGAGGTGCGTTTCAGAAACCTTTCCCGATCAGACGGTGTACCATCATCTAGGTTTCCCATGCGTGTTTTCGATGTAGGAAGATGCCCTTGAACCTGGAGATTTAGGACCCATGGGATGGGTACCACACAGTATTACTTTAAGGGGTCTACGTTTGCTCACCCAACGTCACCAAACCTCTCAGCCCCAAGAGTGTCCACCCTTAGGTCTCATCCAACTGTGGGTCTAGATATGTTCAACCCAGGTTGCGTCACAGCCCCTGAAGGAATTTTGTAAGAATTTCTCTCTCTTTCACTGTCTTTGTTTTACGGGTTTTTAAAAGTAATTTATTTTTATAATGGGGTTTAGGTGCTTTTCATGGCTGTGTTTATGCGGCTTTACACCCACTTGACTCACTTCCAGAGAGATATCAATACATAGGTTTTAAGATTCTCACTAGTCAGATATATTCTTGTGCGGTGAATAGGGGGTGTTGAGTCCAGTTCACTGAGCAAGGAGTAGGTCTTTTCTATTACTTATTGGGTGTATGGAACGGTATCTGAGATAATTTGAAACCCTTGTTTTATGCATCACCGCACATCACCTTTCCCGTTAGGCAGCCATAGTGTGTTTTCTAAATGTGTGACTCTGTTCTGATTTGTAATTCAATTCAAGTGTAGCGGTTTTTACATTCCCTTTATAAGTGATAGCTTTTGATAAGTGTCTTTTTCTGTGTGACTTATTTCACTTAGAGTCGTCGTACCTAAATCCACTCATCATGCTGCTACTAGCCTTATGACATTGATTTCATGGCTGAGTGATATTCCATTGTACATAAGGACCACAACTTCTTTATCCATTTTTCTCTTTCCTTGGATATTTAAGTTTTTCTGAAGTGGAGGTTCTTTTCAACAGAGCAGGCCTAAACTTTGGGGTGCCTGAGTCTTGCTGATTTTTAGTTTTCCCAATTTATACGCCCATGAGTGGACGTGCCCTATGCTCCCTAAGCTGTGTTTTCTCGATGTTTCAGGACACACCGTACACTTCTCCAGAGTGGCTGTTGGCAATTTACATCCCGCCCATCAGCGTAGCAAGGCCCCTATTTCTCCATGGACTGTCCTGCATTTGTGGTTTTGACACTTTTTTCAGCATGGCCCTTTGGACCGATGGGAAGCGAGACTTCTTTGTAGCGCTGATTTGCCTTTCCAGGTTGCTTGGTTGGCCAAAAAGGGCGTATGCGTTTTTTCCTGAATATATTCAGGAAAAAACGCATACGCCCTTTTTGGCCAAGGGCATCATTGTCGACGTTTTGCCGCTTTTCATGTGCTTTAAAGGCGATTCGAATCTACCTCCTGAAACCTGTTTCCTGCAACTCTGCCTTGCTTTCAAATCCTCTTCGTTGCGTTCCCTCAATATATTTGTGGACGAGATTTATCATTTATAACTCTGCAGGTTTGTGAATTGCAGTGCCCATGTGCTCCATTTTTCAACTGGCTTTTTTGGGAGCTGGCCGCAGAAGCGCGGGATTGCCTCAGGCCCTATTCTGGTTCCGGGCGGCAGGCTGAGCCTGTGGTTAATTCTTCTTCCTGATGGGAAAATAGAGTGACCTGTGCCTGTCCCAACACCTAGATCTAGTCTCTCATTGGTTGCCCCTCTTCCCGTTCATCCTCAGGACAAATTGCAACCTGTAGGGAACAGGAGGTTAAAGGTGCTGATTCTCCAAGTAGGGAGATTGCTAGTAAAGTAGCTGGAATGGCGAACCCGAGCACAAGGAGATGAGAAATGAGGTGCGTTTTAGAAACCTTTCAAATTCACACGCTGTACCATCTTCTGGGTTCCTCATGCAAGTTTTCGATGTAGGAAGATGCCCTTGAACCTAGAGGTTTGGGACCCATGGGATGGGTACCACGCAGTATTACTTTAAAGGGTCTGCGATGGCTCACCCAACCTCACCAAACCTCTCAGCCCCAAGAGTGTCCACCCTTATGTCTCATCCAGCTGTGGGTCTAGATATGGTCAACCCAGGTTGCGTCACAGCCCCTGAATGAATTTTGTAAGAATTTCTCTCTCTTTTACTGTCTTTGTTTCATGCGTTTTTAAAAATAATTTATTTTTATAATGGGGTTTAGCTGCTTTTCACGGCTGTGTTTATGCAGCTTTACACCCTCTTGACTCACTTCCAGAGAGATATCAATACATAGGTTTTAAGATTCTCACTAGTAAGATATATTCTTGTGCGGTGAATAGGGGGTGTTGAGTCCAGTTCACTGAGCAAGGAGTAGGTCTTCTCTATTACATATTGGGTGTATGGAACGGTATCAGAGCTAATTTGAAACCCTTGTTTTATGCATCACCCCACCTCACCTTTCCCGTTAAGCAGCCATAGTGTGTTTTCAAAATGGGTGACTCTGTTCTGATTTGTAATTCAGTTCAAGTGTAGCGGTTTTTACATCCCTCTATAAGTGATATCTTTTGATATGTGTCTTTTTCTGTGTGACTTATTTCACTTAGAGTCGTCGTACCTAAATCCACTCATCATGCTGCTACTAGCCTTATGACATTGATTTCATGGCTGAGTGATATTCCATTGTACATAAGGACCACAACTTCTTTATCCATTTTTATCTTTCCTGGGATATTTAAGGTGTCATGAAGTGGAGGTTCTTGCAAACAGAGCAGCCCTAAACTTTGGGGTGCCTGTGTCTTGCTGATTTTTAGTTTTCCCAATTTATACGCCCATGAGTGGAAGTGCCCTATGCTCCCTAAGCTGTGTTTTTTCGATGTTTCAGGCCACACCGTACACTTCTCCAGAGTGGTTGCTGGCAATTTACATCCCGCCCATCAGTGTAGCAAGGCTTCCATTTCTCAATGGCCTGTCCTGCTTTTGTGGTTTTGACAGTTTTTTCAGCATGGCCCTTTTGACCGATGGGAAGCGAGACTTCTTTGTAGCGCTGATTTACCTTTCCAGGTTGCTTGGTCGGCCAAAAAGGGCGTATGCGTTTTTTCCTGAATATATTCAGGAAAAAACGCATACGCCCTTTTTGGCCAAGGGCATCATTGTCGACGTTTTGCCACTTTTCATGTGCTTTAAAGGCGATTCGAATCTACCTCCTGAAACCAGTTTCCTGCAATTCTGCCTTGCTTTCAAATCCTCTTCGTTGCCTTCCCTCAATATATTTGTGGACGAGAGTTATCATTTATAACTCTGCAGGTTTGTGAATTGCAGTGCCCATGTGCTCCATTTTTCAACTGGCTTTTTTGGGAGCTGGCCGCAGAAGCACGGGATTGCCTCAGGCCCTATTCTGGTTCCGGGCGGTAGGCTGAGCCTGTGGTTAATTCTTCTTCCTGATGGGAAAATAGAGTGACCTGTGCCTGTCCCAACACCTAGATGTAGTCTCTCATTGGTTGCCCCTCTTCCCATTCATCCTTAGGACAAATTGCAACCTGTATGGAACAGGAGGTTAAAGGTGCTGATTCTCCAAGTAGGGAGATTGCTAGTAAAGTAGCTGGAATGGCGAACCCGAGCACAAGGAGATGAGAAATGAGGTGCGTTTCAGAAACCTTTCCCGATCAGACGGTGTACCATCATCTAGGTTTCCCATGCGTGTTTTCGATGTAGGAAGATGCCCTTGAACCTGGAGATTTAGGACCCATGGGATGGGTACCACACAGTATTACTTTAAGGGGTCTACGTTTGCTCACCCAACGTCACCAAACCTCTCAGCCCCAAGAGTGTCCACCCTTAGGTCTCATCCAACTGTGGGTCTAGATATGTTCAACCCAGGTTGCGTCACAGCCCCTGAAGGAATTTTGTAAGAATTTCTCTCTCTTTCACTGTCTTTGTTTTACGGGTTTTTAAAAGTAATTTATTTTTATAATGGGGTTTAGGTGCTTTTCATGGCTGTGTTTATGCGGCTTTACACCCACTTGACTCACTTCCAGAGAGATATCAATACATAGGTTTTAAGATTCTCACTAGTCAGATATATTCTTGTGCGGTGAATAGGGGGTGTTGAGTCCAGTTCACTGAGCAAGGAGTAGGTCTTTTCTATTACTTATTGGGTGTATGGAACGGTATCTGAGATAATTTGAAACCCTTGTTTTATGCATCACCGCACATCACCTTTCCCGTTAGGCAGCCATAGTGTGTTTTCTAAATGTGTGACTCTGTTCTGATTTGTAATTCAATTCAAGTGTAGCGGTTTTTACATTCCCTTTATAAGTGATAGCTTTTGATAAGTGTCTTTTTCTGTGTGACTTATTTCACTTAGAGTCGTCGTACCTAAATCCACTCATCATGCTGCTACTAGCCTTATGACATTGATTTCATGGCTGAGTGATATTCCACTGTACATAAGGACCACAACTTCTTTATCCATTTTTCTCTTTCCTGGGATATTTAAGGTTTTCTGAAGTGGAGGTTCTTGTCAACAGAGCAGGCCTAAACTTTGGGGTGCCTGAGTCTTGCTGATTTTTAGTTTTCCCAATTTATACGCCCATGAGTGGACGTGCCCTATGCTCCCTAAGCTGTGTTTTCTCGATGTTTCAGGACACACCGTACACTTCTCCAGAGTGGCTGTTGGCAATTTACATCCCGCCCATCAGCGTAGCAAGGCCCCTATTTCTCCATGGACTGTCCTGCATTTGTGGTTTTGACACTTTTTTCAGCATGGCCCTTTGGACCGATGGGAAGCGAGACTTCTTTGTAGCGCTGATTTGCCTTTCCAGGTTGCTTGGTTGGCCAAAAAGGGCGTATGCGTTTTTTCCTGAATATATTCAGGAAAAAACGCATACGCCCTTTTTGGCCAAGGGCATCATTGTCGACGTTTTGCCGCTTTTCATGTGCTTTAAAGGCGATTCGAATCTACCTCCTGAAACCTGTTTCCTGCAACTCTGCCTTGCTTTCAAATCCTCTTCGTTGCGTTCCCTCAATATATTTGTGGACGAGATTTATCATTTATAACTCTGCAGGTTTGTGAATTGCAGTGCCCATGTGCTCCATTTTTCAACTGGCTTTTTTGGGAGCTGGCCGCAGAAGCGCGGGATTGCCTCAGGCCCTATTCTGGTTCCGGGCGGCAGGCTGAGCCTGTGGTTAATTCTTCTTCCTGATGGGAAAATAGAGTGACCTGTGCCTGTCCCAACACCTAGATCTAGTCTCTCATTGGTTGCCCCTCTTCCCGTTCATCCTCAGGACAAATTGCAACCTGTAGGGAACAGGAGGTTAAAGGTGCTGATTCTCCAAGTAGGGAGATTGCTAGTAAAGTAGCTGGAATGGCGAACCCGAGCACAAGGAGATGAGAAATGAGGTGCGTTTTAGAAACCTTTCAAATTCACACGCTGTACCATCTTCTGGGTTCCTCATGCAAGTTTTCGATGTAGGAAGATGTCCTTGAACCTAGAGATTTGGGACCCATGGGATGGGTACCACGCAGTATTACTTTAAAGGGTCTGCGATGGCTCACCCAACCTCACCAAACCTCTCAGCCCCAAGAGTGTCCACCCTTATGTCTCATCCAGCTGTGGGTCTAGATATGGTCAACCCAGGTTGCGTCACAGCCCCTGAATGAATTTTGTAAGAATTTCTCTCTCTTTTACTGTCTTTGTTTCATGCGTTTTTAAAAATAATTTATTTTTATAATGGTGTTTAGCTGCTTTTCACGGCTGTGTTTATGCAGCTTTACACCCTCTTGACTCACTTCCAGAGAGATATCAATACATAGGTTTTAAGATTCTCACTAGTAAGATATATTCTTTTGCGGTGAATACGGGGTGTTGAGTCCAGTTCACTGAGCAAGGAGTAGGTCTTCTCTATTACATATTGGGTGTATGGAACGGTATCAGAGCTAATTTGAAACCCTTGTTTTATGCATCACCCCACCTCACCTTTCCCGTTAAGCAGCCATAGTGTGTTTTCAAAATGGGTGACTCTGTTCTGATTTGTAATTCAGTTCAAGTGTAGCGGTTTTTACATCCCTCTATAAGTGATATCTTTTGATATGTGTCTTTTTCTGTGTGACTTATTTCACTTAGAGTCGTCGTACCTAAATCCACTCATCATGCTGCTACTAGCCTTATGACATTGATTTCATGGCTGAGTGATATTCCATTGTACATAAGGACCACAACTTCTTTATCCATTTTTCTCTTTCCTGGGATATTTAAGGTGTCATGAAGTGGAGGTTCTTGTCAACAGAGCAGCCGGAAACTTTGGGGTGCCTGTGTCTTGCTGATTTTTAATTTTCCCAATTTATACGCCCATGAGTGGAAGTGCCCTATGCTCCCTAAGCTGTGTTTTTTCGATGTTTCAGGACACACCGTACACTTCTCCAGAGTGGCTGTTGCCAATTTACATCCCGCCCATCAGCGTAGCAAGGCTCCTATTTCTCCATGGCCTGTCCTGCATTTGTGGTTTTGACACTTTTTTCAGCATGGCCCTTTTGACCGATGGGAAGCGAGACTTCTTTGTAGCGCTGATTTGCCTTTCCAGGTTGCTTGGTTGGCCAAAAAGGGCGTATGCGTTTTTTCCTGAATATATTCAGGAAAGAACGCATACGCCCTTTTTGGCCAAGGGCATCATTGTCGACGTTTTGCCGCTTTTCATGTGCTTTAAAGGCGATTCGAATCTACCTCCTGAAACCTGTTTCCTGCAACTCTGCCTTGCTTTCAAATCCTCTTCGTTGCCTTCCCTCAATATATTTGTGGACGAGAGTTATCATTTATAACTCTGCAGGTTTGTGAATTGCAGTGCCCATGTGCTCCATTTTTCAACTGGCTTTTTTCGGAGCTGGCCGCAGAAGCGCGGGATTGCCTCAGGCACTATTCTGCTTCCCGGCGGCAGGCTGAGCCTGTGCTTAATTCTTCTTCCTGATGGGAAAATAGAGTGACCTGTGCCTGTTCCAACACCTACATCTAGTCTCTCATTGGTTGCCCCTCTTCCCTTTCATCCTCAGGACAAATTGCAACCTGTACAGAACAGGAGGTTAAAGGTGTTGATTCTCCAAGTAGGGAGATTGCTAGTAAAGTAGCTGGAATGGTGAACCCGAGCACAAGGAGATGAGAAATGAGGTGCGTTTTAGAAACCTTTCCCGATCACATGGTGTACCATCTTCTGGGTTTCTCATGCATGTTTTCAATGCAGGAAGATGCCCTTAAAACTGGAGATTTGGGACCCATGGGATGGGTACCACGCAGTATTACCTTAAAGGGTCTGTGTTTGCTCTCCCAACCTCACCAAACCTGTCAGCCCCAGGAGTGTCCACCCTTAGGTCTCATCCAACTGTGGGTCTAGATATTTTCAATCCAGGTTGCATCACAGCCCCTGAACGAATTGTGTAAGAATTTCTCTCTCTTTCACTGTCTTTGTTTTACGGGTTTCTACAAGTAATTTATTTTTATAATGGGGTTTAGCTGCTTTTCACGGCTGTGTTTTTGCGGCTTTACACCCTCTTGACACACTTCCAGGGGGATATCAATACATAGGTTTTAAGATTCTCACTTGTCAGATATATACTTGTGCGGTGAATAGGGGGTGTTGAGTCCAGTTCACTGAGCAAGGAGTAGGTCTTGTCTATTACATATTGGGTGTATGGAACGGTATCTGATCTAATTTGAAACCCTTGTTTTATGCATCACACCACCTCATCTTTCCCGTTAAGCAGCCATAGTGTGTTTTCTAAACGTGTGACTCTGTTCTCTTTTGTAATTCAGTTCAAGTGTAGCAGTTTTTACATTCCCTCTATAAGTGATAGCTTATGATAAGTGTCTTTTTCTGTGTGACTTATTTCACTTAGAGTCGTCGTACCTAAATCCACTCATCATGATGCTACTAGCCTTAAGACATTGATTTCATGGCTGAGTGATATTCCATTGTACATAAGGACCACAACTTCTTTATCCATTTTTCTCTTTCCTGGGATATTTAAGGTGTCATGAAGTGGAGGTTCTTGTCAACAGAGCAGCCCTAAACTTTGGGGTGCCTGTGTCTTGCTGATTTTTAATTTTCCCAATTTATACGCCCATGAGTGGAAGTGCCCTATGCTCCCTAAGCTGTGTTTTTTCGATGTTTCAGGCCACACCGTACACTTCTCCAGAGCGGTTGCTGGCAATTTACATCCCGCCCATCAGTGTAGCAAGGCTTCCATTTCTCAATGGCCTGTCCTGCTTTTGTGGTTTTGACAGTTTTTTCAGCATGGCCCTTTTGACCGATGGGAAGCGAGACTTCTTTGTAACGCTGACTTGCCTTTCCAGGTTGCTTGGTTGGCCAAAAAGGGCGTATGCGTTTTTTCCTGAATATATTCAGGAAAAAACGCATACGCCCTTTTTGGCCAAGGGCATCATTGTCGACGTTTTGCCACTTTTCATGTGCTTTAAAGGCGATTCGAATCTACCTCCTGAAACCAGTTTCCTGCAATTCTGCCTTGCTTTCAAATCCTCTTCGTTGCCTTCCCTCAATATATTTGTGGACGAGAGTTATCATTTATAACTCTGCAGGTTTGTGAATTGCAGTGCCCATGTGCTCCATTTTTCAACTGGCTTTTTTGGGAGCTGGCCGCAGAAGCACGGGATTGCCTCAGGCCCTATTCTGGTTCCGGGCGGTAGGCTGAGCCTGTGGTTAATTCTTCTTCCTGATGGGAAAATAGAGTGACCTGTGCCTGTCCCAACACCTAGATGTAGTCTCTCATTGGTTGCCCCTCTTCCCATTCATCCTTAGGACAAATTGCAACCTGTATGGAACAGGAGGTTAAAGGTGCTGATTCTCCAAGTAGGGAGATTGCTAGTAAAGTAGCTGGAATGGCGAACCCGAGCACACGGAGTTGAGAAATGAGTTGCGTTTTAGAAACTTTCCCAATCACACCGTGTACCATCTTCTGGGTTTCTCATGCATGTTTTCGATGTAGGAAGATGCCCTTGAACCTGGAGATTTGGGACCCATGGGATGGGTACCACGCAGTATTACTTTAAAGGGTCTGCGTTTGCTCACCCAACGTCACCAAACCTCTCAGCCCCAAGAGTGTCCACCCTTATGTCTCATCCAGCTGTGGGTCTAGATATGGTCAATCCAGGTTGCGTCACAGCCCCTGAATGAATTTTGTAAGAATTTCTCTGTCTTTCACTGTCTTTGTTTCATGGGTTTTTAAAACTAATTTATTTTTATAATGGGGTTTAGCTGCTTTTCACAGCTGTGTTTATGCGGCTTTACACCCACTTGACTCACTTCCAGAGAGATATCAATACATAAGTTTTAAGATTCTCACTAGTCAGATATATTCTTGTGCGGTGAATAGGGGGTGTTGAGTCCAGTTCACTGAGCAAGGAGTAGGTCTTTTCTATTACATATTGGGTGTATGGAACGGTATCTGAGCGAATTTGAAACCCTTGTTTTATGCATCACCCCACGTCACCTTTCCCGTTAAGCAGCCATAGTGTGTTTTAAATATGTGACTCTGTTCTGATTTGTAATTCAATTCAAGTGTAGCGGTTTTTACATTCCCTCTATAAGTGATAGCTTTTGATAAGTGTCTTTTTCTGTGTGACTTATTTCCCTTAGAATCGTCGTACCTAAGTCCACCCATCTTGCGTCTACTGGCCTTATGACATTGATTTCATGGCAGAGTGATATTCCATTGTACATAAGAACCACAACTTCTTTATCCATTTTTCTCTTTCCTGGGATATTTAAGGTGTCATGAAGTGGAGGTTCTTGTCAACAGAGCAGCCCTAAACTTTGGGGTGCCTGTGTCTTGCTGATTTTTAGTTTTCCCAATTTATACGCCCATGAGTGGACGTGCCCTATGCTCCCTAAGCTGTGTTTTCTCGATGTTTCAGGACACACCATACACTTCTCCAGAGTGGCTGTTGGCAATTTACATCCCGCCCATCAGCGTAGCAAGGCTCCCATTTCTCCATGGCCTGTCCTGCATTTGTGGTTTTGACACTTTTTTCAGCATGGCCCTTTTGACCGATTGGAAGCGAGACTTCTTTGTAGCGCTGATTTGCCTTTCCAGGTTGCTTGGTTGGCCAAAAAGTGCGTATGCATTTTTTCCTGAATATATTCAGGAAAAAACGCATACGCCCTTTTTGGCAAAGTGCATCATTGTCGACGTTTTGCCCCTTTTCTTGAGCTTTAAATGCGATTCGAATCTACCTCCTGAAATCTGTTTCCTGCAATACTGCCTTGCTTTCAAATCCTCTTCGTTGCTTTCCCTCAATATATTTGTGGACGAGAGTTATCATTTATAACTCTGCAGGTTTGTGAATTGCAGTGCCCCTGAGCTCCATTTTTCAACTCGCTTTTTTGGTAGCTGGCCGCAAAAGCGCGGGATTGCCTCAGGCCCTATTCTGGTTCTGTCCAGCAGGCTGAGCCTGTGGTTAATTCTTCTTCCTGATGGGAAAATAGAGTGACCTGTGCCTGTCCCAACACCTAGATCTAGTCTCTCATTGGTTGCTCCTCTTCCCGTTCATCCTCAGGGCAAATTGCAACCTGTACAGAACAGGAGGGTAAAGGTGCTGATTCTCCAAGAAGGGAGATTGCTAGTAAAGTAGCTGGAATGGCGAACCCGAGCACAAGGAGGTGAGAAATGAGGTGCGTTTTAGAAACCTTTCCCGATCACACGGTGTACCATCTTCTGGGTTTCTCATGCATGTTTTCGATGCAGGAAGATGCCCTTGAAACTGGAGATTTGGGACCCATGGGATGGGTACCACGCAGTATTACTTTAAAGGGTCTGCGTTTGCTCACCCAACCTCACCAAACCTGTCAGCCCCAAGAGTGTCCACCCTTAGGTCTCATCCACCTGTTGGTCTAGAATTGGTCAATCCATGTTGCATCACGGCCCCTGAACGAATTGTGTAAGAACTTCTCTCTCTTTCACTGTCTTTGTTTTACGGGTTTTTACAAGTAATTTATTTTTATAATGGGGTTTAGCTGCTTTTCACGGCTGTGTTTATGCGGCTTTACACCCACTTGACACACTTCCAGAGAAATATCAATACATAGGTTTTAAGATTCTTACTAGTCAGATATATACTTGTGCGGTGAATAGGGGGTGTTGAGTCCAGTTCACTGAGCAAGGAGTAGGTCTTGTCTATTACATATTGGGTGTATGTAACGGTATCTGTGCTAATTTGAAACCCTTGTTTTATGCATCACCCCACCTCACCTTTCCCGTTAAGCAGCCATAGTGTGTTTTCTAAACGTGTGACTCTGTTCTCTTTTGTAATTCAGTTCAAGTGTAGCGGTTTTTACATTCCCTCTATAAGTGATAGCTTACGATAAGTGTCTTTTTCTGTGTGACTTATTTCACTTAGAGTCGTCGTACCTAAATCCACTCATCATGCTGCTACTAGCATTATGACATTGATATCATGTCTGAGTGATATTCCATTGTACATAAGGACCACAACTTCTTTATCCATTTTTATCTTTCCTGGGATATTTAAGGTGTCATGAAGTGGAGGTTCTTGCAAACAGAGCAGCCCTAAACTTTGGGGTGCCTGTGTCTTGCTGATTTTTAGTTTTCCCAATTTATACGCCCATGAGTGGAAGTGCCCTATGCTCCCTAAGCTGTGTTTTTTCGATGTTTCAGGCCACACCGTACACTTCTCCAGAGTGGTTGCTGGCAATTTACATCCCGCCCATCAGTGTAGCAAGGCTTCCATTTCTCAATGGCCTGTCCTGCTTTTGTGGTTTTGACAGTTTTTTCAGCATGGCCCTTTTGACCGATGGGAAGCGAGACTTCTTTGTAGCGCTGATTTACCTTTCCAGGTTGCTTGGTCGGCCAAAAAGGGCGTATGCGTTTTTTCCTGAATATATTCAGGAAAAAACGCATACGCCCTTTTTGGCCAAGGGCATCATTGTCGACGTTTTGCCACTTTTCATGTGCTTTAAAGGCGATTCGAATCTACCTCCTGAAACCAGTTTCCTGCAATTCTGCCTTGCTTTCAAATCCTCTTCGTTGCCTTCCCTCAATATATTTGTGGACGAGAGTTATCATTTATAACTCTGCAGGTTTGTGAATTGCAGTGCCCATGTGCTCCATTTTTCAACTGGCTTTTTTGGGAGCTGGCCGCAGAAGCACGGGATTGCCTCAGGCCCTATTCTGGTTCCGGGCGGTAGGCTGAGCCTGTGGTTAATTCTTCTTCCTGATGGGAAAATAGAGTGACCTGTGCCTGTCCCAACACCTAGATGTAGTCTCTCATTGGTTGCCCCTCTTCCCATTCATCCTTAGGACAAATTGCAACCTGTATGGAACAGGAGGTTAAAGGTGCTGATTCTCCAAGTAGGGAGATTGCTAGTAAAGTAGCTGGAATGGCGAACCCGAGCACAATGAGATGAGAAATGAGGTGCGTTTCAGAAACCTTTCCCGATCAGACGGTGTACCATCATCTAGGTTTCCCATGCGTGTTTTCGATGTAGGAAGATGCCCTTGAACCTGGAGATTTAGGACCCATGGGATGGGTACCACACAGTATTACTTTAAGGGGTCTACGTTTGCTCACCCAACGTCACCAAACCTCTCAGCCCCAAGAGTGTCCACCCTTAGGTCTCATCCAACTGTGGGTCTAGATATGTTCAACCCAGGTTGCGTCACAGCCCCTGAAGGAATTTTGTAAGAATTTCTCTCTCTTTCACTGTCTTTGTTTTACGGGTTTTTAAAAGTAATTTATTTTTATAATGGGGTTTAGGTGCTTTTCATGGCTGTGTTTATGCGGCTTTACACCCACTTGACTCACTTCCAGAGAGATATCAATACATAGGTTTTAAGATTCTCACTAGTCAGATATATTCTTGTGCGGTGAATAGGGGGTGTTGAGTCCAGTTCACTGAGCAAGGAGTAGGTCTTTTCTATTACTTATTGGGTGTATGGAACGGTATCTGAGATAATTTGAAACCCTTGTTTTATGCATCACCGCACATCACCTTTCCCGTTAGGCAGCCATAGTGTGTTTTCTAAATGTGTGACTCTGTTCTGATTTGTAATTCAATTCAAGTGTAGCGGTTTTTACATTCCCTTTATAAGTGATAGCTTTTGATAAGTGTCTTTTTCTGTGTGACTTATTTCACTTAGAGTCGTCGTACCTAAATCCACTCATCATGCTGCTACTAGCCTTATGACATTGATTTCATGGCTGAGTGATATTCCATTGTACATAAGGACCACAACTTCTTTATCCATTTTTCTCTTTCCTTGGATATTTAAGTTTTTCTGAAGTGGAGGTTCTTGTCAACAGAGCAGGCCTAAACTTTGGGGTGCCTGAGTCTTGCTGATTTTTAGTTTTCCCAATTTATACGCCCATGAGTGGACGTGCCCTATGCTCCCTAAGCTGTGTTTTCTCGATGTTTCAGGACACACCGTACACTTCTCCAGAGTGGCTGTTGGCAATTTACATCCCGCCCATCAGCGTAGCAAGGCCCCTATTTCTCCATGGACTGTCCTGCATTTGTGGTTTTGACACTTTTTTCAGCATGGCCCTTTGGACCGATGGGAAGCGAGACTTCTTTGTAGCGCTGATTTGCCTTTCCAGGTTGCTTGGTTGGCCAAAAAGGGCGTATGCGTTTTTTCCTGAATATATTCAGGAAAAAACGCATACGCCCTTTTTGGCCAAGGGCATCATTGTCGACGTTTTGCCGCTTTTCATGTGCTTTAAAGGCGATTCGAATCTACCTCCTGAAACCTGTTTCCTGCAACTCTGCCTTGCTTTCAAATCCTCTTCGTTGCGTTCCCTCAATATATTTGTGGACGAGATTTATCATTTATAACTCTGCAGGTTTGTGAATTGCAGTGCCCATGTGCTCCATTTTTCAACTGGCTTTTTTGGGAGCTGGCCGCAGAAGTGCGGGATTGCCTCAGGCCCTATTCTGGTTCCGGGCGGCAGGCTGAGCCTGTGGTTAATTCTTCTTCCTGATGGGAAAATAGAGTGACCTGTGCCTGTCCCAACACCTAGATCTAGTCTCTCATTGGTTGCCCCTCTTCCCGTTCATCCTCAGGACAAATTGCAACCTGTAGGGAACAGGAGGTTAAAGGTGCTGATTCTCCAAGTAGGGAGATTGCTAGTAAAGTAGCTGGAATGGCGAACCCGAGCACAAGGAGATGAGAAATGAGGTGCGTTTTAGAAACCTTTCAAATTCACACGCTGTACCATCTTCTGGGTTCCTCATGCAAGTTTTCTATGTAGGAAGATGCCCTTGAACCTAGAGATTTGGGACCCATGGGATGGGTACCACGCAGTATTACTTTAAAGGGTCTGCGATGGCTCACCCAACCTCACCAAACCTCTCAGCCCCAAGAGTGTCCACCCTTATGTCTCATCCAGCTGTGGGTCTAGATATGGTCAACCCAGGTTGCGTCACAGCCCCTGAATGAATTTTGTAAGAATTTCTCTCTCTTTTACTGTCTTTGTTTCATGCGTTTTTAAAAATAATTTATTTTTATAATGGGGTTTAGCTGCTTTTCACGGCTGTGTTTATGCAGCTTTACACCCTCTTGACTCACTTCCAGAGAGATATCAATACATAGGTTTTAAGATTCTCACTAGTAAGATATATTCTTGTGCGGTGAATAGGGGGTGTTGAGTCCAGTTCACTGAGCAAGGAGTAGGTCTTCTCTATTACATATTGGGTGTATGGAACGGTATCAGAGCTAATTTGAAACCCTTGTTTTATGCATCACCCCACCTCACCTTTCCCGTTAAGCAGCCATAGTGTGTTTTCATAATGGGTGACTCTGTTCTGATTTGTAATTCAGTTCAAGTGTAGCGGTTTTTACATCCCTCTATAAGTGATATCTTTTGATATGTGTCTTTTTCTGTGTGACTTATTTCACTTAGAGTCGTCGTACCTAAATCCACTCATCATGCTGCTACTAGCCTTATGACATTGATTTCATGGCTGAGTGATATTCCATTGTACATAAGGACCACAACTTCTTTATCCATTTTTCTCTTTCCTGGGATATTTAAGGTGTCATGAAGTGGAGGTTCTTGTCAACAGAGCAGCCGTAAACTTTGGGGTGCCTGTGTCTTGCTGATTTTTAATTTTCCCAATTTATACGCCCATGAGTGGAAGTGCCCTATGCTCCCTTAGCTGTGTTTTTTCGATGTTTCAGGACACACCGTACACTTCTCCAGAGTGGCTGTTGCCAATTTACATCCCGCCCATCAGCGTAGCAAGGCTCCTATTTCTCCATGGCCTGTCCTGCATTTGTGGTTTTGACACTTTTTTCAGCATGGCCCTTTTGACCGATGGGAAGCGAGACTTCTTTGTAGCGCTGATTTGCCTTTCCAGGTTGCTTGGTTGGCCAAAAAGGGCGTATGCGTTTTTTCCTGAATATATTCAGGAAAAAACGCATACGCCCTTTTTGGCCAAGGGCATCATTGTCGACGTTTTGCCGCTTTTCATGTGCTTTAAAGGCGATTCGAATCTACCTCCTGAAACCTGTTTCCTGCAACTCTGCCTTGCTTTCAAATCCTCTTCGTTGCCTTCCCTCAATATATTTGTGGACGAGAGTTATCATTTATAACTCTGCAGGTTTGTGAATTGCAGTGCCCATGTGCTCCATTTTTCAACTGGCTTTTTTCGGAGCTGGCCGCAGAAGCGCGGGATTGCCTCAGGCACTATTCTGCTTCCCGGCGGCAGGCTGAGCCTGTGCTTAATTCTTCTTCCTGATGGGAAAATAGAGTGACCTGTGCCTGTTCCAACACCTACATCTAGTCTCTCATTGGTTGCCCCTCTTCCCTTTCATCCTCAGGACAAATTGCAACCTGTACAGAACAGGAGGTTAAAGGTGTTGATTCTCCAAGTAGGGAGATTGCTAGTAAAGTAGCTGGAATGGTGAACCCGAGCACAAGGAGATGAGAAATGAGGTGCGTTTTAGAAACCTTTCCCGATCACATGGTGTACCATCTTCTGGGTTTCTCATGCATGTTTTCAATGCAGGAAGATGCCCTTAAAACTGGAGATTTGGGACCCATGGGATGGGTACCACGCAGTATTACCTTAAAGGGTCTGTGTTTGCTCTCCCAACCTCACCAAACCTGTCAGCCCCAGGAGTGTCCACCCTTAGGTCTCATCCAACTGTGGGTCTAGATATTTTCAATCCAGGTTGCATCACAGCCCCTGAACGAATTGTGTAAGAATTTCTCTCTCTTTCACTGTCTTTGTTTTACGGGTTTCTACAAGTAATTTATTTTTATAATGGGGTTTAGCTGCTTTTCACGGCTGTGTTTATGCGGCTTTACACCCTCTTGACACACTTCCAGGGGGATATCAATACATAGGTTTTAAGATTCTCACTTGTCAGATATATACTTGTGCGGTGAATAGGTGGTGTTGAGTCCAGTTCACTGAGCAAGGAGTAGGTCTTGTCTATTACATATTGGGTGTATGGAACGGTATCTGATCTAATTTGAAACCCTTGTTTTATGCATCACACCACCTCATCTTTCCCGTTAAGCAGCCATAGTGTGTTTTCTAAACGTGTGACTCTGTTCTCTTTTGTAATTCAGTTCAAGTGTAGCAGTTTTTACATTCCCTCTATAAGTGATAGCTTATGATAAGTGTCTTTTTCTGTGTGACTTATTTCACTTAGAGTCGTCGTACCTAAATCCACTCATCATGATGCTACTAGCCTTAAGACATTGATTTCATGGCTGAGTGATATTCCATTGTACATAAGGACCACAACTTCTTTATCCATTTTTCTCTTTCCTGGGATATTTAAGGTGTCATGAAGTGGAGGTTCTTGTCAACAGAGCAGCCCTAAACTTTGGGGTGCCTGTGTCTTGCTGATTTTTAATTTTCCCAATTTATACGCCCATGAGTGGAAGTGCCCTATGCTCCCTAAGCTGTGTTTTTTCGATGTTTCAGGCCACACCGTACACTTCTCCAGAGCGGTTGCTGGCAATTTACATCCCGCCCATCAGTGTAGCAAGGCTTCCATTTCTCAATGGCCTGTCCTGCTTTTGTGGTTTTGACAGTTTTTTCAGCATGGCCCTTTTGACCGATGGGAAGCGAGACTTCTTTGTAACGCTGATTTGCCTTTCCAGGTTGCTTGGTTGGCCAAAAAGGGCGTATGCGTTTTTTCCTGAATATATTCAGGAAAAAACGCATACGCCCTTTTTGGCCAAGGGCATCATTGTCGACGTTTTGCCACTTTTCATGTGCTTTAAAGGCGATTCGAATCTACCTCCTGAAACCAGTTTCCTGCAATTCTGCCTTGCTTTCAAATCCTCTTCGTTGCCTTCCCTCAATATATTTGTGGACGAGAGTTATCATTTATAACTCTGCAGGTTTGTGAATTGCAGTGCCCATGTGCTCCATTTTTCAACTGGCTTTTTTGGGAGCTGGCCGCAGAAGCACGGGATTGCCTCAGGCCCTATTCTGGTTCCGGGCGGTAGGCTGAGCCTGTGGTTAATTCTTCTTCCTGATGGGAAAATAGAGTGACCTGTGCCTGTCCCAACACCTAGATGTAGTCTCTCATTGGTTGCCCCTCTTGCCATTCATCCTTAGGACAAATTGCAACCTGTATGGAACAGGAGGTTAAAGGTGCTGATTCTCCAAGTAGGGAGATTGCTAGTAAAGTAGCTGGAATGGCGAACCCGAGCACACGGAGTTGAGAAATGAGTTGCGTTTTAGAAACTTTCCCAATCACACCGTGTACCATCTTCTGGGTTTCTCATGCATGTTTTCGATGTAGGAAGATGCCCTTGAACCTGGAGATTTGGGACCCATGGGATGGGTACCACGCAGTATTACTTTAAAGGGTCTGCGTTTGCTCACCCAACGTCACCAAACCTCTCAGCCCCAAGAGTGTCCACCCTTATGTCTCATCCAGCTGTGGGTCTAGATATGGTCAATCCAGGTTGCGTCACAGCCCCTGAATGAATTTTGTAAGAATTTCTCTGTCTTTCACTGTCTTTGTTTCATGGGTTTTTAAAACTAATTTATTTTTATAATGGGGTTTAGCTGCTTTTCACAGCTGTGTTTATGCGGCTTTACACCCACTTGACTCACTTCCAGAGAGATATCAATACATAAGTTTTAAGATTCTCACTAGTCAGATATATTCTTGTGCGGTGAATAGGGGGTGTTGAGTCCAGTTCACTGAGCAAGGAGTAGGTCTTTTCTATTACATATTGGGTGTATGGAACGGTATCTGAGCGAATTTGAAACCCTTGTTTTATGCATCACCCCACGTCACCTTTCCCGTTAAGCAGCCATAGTGTGTTTTAAATATGTGACTCTGTTCTGATTTGTAATTCAATTCAAGTGTAGCGGTTTTTACATTCCCTCTATAAGTGATAGCTTTTGATAAGTGTCTTTTTCTGTGTGACTTATTTCCCTTAGAATCGTCGTACCTAAGTCCACCCATCTTGCGTCTACTGGCCTTATGACATTGATTTCATGGCAGAGTGATATTCCATTGTACATAAGAACCACAACTTCTTTATCCATTTTTCTCTTTCCTGGGATATTTAAGGTGTCATGAAGTGGAGGTTCTTGTCAACAGAGCAGCCCTAAACTTTGGGGTGCCTGTGTCTTGCTGATTTTTAGTTTTCCCAATTTATACGCCCATGAGTGGACGTGCCCTATGCTCCCTAAGCTGTGTTTTCTCGATGTTTCATGACACACCATACACTTCTCCAGAGTGGCTGTTGGCAATTTACATCCCGCCCATCAGCGTAGCAAGGCTCCCATTTCTCCATGGCCTGTCCTGCATTTGTGGTTTTGACACTTTTTTCAGCATGGCCCTTTTGACCGATGGGAAGCGAGACTTCTTTGTAGCGCTGATTTGCCTTTCCAGGTTGCTTGGTTGGCCAAAAAGTGCGTATGCATTTTTTCCTGAATATATTCAGGAAAAAACGCATACGCCCTTTTTGGCAAAGTGCATCATTGTCGACGTTTTGCCCCTTTTCTTGAGCTTTAAATGCGATTCGAATCTACCTCCTGAAATCTGTTTCCTGCAATACTGCCTTGCTTTCAAATCCTCTTCGTTGCTTTCCCTCAATATATTTGTGGACGAGAGTTATCATTTATAACTCTGCAGGTTTGTGAATTGCAGTGCCCCTGAGCTCCATTTTTCAACTCGCTTTTTTGGTAGCTGGCCGCAAAAGCGCGGGATTGCCTCAGGCCCTATTCTGGTTCTGTCCAGCAGGCTGAGCCTGTGGTTAATTCTTCTTCCTGATGGGAAAATAGAGTGACCTGTGCCTGTCCCAACACCTAGATCTAGTCTCTCATTGGTTGCTCCTCTTCCCGTTCATCCTCAGGACAAATTGCAACCTGTACAGAACAGGAGGGTAAAGGTGCTGATTCTCCAAGAAGGGAGATTGCTAGTAAAGTAGCTGGAATGGCGAACCCGAGCACAAGGAGGTGAGAAATGAGGTGCGTTTTAGAAACCTTTCCCGATCACACGGTGTACCATCTTCTGGGTTTCTCATGCATGTTTTCGATGCAGGAAGATGCCCTTGAAACTGGAGATTTGGGACCCATGGGATGGGTACCACGCAGTATTACTTTAAAGGGTCTGCGTTTGCTCACCCAACCTCACCAAACCTGTCAGCCCCAAGAGTGTCCACCCTTAGGTCTCATCCACCTGTTGGTCTAGAATTGGTCAATCCATGTTGCATCACGGCCCCTGAACGAATTGTGTAAGAACTTCTCTCTCTTTCACTGTCTTTGTTTTACGGGTTTTTACAAGTAATTTATTTTTATAATGGGGTTTAGCTGCTTTTCACGGCTGTGTTTATGCGGCTTTACACCCACTTGACACACTTCCAGAGAAATATCAATACATAGGTTTTAAGATTCTTACTAGTCAGATATATACTTGTGCGGTGAATAGGGGGTGTTGAGTCCAGTTCACTGAGCAAGGAGTAGGTCTTGTCTATTACATATTGGGTGTATGTAACGGTATCTGTGCTAATTTGAAACCCTTGTTTTATGCATCACCCCACCTCACCTTTCCCGTTAAGCAGCCTTAGTGTGTTTTCTAAACGTGTGACTCTGTTCTCTTTTGTAATTCAGTTCAAGTGTAGCGGTTTTTACATTCCCTCTATAAGTGATAGCTTACGATAAGTGTCTTTTTCTGTGTGACTTATTTCACTTAGAGTCGTCGTACCTAAATCCACTCATCATGCTGCTACTAGCATTATGACATTGATATCATGTCTGAGTGATATTCCATTGTACATAAGGACCACAACTTCTTTATCCATTTTTATCTTTCCTGGGATATTTAAGGTGTCATGAAGTGGAGGTTCTTGCAAACAGAGCAGCCCTAAACTTTGGGGTGCCTGTGTCTTGCTGATTTTTAGTTTTCCCAATTTATACGCCCATGAGTGGAAGTGCCCTATGCTCCCTAAGCTGTGTTTTTTCGATGTTTCAGGACACACCGTACACTTCTCCAGAGTGGCTGTTGGCAATTTACATACCGCCCATCAGCGTGGCAAGGCTCCCATTTCTCCTTGGCCTGTCCTGCATTTGTGGTTTTGACACTTTTTTCAGCAGGGCCCTTTTGACGGATCGGAAGCGAGACTTCTTTTTAGCGCTGATTTGCCTTTCCAGGTTGCTTGGTTGGCCAAAAAGGGCGTATGCGTTTTTTCCTGAATATATTCAGGAAAAAACGCATACGCCCTTTTTGGCCAAGGGCATCATTGTCGAAGTTTTGCCGCTTTTCATGTGCTTTAAAGGCGATTCGAATCTACCTCCTGAAATGTGTTTCCTGCAGTTCTGCCTTACTTTCAAATCCTCTTTGTTGCCTTCCCTCAATATATTTGTGGACGAGAGTTATCATTTATAACTCTGCAGGTTTGTGAATTGCACTGCCCATGTGCTCCATTTTTCAACTGGCTTTTTTGGGAGCTGGCCGCAGAAGTGCGGGATTGCCTCAGGCCCTATTCTGGTTCCGGGCGGCAGGCTGAGCCTGTGGTTATTTCTTCTTCCTGATGGGAAAATAGAGTGACCTGTGCCTGTCCCAACACCTAGATCTAGTCTCTCATTGGTTGCCCCTCTTCCCGTTCATCCTCAGGACAAATTGCAACCTGTATGGAACAGGAGCTTAAAGGTGCTGTTTCTCCATGTAGGGAGATTACTAGTTAAGAAGCTGGAATGGCGAACCCGAGCACAAGGAGATGAGAAATGTGGTGCGTTTCAGAAACCTTTCCCGATCAGACGGTGTACCATGATCTGGGTTACTCATGCATGTTTTCGATGTAGGAAGATGCCCTTGAACCTGGAGATTTGGGACCCATGGGATGGGGACCACGCAGTATTACTTTAAAGGGTCAGCGTTTGCTCACCCAACCTCACCAAACCTCTCAGCCCCAAGAGTGTCCACCCTTATGTCTCATCCAGCTGTGGGTCTAGATATGGTCAATCCAGGTTGCATCACAGCCCCTGAACGAATTTTGTAAGAATTACTCTCTCTTACACTGTCTTTGTTTTACGGGTTTTTAAAAGTAATTTATTTTTAAAATGGGTTTTAGCTGCTTTTCACGGCTGTGTTTATGCCGCTTTACACTCACTTGACTCTCTTCCAGAGAGAGATCAATACATAGGTTTTCAGATTCTTACTACTCAGATATATTCTTGTGCGCTGAATAGGGGGTGTTGAGTCTAGTTCACTGAGCAAGGAGTAGGTCTTGTCTACTACATATTGGGTTTATGGAACGGTATCTGAGCTAATTTGAAACCCTTGTTTTATGCATCACCCCTCCTCACCTTTCCCGTTAAGCAGCCATAGTGTGTTTTTAAAATGGGTGACTCTGTTCTGTTTTGTAATTCAGTTTAAGGGTAACGGTTTTTACATTCCCTCTATAAGTGATATCTTATGATAAGTGTCTTTTTCTGTGTGACTTATTTCACTTAGAATCGTCGTACCTAAATCCACTCATCATGCTGCTACTAGCCTTATGATATTGATTTCATGGCTGAGTGATATTCCATTGTACATAAGTACCACAACTTCTTTACCATTTTTCTCATCCCTGGGATATTTAAGATGTACACAAGTGGAGGTTCTTGTAACCAGAGCAGCCCTAAACTTTGGGGTGCCTGTGTCTTGTTGATTTTAATTTTTCCAATTTATACGCCCATGAATGGATGTGCCCCTTTCTCTCTAGCTGTGTTTTTTAGATGTTTTAGGAAACACCGTACCGTTCTCCAGAGTCGCCATTGGCAATTTACATCCCGACCATCAGTGTAACAATGCTCCCTTTCCTCCCTGGCCTCTCCTGTATTTTTTTTACACTTTTTTAGGAAGGCCCTTTTGACCGATGGGAAGTGAGACTTCTTTGTAGTGCTGCATTGCATTTCCGGCTTGCTTGGTTGGCCAAAAAGGGCCTATGCGTTTTTTCCTGAATTTATTCAGAAAAAAACACATATGCTCTTTTTGGCCATGTGCATCGTTGTCGACTTTTGGCCGCTTTTCATGTGCTTTAGGGGCTATTCGAATCTAACTCCTGAAATCTGTTTCCTGCATTTCTGCCTTGCTTTCCAATCCTGTTCATTGCCGTCCCTCAATATAGTTTTGGACGATAGTTATAATTTATAACTCTGCAGGTTTGTGAATTGCAGTGCCCCTGAGCTCCATTTTTCAACTCGCTTTTTTGGGAGCTGTCCGCAGAACCGCTGGTTTGCTTCTGGCCCTACTCTGGTTCCCGGTGGCAGGCTAAGCCTTTGCTTAATTCTTCTTCCTGATTGGAAATTAGAGTGACATGTGCCTGTCCGAACATCTAGGGCTTGGCTCTCCTTGTTTCTCCTCCTTCCCCTTCTTCCTTTGGAAAAATTCCAAATTTTGTGCAACTGGATGTTGAAGGTGCTGACATCCTCAGGTGGGGAGATTTTAAGGAAAAAGGCTGGAGGTGTGAACCCGACAACCAGGAAATTAGGAGTTTTGGTGCCTTTTCCAAAATCTCCCTGATCCAACCGTGTTCCATCTTCTGGGTGTCACAGGCATGTTTTAGCTGTAGGAAAAGTCCTGTGTATGTAAGGAGAACACCAGGGATTTTTCCAAATCAGTGTCTCCCCGAACTCCAATCTGGGGAATTTTTAAGCTACTGGTACATGTGTGTTCATTAAGGGACTTGGGCCGTAGGCAGAGTCCGAACTTTAGATGATTGAAGTCTTCAGGTTCAGAAACGCTCACCATCGGCCTCCTTTAGTTTCCATTTTATCTGTAGTTGATAGATGATGTCGATATAGATATCTATTGTATTTCAGATTATTTCCCCTTAGGGGTCATTACAAAATATTGAGTATAGTTCCCTGTGTTATACAGTAGTTCCTTGTTGATGATATATTTTATACATAGCAGTGTGTATATGTTAATCTGAAACTGTTAATTTATCCCTCCTCCCACCTTTCCCCTTTGGTAATAAAAAATATAAGATTTTATACTTCTCAGAAATCTAGGAGCTGAAAGAGAGGTATCATTTTCAATGGAAAATCAGTCAAAACAAGGTTGAAACTTCAACCAAGATTATTAGATGTACATCCTTGGAAAGAAATCACTGCATTTCTCTACTGTTGACCTGACAAATAAGACAAACCCCTCAACTGAACTTGCTTATAATAAAGTGATGGAAATATCAAATGGAAGTGTTAGAAACATCTTATTTTACACGAGCCTTATACACTGCTCTATGTTAATTACAGTTTGGCTCGCACATCTGTTCTTTGAAGTTACAATGTTCTCAAATTCTGTTACTGATCCTGCAGAGTGGGCCCCAACAAGGGTCTCCCTGCCTAGTGTCATTGGAGCCAACAGATCGAGACTGACTTTGGTTCAGAAGCAAAGGAAAACTTTATATTATGATCAGAGAATGGAGAGGTGAGAGTGTGTGCTCCCCTGCGGGTTGTGGGCCGGGCTGCTGTGTAGAGATCCTGGCAGCGTCAGCGGGAGGGAGGGGGCGGAGCTCTCGAGGGCCGGGTTGGCTGGAGCTCAGGCTCTATGTCGCAGAGTCTGCACGGGGCCCCACGAGCTGAGGTGTCGGCCCAGCCATTTTGCACTAGGAAATCGGGTCTGAAGTGTCGGGTGTGGGACCTCTGCATGTGGAAACCTAGGAGCAAGTGAAATTAGACAAAGCACAAAGGAAAAAAATGGTTAGACTTTATTTTATTGCCCAGATTCTATTTTCATCTCCCAGGAATTTTTCATGGGCTTTGCCAGTGACAAAGCCCTCCTCTGCCTTTTGTCCCATTCCTCATTCTTGGGGTGCTGAGGGTGCAGACACCTCTTCTGTAAATGCTTCGTGCTGAGTTGGGTGTCCTCATACCCGGGGCGAGGGGGAGGACTTCTCCCAAGCAGCCTCCAGGTGAGGTTGATTGTCCCCAGGCCTCCTCCCTCACTGCTCGTCTGCCTGAGCACCAGCATTGGAAGTTTTATAGATTCTAATGACCTTTAAGGGTCCAGGAAAGAGATGTGCAGAGACGCTGGGGTGGGGGTGGGCCGTTTTACCCTGCTCCACATTGGTTCGGCCCCCTTAGGCTGACAGTTCCTGCTAGCCTAGATGCTCTGACCAGTACTCTGCGCTTTCTTCAGTTAGGCCACCTAATTAACGTACAAACAACACCAGGTGTCAGAGCCCTGCTTGCTCAACTCCCAGACAGTCCAGGGCTGGTGGTGATCCAGGACCTTGACGGCCACTCAGTCAACGGCCTTTTGAAGTAGCCAGGAGTACAGCCGGTCTCATTGGCCGCCGTCACCGCAGTGTCTGTAGGCTTTTCTATGGTGGCAGCGTTATTTACGGTTCCCCTGCCAAGTTTATTAGCTCCGCTCTGGGTGCAGTAAGTCCTGTAAGCAATAGTCTGCTCTTTTGGGACACACTCTTGTTGTTTTCTGAGAGAAGCTCCAGGTCAAGTGATGGTCAAACGAGTCGTCATGGGGGCCCATTGCTCCAGGTTTTCTCTCTGGAGGTTGGTGTTGGAGGGCCTCCTCACTCGAGGTCATTGTGCCCACGGAGCAATCCCTGCAACTTCAGGGCATGGTGGGTGGTTAGGATCACCAAGTGGCGTCCTTTTCCCTTAGGAGGGAGCTGGCCTTGCGGGCTGCTGATTTCCAGGTTTTTAGATACCCCCAGTATCCTGGTCGGATGGGGTGGCTGGCCAATGCCTGGAGGGCATTCTTGCATTGTTCCATTTCAAGTGGTCCCAGTTTTTGCACTAATACTCCAAGGGCGATTCGCCTTGGACCAGGAATGTAAAGGTCAAAGGGTTTAGCTAACTTAGGGAGGTCCAGGGCAAGGATCTGAACTGACTGCTCTTTCCATTCTTGAAAGGCCGCTTCTGGATTCTATTCAAAAGGATCATCATCTTTTCCTTTCAGTGTTTCATATAGAGGCCCAGCTATTAGACTGTAGTTAGGGATCCAGATGCAGCAAACCCCGGTCTCCCCAGGAACCCCTAAGCTGTCTTCTAGTTTCAGGAAGGGTGAGGCTGCAAATGGCTTCTTCCCTTTCCTGGGGTGGGCTTTTCCGACCTTCTGTGCGAATGAAGCCCAGGAAGGTCACCTTAGTTTGTGATATTTGAGCCTTTTTCTTGGACACCTTCTATCTTTTATTGGCTAGGTAGTTCAGAGGCCTCCTTAGTCGGGCTGGTGATCAGAATGTCATCTGCATATTGAAGGAGGGTTCCCTTCTCCAGAGGTAGATTTTTTAGGTCTTTAGCTAACGTTTCCCCAAAGATGGTGTGGGAATTTTTGAACCCCTGGGGCAGGACGGCCCAGCAGTATTGTTTTTGTTGTATGTTGAGTCCTGCCACTCACAGCCAAAATTTCTTGTGACTCTGGGACGAATGGAATACAGAAGAAGGCATCATTGAAGTCTAATACAGAATACCATGTCCTGGTGGATGGTAGAATGACCAGCAGGGTGTAGGAATTAGGAACTACTAGATGTATATCCTCTGTGGCTTCACTGACTGTCCTGGCGTCCTCTACCAGGTCCCCAGCAGCTCACGGGGCTCTTGTGGTCAGGTCCCTCCCAGGATATGGAGCTCACCTGGGCAGGTACCCAGCAGCCCACGGGGCTGTGGTGGTTAGGCCCCTCCCAGGATATGGAGCTCACCTGGGCAGGTACCCAGCAGCCCATGGGGCCATCATGGTCAGGCCCCTCCCAGGATATGGAGCTCACCTGGGCAGGTACGCAGCAGCCCATGGGGCTCTCGTGGGCATGCCCCTCCCTGGATATGGAGCTCCCGTGGACAGGTACCCCGACAGGGCTGGGCACACAGGAACTGTGCACATAGCCCTCATTGCAGAGCACCCCCAGCACACCTGTCACTCAGAGCTGACACAGAGCACCTCAGAGCAGAGCTTGAACTAATAAACAGCAGCTCCAACAGGTCTGTGACCCTAGGCTTCACTCTGTGCGGCCTCCCTCTGCCTGGTCTTCTAGGGGCTTCCACAGCAGCCGGGGCACCAGGCCTCTGTCTCCACCCACCACCCCTCCTCTCCCTGACTCCTGGGTTCCTCTCATTAGCAGAGGGTCTTCTTGAAGTTGTCTCCCACTCCTGGACCAGATAAAATGATTAGAAAACAAGCCAGGGCTGCCGCCCCTTATCTATCCTGACTCTCGGGACCCTACACCTGTTCCTTGGATCTGGCCGGTGCAGCAAGGCCCATTTTCTGCAAATCTGAGCCCCTGAGGGGCGAGGATTGGCTGACCTGGGCAGCCTGACCCGGCCGGCCAGCCCTTCCCAGGTGTGCCTGGGTTGAGGTCAATATAAACACCCCTCCAGGCAGCAAAAGCCTCTGCAGCTGTGCCTGACGCCATATTCTCTGCCCCGTCAGCAGTCTCGGGGTTGGGCTGGTGGGAGGCAGTAGGGCCCACGGCTCTATGAGTGGCCCGTTGTGACTGGGGCTCTACTGGACTTTCTGCAGGAGTTGCCGGGCTGCCACCTGCTAAAGAAGAGGATGTGTCACCCATACTTGCTGCTGGAATTTCTCCCCGGGCAGAGGTAAGGAAGGAAAAAAGCAGTGGGGGCCGGGACAGGAGGGGTACCTCAGGCAGGGAAATGGAAAGTTTCCAGACGAGCGCCCGGGGCCAGGACCATCCTGGTTGGCCTGCAGGCACCAAGTCGGCCTGCGTGCTGTCGCTGGTGTGACTCCAAGCCCCTTCCTCTAGTTTTTAGTCTTTGCACACATTCAGGTGTTTTACCTGGGAACGGTGGGAAAAGTTCAGCAGCAGCTGGCCTGGGGCTCAGCTCACGTTTAGTCAGAGACGCCTCCTCACGGTCCCCCAGCTTTGCAATGAGGACGCTCCTTGTGTGGGGGCTGCTGGCTGCATGGGAGATGATTTCCCACCTGTGACCAACTTAAGAATTGTTTACCACTGGAGCAAGTGCGCTGATAGGGTTTTCCTCTGTATGACCAGTGGGTTCAGTTTTTTTTTTTTCTTTTTTGGTTCAAGGTAAGTTTTATTCCTCTTTTTGTATTTATGGATATAAGCATGGAAATCATTCATTCATATAAATACGTCTATGGGAAGGACAGAACTTTTTTTTCTGTTTTATTTTCTTAAGTATTATTTATTTTTTAATTTTTGAATTTATTTTATTCATTTTTTTATACAGCAGGCTCTTATTGGTTATCTATTTTATACATATAAGTGTATATATGTCAATCCCAGTGTCGCAATTCATCCCACCACCACCACCCTGCCACTTTCCCCCCTTGGTGTCCATACATTTGTTCTCTACATCTGTGTCTCTATTTCTGCCTTGCAAACCAGTTCATCTTTACCATTTTTCTAGGTTCTACATGTATGCGTTAATATACGATATTTGTTTTTCTCTTTCTGACTTACTTCACTCTGTATGACAGTCTCTAGATCTATCCACGTCTCTACAAATGACCCAATTTCATTCCTTTTTATGGCTGAGTAATATTCCATTTTATATATGTAGCACATCTTTTCCGTTCGTCTGTCTATGGGCATTTAGGTTGCTTCCATGACCTGGCTATTGTAAATAGTGCTGCAATGAATATTGTGGTGAATATGTCTTTTTGAATTATGGTTTTCTCTGGGTATATGGCCAGTAGTGGGATTGCTGGGTCATATGGTAATTCTATTTTTAGTTTTTTAAGGAACCTCCATACTGTTCTCCATAGTGACTGTATCAATTTACATTCCCACAAATAGTGTAAGAGGGTTCCCTTTTCTCCACACCCTCTCCAGCATTTGTTGTTTGTAGATTTTCTGATGATGCCCATTCTAACTCGTGTGAGGTGATACCTCATTGTAGTTTTGGTTTATATTTCTCTAATAATTAGTGATGTTGAGTAGCTTTTCATGTGTTTCTTGGTCATCTGTATGTCTTCTTGGGACAAATGTCTATTTACGTCATCTGCCCATTTTTGGATTGGTTTGTTTGTTTTTTTACTGTTGAGCTGCATGAGCTGTTTATATACATTGGAGATTAATCCTTTGTCCATTGATTCGTTTGCAAATATTTTCTCCCATTCTGAGGGTTGTCTTTTCGTCTTGTTTGTAGTTTCCTTTGCTTTGCAAAAGCTTTTAGGTTTCATTTGCTCCCATTTGTTTTTGTTTTTTTTTTTTTTTTTTTTTTATTCCATTACTCTAGGAGGTGGATCAAAAAATATCTTGCTGTGATTTATGTCAAAGAGTATTCTTCCTATGTTTTCCTCTAAGAGTTTTATAGTGTCCGGTCTTACATTTCGGTCTCTAATCCATTTGGAGTTTATTTTTTGTGTATGGTGTTAGGGAGTGTTCTAATTTCATTCTTTTACATGTAGCTGTCCATTTTTCCCAGCACCACTTATTGAAGAGACTGTCTTTTCTCCATTGTATACCCTTGCCTCCTTTGTCATAGATTAGTGTGCCATAGGTGTGTAGGTTTATCTCTGGGCTTTCTTTTTTTTTTTTTTTTTTTTACATCTTTATTGGAGTATAATTGCTTTACAATTGTGTGTTAGTTTCTGCTGTATAAAAAAGTGAATCAGCTATGCGTATACATATAACACCATATCCCCTCCCTCTTGCACCTCCCTCTCACTCCCTTATCCCACCCTTTTAGGTGGTCACAAAGCACAGAGCTGATCTCCCTGTGCTATGTGGCTGCTTCCCAGTAGCTATCAATTTTACATTTGGTAGTGTATATATGTCCATACCACTCTCTCACTTTGTCCCAGCTTACCCTTCCCTCTCCCCATGTCCTCAAGTCCTTTCTCTACGTCTGTGTCCTTAATCCTTTCCTGCCCCTACGTTCTTCATAAACTTTTTTTTTTTAGATTCCATATATATGTGTTAGCATACGGTATTTGTTTTTCTCTTTCTGACTTACTTCACTCTGTAGGACAGACTCTAGATCCATCCACCTCACTAAAAATAACTCAATTTCGCTTCTTTTTATGGCAGAATAATGTTCCATCGTATATATGTGCCACATCTTCTTTATCCATTTATCTGTTGATGGACACTTAGGTTGCTTCCATGTCCTGGCTATTGTAAATAGAGCTACAGTGAACATTGTGGTACATGACTCTTTTTGAATTATGGTTTTCTCAGGGTAAATGTCCAGGAGTGGGTTTGCTGGGTTGTATGGTAGTTCTATTTTTAGTTTTTAAGGAAGCCCCATACCGTTCTACCTAGTGGCTATATCAATTTACATTCCCACCAACAGTGCAAGAGGGTTCCCTTTTCTCCAATAAATGCCTCTCCAGCATTTACTGTTGGTAGATTTTTTGATGATGGCCATTCTGACTGGTGTGAGGTGATACCTCACTGTAGTTTTGATTTGCATTTCTCTAATGATTAGTGATGCTCAGCATCCTTTCATGTGTTTGTTGGCAACCTGTATATCTTCTTTGGAGAAATTTCTATTTAGGTCTTCTGCCCATTTTTGGATTGGGTTGTTTGGTTTTGTGATATTGAGCTACATGAGCTGCTTTTTGTAGATTAATCCTTTGCCATTTGCTTCATTTGAAAATATTTTCTCCCATTCTGATGGTTGTCTTTTCATCTTGCTTAAGTTTTCCTTTGCTGTGCAAAAGAATTTATGTTTCATTCGGTCCCATTTTTTAATTTTTGTTTTTATTTCCATTTCTCTAGGAGGTGGGTCAAAAAGGATCTTGCTGTGATTTATGTCATAGACTGTTCTGCTTATGTTTTCTTCTAAGAGTTTTATAGTGGCTGGTCTTATATTTAGGTCTCTAATCCATTTTGAGTTATTTTTGTGTATGGTGTTAGGGAGTGTACTAATTTCATTCTTTTACATGTAGCTGTCGAGTTTTCCCAGCACCACTTACTGAAGACACTGTCTTTTCTCCATTGTATACCCTTGCCTCCTTTGTCATAGATTAGTTAACCACAGGTACGTGGGTTTATCTCTGTGCTTTCTATCCTTTTCTATTGACCTATATTTCTGTGTTTGTGTCAGTACCATATTATCTTGATTACTGTAGCTTTGTAATATAGTCTGAAGTCTGGAAGTCTGATTCCTCCAGCTCTTTTTTTTCCCCCTCAAGACTGCTTTGGCTATCCAGGGTCTTTTGTGTCTCCCTACAAATTTTAAGATTTTTTTTTTCTTGTTCTGTAGAAAATGCCAAAGGTATTTTGATCGGGATTGCATTGAATCTGTAGATTGCTTTGGGTAGTATAGTCATTTTCACAATATTGATTCTTCTAATCCAAGGACATGGTATATGTCTCCATCTGTTTATATCATCTTTGATTTCTTTCATCAGTGTCTTATAGTTTTCTGAGTACAGGTCTTTTACTTCCTTAGGTAGGTTTATTCCTAGGTATTTTATTCTTTTTGTTGCAGTGGTAATGGGATTGTTTCCTTAATTTCTCTTTCTGATCTTTCATTGTTAGTGTATAGGAATGCAAGCAATTTCTGTGCATTAATTTTGTATCCTGCAACTTTACCAAATTCATTGATTAGCTCCAGTGGTTTTCTGGTGGCATCTTTAAGATTCTCTATCTATGATATCATGTCATCTGCAAACAGTGACAATTTTACTTCTTCTTTTCCGTTTTGTATTCCTTTTATTTCTTTTTCTTCTCTGATTGCCATGGCTAGGACTTCCAAAACTATGTTGAATAGCAGTGGTGAGAGTGGACATCCTCGTCTTGTTCCTGATCTTAGAGGAAACGCTTTCAGTTTTTCACCATTGAGAATGCTGTTTGCTGTGGGTTTGTCATATATGGCCTTTATTATGTTGAGGTAGTTTCCGTCTATGCCCACACTCTGCAGAGTTTTTATCGTAAATGAGTGTTGAATTTTCTCAAAATCTTTTCCTTCATCTATTGAGATGACCATATGGTTTTATTCTACAATTTGTTAATATGGTGTATCACATTGATTTGTGTATATTGAAGAATCCTTGCATCCCTGGGATAAACCCCACTTGATCATGGTGTATGATCCTTTTAATGTGTTGTTCGATTCTGTTTGCTAGTATTTTGTTGAGGATTTTTGCATCTATATTCATCAGGGATATTGGTCTATAATTTTCTTTCCTTGTAGTATCTCTGTCTGATTTTGGTATCAGGGTGATGGTGGTCTCATAGAATGAGTTTGGGAGTGTTCCTTCCCCTGCAATTGTTTTGAAGAATTTGAGAAGGTTGGGTGTTAGCTCTTCTCTAAATGTTTGATAGAATTCACCTGTAATGCCATCTGGTTCTGGACTTTTGTTTGTTGGAAGATTTTTAATCACAGTTTCAATTTCATTGCTTGTGATAGGTTTGTTCATATTTTCTATTTCTTCCTGGTTCAGTCTTAGAAGGTTATACCTTTCTAAGAATTTGTCCATTTCTTCCAGATTGTCCATTTTATTGGCACAGAGTTGCTTGTAGTAGTCTCTTAGGATGCTTTGTATTCCTGTGGTGTCTGTTGTAACTTCTCCTTTTTCACTTCTAATTTTGTTGATTTGCGTCCTCTCCCTCTTTTTCTTGAGTGTGGCTAAAGGTTGATCATTTTTGCTTATCTTCTCAAAGAACCAGCTTTTAGTTTTGATGATCTTTGCTTCCGTTTTCTTTGTTTCTATTTCATTTATTTCTGCTCTGATCTTTAGGATTTCTTTCCTTCTACTAACTTTGGGTTTTGTTCTTCTTTCTCTAGTTCCTCTAGGTGTAAGGTTAGATTGTTTATTTGAGATTTTTCTTGTTTCTTGAGGTAGGCTTGTATTGCTATAAACTTCCCTCTTAGAACTCCTTTTGCTGCATCCCATAGGTTTTGGATCATCGTGTTTTTGTTGTCATTTGTCTCTAGGTAGTTTTTGATTTCCCCTTTGATTTCTTCAGTGATCTCTTGGTTATTTAGTAACGTATTGTTTAGCCTCCATGTGTTTGTGTTTTTTACAGTTTTTTCTGTGTAATTGATTTCTAATCTCATAGCATTGTGGTCGGAACAGCTGCTTGATATGATTTCAGTTTTCTTAAATTTACTGAGGCTTTATCTGTGACCCAAGATGTGATCTATCCTGGAGAATGTTCCATGTGCAGTTGAGAAGAACGTGTAATCTGCTGTTTTTGGATGGAATGTCCTATAAATATCAATGAACTCTATCTGGTCTATTGTGTCATTTAAAGCTTGTGTTTCCTTATTAATTTTCTGTCTGGCTGATCTCCACTGGTGTAAGTGAGCTGTTAAAGTCCCCCGCTATTATTGTGTTACTGTCGATTTCCTCTTTTATAGCTGTTAGCAGTTGCCTTATACATTGAGGTGCTCCTATGTTGGGTACATATATATTTATAATTGTTATATCTTCTTCTTGGATTGATCCCTTGACCATTATGTAGTGTCTTTCCTTGTCTCTTGTAACATTCTTTATTTTAAAGTCTATTTTATCTGATATGAGTATTGCTACTCCAGCTTTCTTTTGATTTTCATTAGCATAGAATATATTTTTCCATCGCCTCACTTTCAGTCTGTATGTGTCCCTAGGTCTGAAATGGGTCTCTTGTAGACAGCATATATATGGGTCTTGTTTTTGTATCCATTCAGCCAGTCTATGTCTTTTGGTTGGAACATTTAGTGCATTCACGTTTAAGGTAATTATCGATATGTATGTTCCTACTACTATTTTCTTAATTGTTATGGGTTTGTCTTGGTGGGTCCTTTTCTTCTCTTGTGTTTCCCACTTAGAGAAGTTCTTTTAGCATTTGGTGTAGAGCTGGTTGCATGGTGCTGAATTCTCTTAGCTTTTGCTTGTCTGTAAGGCTTTTGATTTCTCCATCAAATCTGAATGAGCTCTTTGCAGGGTGCAGTACCCTTGGTTGTAGGTTCTTCCCTTTCATCACTTTAAATTTATCATGCCACTTCCTTCTGGCTTGTAGATTTTCTGCTGAGAAATCAGCTGTTATCCTTATGGGATTTCCCTTGTATGTTATTTGTCATTTTTCCCTTGCTGCTTTCAATAATTTTTCTTTGTCGTTAATTTTTGTCAATTTGATTACTATGTGTCTTGTCATTTTTCTCCTTTGGTTTCTCCTGCCTGGGACACTCTGTGCTTCTGGACTTGGGTGGCTATTTCTTTTCCCATGCTAGGGAAGTTTTTGACCATAATCTCTTCAAATATATTCTCGGGTCCTTTCTCTCTCTCTTCTCCTTCTGGGACCCCTATAATGCGAATGTTGTTGCGTTTAATGTTGTCCCAGAGGACTCTTGGGGTGTCTTCATTTATTTTCATTCTTTTTCTTTATTCTGTTCCATGGCAGTGATTTCCACCTTTCTGTCTTCCAGGCCACTTATCCGTTCTTCTGCCACAGTTATTCTGCTACTGATTCCTTCTAGTGTATTTTTCATTTCAGTTATTACATTGTTCACCTCTGTTTGTTTGTTCTTTAATTCTTCTAGGTGTTTGTTCCTTAATTCTTCTAGGTCTTTGTTAAGCATTTCTTGTGTCTTCTCGATCTTTGCCTCCTTTCTTTTTCTAAGGTCTTGGCTCAACTTCACTATCATTATTCTGAATTCTTTTTCTGGAAGGTTCCCTATCTCCACCTCATTTCGTTTTTTTTTCTGGGGTTTTATCTTGTTCCTTGATCTGGTATAAAGTCCTCTGCCTTTTCATTTTGTTTATCTTTCTGTGAATGTGGTTTTCCTTCCACAGGCTGCAGAATTGTAGTTCTTCTTGCTTCTGCTGTCTGCTCTCTGGTGGATGAGTCTATCTTAGAGGCTTGTGCAAGCTTCCTGATGGGAGGGACTGGTGGTGGGTAGAGCTGGGTGTTGCTTTGGTGGGCAGAGCTTTAATCCGCTTGTCTACGGATTAAATAAAACTTTAATAAAAAGTTGAATCTGCTTGTCTGCTGATGCATGGGGCTGGGTTCCCTCCCTGTTGGTTGTTTGGCCTGAGGCGACCCAGCACTGTAGCCTACCTTGCTCTTGGTGGGGCTAATGGCGGACTCTGGGAGGGCTCACACCAAGGAGTATTTCCCAGAACTTCTGCTGCCAGTGTTGTTGTCCTCACGGTGAGCCACAGCCACAGCCACAAGCTGCCTCTGCAGGAGACCCTCTAAAAGTAGCAGGTAGTTCTGGTCATTCTCCTACGGGGTCACTGCTCCTTCCCCTGGGTCCTGATGTGCACACTACTTTGTGTGTGCCCTCCAAGAGTGGAGTATCTGAGTGGAGTTGAGACTCTGAGACTCTGTGTGGAGTCGCACAGACTCTGGGTCCTGTGAAGCTTCGATGTTTTGTGATTCTAGAAATCCTATAGGAGACGGTCCACAGCAGGTGAAGCTAATGTTGTCAGTAGAGGTGTTGAAGCCAAAGATCTGCAGTTCCGGCTATAGGTGCCGATGTACATACAGGACAAAATCATCTCGTGTGAATGTAGTTCAGGCATGTTTAAGATGAATGCAGTCATGTTAATGCCTACCATATTCTATCTTGAGCCTCTCCTCAGGGACCTCCTCCTCAGTTCCTGAGGCCCCTTTAAGTCATGTACAGGGGACTGGAGAGTGGGCTCTGTCCAGTCTGAGCCCTGAGTTACCCTGTGTGTATCTTAGGATACTTTGTATTTCTGTGGTGTCTGTTGTAACATCATCTCTTTCATTTCAGATTTATTTGGGCCCTCTCTTTTTTAACAAAACATACTACTGTTGTCTTTTATTCTTTACAGAAGTTTAATCAGTGTTTGATCTACTATCCTTACCCTATGTATACTTTTTGCAGTGAGATTTTTACTTTTCTTTGTTTCCTTGTTACTATCAATAATTAGTGAGACTTCTTTTAAGCTACCTTCAACATTGCTTATAAAGCTGCTTTATTAGTGATGACAGAGCCTTAATGGAAGTCATGTTCTGGTTGTAAATTAGAATGCAATGTGCCAGCACAAAACCCCTTAAGTTTATGTCTCATTACTTCTTGTTCTTTTTTTAATTTAATTTTTATTTTTTGTCAGAGCAAATTTGATTAAAATGTTTTGTT